>NW_024748502.1:2104396-2251896 GCF_018991925.1 Homarus americanus | reverse complement strand
CCTGTTGACCGAGCCGAGGGCCTTGGTTAAGTCGATGAAAGCCATGTACAGGTCACGACGCTGTTTTCTGCACTTTTCCTATATCTGGCCTGGGATACCATCACGAAAACAGTGGAGTGTATTTTCTCTGAACCATATATTGTGTTTGAGCTTGACTCAAGCATAATATACTCCGTAATTGGTGTTAATTATTTTGTTTCATTATTAATGTGGTCGCTGCTTTACGTGGGTGAAATATTTCCTTATTTATTGGTGCCATTGTTGTTCATACTCATTCTTTACTTATATAATCCTACCATTTTAGTGCTAAATTGGTATGACTCATTATTCCTCTCATTCTTCCAAGTTGGGCAGTGCTTGTAAAAGGAGGCGTGCTCTTGCTTACAGGAAGTACACTTTAGCTTGCTAGCTTGAGTGTGAATGTTTACCTGTGTGCATGTTTGTGGATGAATGTATGTGTGCTTTATGTGTGAGTGCATTGGCGTGTTATGTATGTGAATGTGTGTGTGTGTGTTTGCCATTCTAACTCTTGTCCTATTTATCTGTCCTTCTTTATCATTCTTTAGTATTTATCACTTGTCTGTTTGTCTGTTCTGGGAGAAAAATGAAGGAGGCCACGAGGATGTTGAAAATTCCTCAAGGGGGGAATGGAGTGAAAAAGGTTGAGAACCACTGGTCTAAAACTACATCGAGATTCTAGGAGGAAGTTTCCCGCCTCAGGGAGAATTCTGTTTAGGAGGATTCGGGCGATAATCTTACCAACTATGGACAGCAGCGAGATCCCGCGGTAGTTGCCACAGTCTGACCGGTCTCCCTTGTTCTTGTAAATATTGACGATGGAGACATCTTTAACAACTTGGGGGATTTCCTCCTTTCCCATATATTTTCCAGGAAAGAGTGGAGACGGCTGGTAAGCAGAGGTCCTCCTGCTTTATACACCTCGACTGGGATTCCGTCAGGCACTGAGGGTTTGTTATTTTGCATCTGTTTGATGGCAGTTTGCTTCCGTATTCAGGGATGGAGGATAGCTGGGGTGGGTCAGCTCTATATGCTTGGGAACTGCTGAGTAGTCAGGTCACCCACATCGGTGTTTCATTTGAATAGCGAATGGTAGTGCTCTTTCCAGCGCTGAAGGAGGACTTTCTTCTCGCGAAAGATATTAGCTTTGGTCCGAGACTGAGGGTTGTTCTGCCAGTCAGTTAAAGCAGCACGTTTATCATGAACGAGTACATCGATTGCCGGGTCATTTTCATCAAACCAGGTCTGGTGTATTTTTTCCATCTGGCCGAGGGTCTTTCTGCAGGTGTCTTTCATGACAGTGTCGAGAATATCCCATTCGGCACTGGGATTTGGGATGTTTGTTGTTGGGTTGTTTATCAGTCCATGTTTGAGCTGGTCTCTAAAAGCATGGATCCTCCAGACGTTTAGTGTTAAAAACCTCTTCTGGAGGCTTGCTGCCTTAGCCGTTTTGGGGCTACAAGAAGTGAAAACTTGGCTCTGACGAGCCTATGATTAAGGTCGTAGTGGTCTGAGCCACGCATGGCATGGGTGATGAGGATATCTCGGTGATTCCTTTCTCCGACAATGATGTAGTCAATGAGATGCCAGTGTTTTGATCGTGGGTATAGCCACGAACCCTTGAACTTGTTGGTCTGCCTAACTAACGTATTAGTGATAGTGAGGTTGTGTGCAGCACACTTGCTGAGGAGGAGTAGGCCGTTGGGATTACACTTGCCTAGTCCATTTCTCCCTATGGTTCCCTGCCAAATGGTAGCATGTCTGCCAACTCTGGTATTGAAGTCGCCAAGGAGCACAACCTTATCTTCTCTGGGGATAGAGGTTAGTACTCTTTCGAGGTTGGTATTGAGGTCATCCTTGATGGCATCCTCTGCATCCAGTGTTGGGGCGTATGCACTGATGAAAAAGGCATGCCGTGAGTATTTTAGTGGGATTCGGAGCGTCAAGAAGCGCTCGTCTATCCCCATAGGCATTTCATTTAGCCTGCGTAGGATGCATTGGCGGATGGCAAAGCCAACTCCATAGATGCGGTTTCGCTCCGCAGCAGACTTACGCTTCCAGAAGAACGTATAGCCAGACTCCCGTTCTGTGAGTTGACCCTAGTCAGGGAGCCGGGACTCACTAATGGCTGCTATGTTGATGTTATACTTAGCCAGCTCTTTTGCCACAGGGGCAGTTCTTTTTTCAGGACGCTCAGAGGTGCCAGTATTCAGAGGGGTCCTGACATTCCGTGGAGCGACCATAAGAGGTTGCATAGTTTGTTTTTGTTTTGACCTTACTGCGTGCAGTTGCCCAGTCAGGTTGTTTTTTTAGGAAAGCTATGTTTAAGGCACCTTTTCTTGCCCCTTCTCCATGTGAGGTGAGCAGAGAGGCTCCTCGAAAGGGCTCGCTCAGTTGCACAGACAGGACTGGATTGCACTGTTGCCTAGATCTCAGTGCATAAACGACCATCTTATCTGTGCCGCCCATATGCAGAGTTTTCACTAGAGACTCCCATCAGTCATCTCTGCCTGTCCCCGTTGCCACTCGTCCGTCGACATAGGACTTTTGGGGTGCCATGGTTTTCGGTGAATCGGTGGTAGTAGGAGTGGATTATATTATATAAAGATAATAATATGTCGCATTTCTATTTTCTTACCGTAGAGTTCGATACCTTCACACTGATTACTTACAGAAGATTATGGTGTATCTACGTAGAAGTTCACTCCACCACTCGACATTCCATGATCTACACTTGATAAATGATGATTTAATGAATTCCATTAATTTCCAACATCTATCTCAGTTATTGATTATACTTTGTCATAACCAATCAGTCATTACCGATAGTAATAATAAGATAGGGTCACAGATACGGGCAGATAATTGCAATTACATTTATTTGTCAAGCTTCCATACAATGATTTACAATTTGCATGGATATATGATTCACTCACGTTCACGCTGTAATAAAATTAAGCTTCTAAAAGAGGGAATTTTCAACTTGGGGACACATAGGATTACTCTACTGTGGGTATGACTTAACAGAGCTTTAATTCTTCAAGTGATACATTTACTGCCAGCCTGGATTGCTTTTGTTACAACCAGGTTTTCATCACAAGAACTTCTTTCCACGGCCATAACAACAAAAAGTACTCTTGGGTTACCACACATAGTCTCGCGTCACTGACAGTCACTGTAGACGGTTGTCGCGGCAAGGAGAACTGGTAAGCGTGACTTGAATTAACCATTTAGGTGCAATAGACTAGCCTGGATTGCTTTTGTCGCAACCAGGCATCCACAAGTGATATTTCCACGGGGATAACAACCTAGGTTAACACACTTAGTCTCGTGTCGACGACGGTTCACAGGACGGAGTGGCGGTGGAGGACTCTGTGTGGTGTGGTGTCCCGCCGCCCTTTCAGGAGGGAGAGGATGGAGACGGCGTCTTAACTATGCCATGGTCCAGGGGATACTACTTAAAATGAGGTTTTTAGGTGTGAAGCGATGAACAGTACAACACTGTTTCACTGCCCACCCCCCTAAAGGCTGGCTAACATACACTACTTGAAAATACATGTCCCAGTTATGCCTCGCAGGGAGTCTTATCTCTAGTAAAACAAACTTTGGAGTTGGTTGCATGGGTAAGCCTAACTCAACCCATGACATGGGGGTATATGGGTTTTGATGATGATGAGAGGTATGATGAGCTGGATGATGGCTGCACGTGAGTTCTTTTTATGTGGTGAGGAAGGAGCGCAGACTGGAACCACGCGTCTTGGCTCTCCCTTTTCCTGATCCAGTGGTGCAAGTGTTGCAACGACTGGAGAGAGGGAGATTGCAATGGACTGCCGATAACCCAGTTTGTTGGGTTTACCCTTAGTAGCCTGTCCATCAGCCATTGCCTTCATCCGCCGGTGTAGTCGTTGGGTTTCCATGGTGGTCACCTCTTCAGCTTATACAGCCATTGGGGTCTTGTTGTAGCTCTGTAGCATGTCTGCCTGATGCGGGGCTCCACCACAGATTTTTCGTTCGGGATTTAATCCCTTAGCCTTATACCTAGCAAGGTTCATTCGCAAGGCAGCACTGCAATAGTTGATAGGTGCCAGTTCGTGTCTACATGCCAGTGGACCTATTCGCCGTCCCTCTGGGTCCCACTGCTATTCCGAGATCCCCTGCTGGTCTAGCCTGGGACCACGAGGCACCCAGTTACCATGTGTTGCCACGAGGAGGCACAGCAGGAGTCTTGATGGTGAAGAGGCTGTGTACTGGTAGGGGAAGACTTATGCAAGTTGCTTCCCTGTTCGTCACGATGGTTAGCAAGCGGCGGTAGCTGAAAGCGAGAGGGAACAAGCAGGGTTTGTATCTTAAGGCTAACATAATGCTGCCACAAAAGACGCATTTCACCACCCTGTTTGCGAACACACACACACACACACACACACACACACACACACACACACACACACACACACACACACACACACACACACACACACACATACACACACACAGACACACACACATACCAATTTCCGCGTCGGTCGAGAGAATTGGCTCTTAATTGTCGTATTGTGGGCAGCCAACTTTCACGTCTGCTTCAATTAAGAAACTTTATATCAGAGAAGAACCAGAGAGGAACAGCGGTGAGAGGAAGAGGAGGCATGTAGTTAAACCGTGAAGGATATATAAGGCTAAGAAAGATGTGACAGAACAGGAGAGAGAAAGACGAAAGATGTTGAATAGAAAGAAAGTAAATAGGTATGATGATAAAATTCTTGAATGGGAAGAGAAGAAAACTGTAGATAAATAAACAGTGAATGAAAATGGAGAGAGAGAGAGAGAGAGAGAGAGAGAGAGAGAGAGACTAGGAGAAAGAGCATGTAAGTGAATAACTAACAGGAAAAAATAGTGAAAAACCGTAAATAACAGCAGCAAATAAACGCATAATATAGTCACCAACTCACCTGAACCTAACATAAGCACCAGTCATTAAATTGTTATTCCTATATCTCACTAACAACCCCTAAAAACATTTACTAATAGCGACATTAACAATGACCATCGTATTAATTCCCTCTAATTAATTAAGTTCTCTTGTATAGAGAAACAAATTGCGTCATTAAAAAAAATCGTTCGTTATGTTCTATTGTATATTATTTTGAGCGATGCTAATAGGAAAAAAATTATTGAGGTAATAAAGTTAGTGTTTATTTATTATTCATATTTGGGCGGGGGGGGGGGGGTTAAAGGTTAGGGTTTTTTTTTGGTATTATGCCCTATAAATAAGGAGTCGCTAACTTTCTGCTTTGATTTAGTACTCAAAACTTACCTTAATATGAATTATTAACCTTTCACTAACATGATTTCAACTTAACCTAATCTAACCTAATCTCTATAAAATCTCACTTAAAATAACCCAATGTACCCTAAAGTAATCTCACCTATCTCTAATGTTACCTAAGTTAACCTAACAATACTACCCCCTAATATATTTTAACTTATCTTAATATAAAGTCTTCCTAACGTGTTCTAAGATAATCTAACTCAACTATCCGTAAGATAACCAAGCCCAATTATAACCTAATATTACCTAGTCTCATCTATCTCTAATCAACTAACCTAACCTTTATTTACTGTTTACATGACATACCCAAGCACTACCAACCTAATATTAACATAACTTAACCTAACATAACCTAACCTAACCTAATCTAACCTAACCTGAAATAGCATACTGGCCGGTAACGTAACCAAACCGAATCTAATTTAACATTACCTAACCACATTTAAATCTAACACTAACTTAGCTTAACCTAACCCAACCTCAACTCGGTCTATCCCAGCACGACAATTCAAGTGTGAATGAGTTCATTATTTTCGTCTCAACAGCTGAGGGAGGACACAGGTAACACTGAATCCCTGTGGAGGTTTCTTGACACTTCAGCCGTCATCATTCGTACATACATACGTACATTCATACATTAGGGTGTGACCGTTGCCCTCCAAAAAAAAAAAAATGGTCCTACAATGCTGTTCAAAGTTTTAGTGTCGTGTAATTGATCTAGGAAACACCCCTGTCAATTTTCTTGGAGATCGGTGCATGTTTGAGCTCGCACTGTCGTACCAGCAAGTATTGCATTTCTAGGTTCAAGACCCATTTCTCTCAACTGGCGTACAATGAAAAAAAGAAATACTACTACCCCTCAATGCCTGGAGTGTTTGAGGAGCGCCAGCAGGAGATGGTTGACTTCTTCCGTGAATCTCTAGCCCAACCATTTACACGTGGCGACTACAAGGAGCTGGTAGAGCTTTGTCTGCTGCTTGTAACTGAAGGATCCGAGCCAGTGAACTTCACGATGGTCTACCCCGGCGCACTTCACAAAGCAAGGTGGAAGGCTAAACTGCTCTATACCCTCAAGATTGTTCTTTTGTCAGGCCAGATCAAAGAGCAGTTTCCCAAAGCCGAGGTTGTGACTAAAAGTCAAATCAGCAAGTCAGAACGGTTTGCTGTGTTCACAGTCGCTGTTTATGTCCCATGGTGGATTGTTTGCCCGTTCCAGCAAGTGCGCCACTGAATGATTTGAATTTGGTCGAAACCTTGGCTGAATTTGCCCCATATGACGCCACAATAGTTGACAAAGCACGTGTGGCACTCGGTAGACACACTTGGTACCTAACTGAGGAGTTGGCCCCACTGGCTTTGTTCTCGTCCCAAGTACAAGAAGGACAAAAGAGGAGATGAGGAAGGCCCTTCTTTGCCATGAAGGCACTGAAGTTACGAAGAGAGTGGGGCTCAATCATGGGGGCTATGGAAAGCCATATCTTCCCCGTCCCAGAAAGTGGCACTGCCCTGGTGGATCTAATTGGGCCTGACTCAAGCCGGTTCTTCACCATTTTAGGCATGCCCTATCAGTTTCTCCACAGTCCAGCCAGTGAATGAGCGGATCATGACGACTACCTGAACATGAAACTGGTTGTGGACAAGCTTCAGGTCGTCAATGAGGCTGCAGAGCGTGGTGTAAGACTTTGCCATGACTTTCTTAATGTTGCCAGGGATGAGGAGCGCTTTCAAGAAATCCTTCAAGTAGTTGAAAATGACAGACTCCGCGTTCCTAATCAGCGCATGAATCTTCAAAAAATTGGACGTGGTTATTTTTTATGTCAATATGCAACACCAAAATTTTGAACAGCATTGTAGGACAAAGTTGGAGCAACTGCCACACTCTAACATACATACATACATACATTCATACATACATACATACATACATACATACATACATACATACATATATGCATACATACATACATACATACTTTATATGTATATGTATGTTATATATAGTCTCTCTCATTCAAGGCTTTTGCAGCTTAATGAAGGGCGGGCGAAAACGTGAACAGATATACTCACATATTTCCCCTTCATTTCCGGCCTGTCATATATTCTTACCGCTGGAAAAGATGAGTTCTACTATGGTACACACACAGATACACACATACACATACCGGGATATCACCATAATCAAAAGTGACAATTTCGTTTCGTTAAGAAGTGGTACCAGTGTTGAACAGTGATGAACAGTGTTTGAGCCAGTGAATTCAGCACTAGACAGTACCAGTGAGAGCTATGACCCACCAGTGAGATAAGCACCCCTGGGAACTGACCGCCCTGACCGCCGTCTTCTGACAAGGAGGTGCTAATCAGTCCACCCTGGGAAAAAAAGTGGGTCGGTTTTACACCTGACTACGAAATAACACAACACCACCCAGTAGGGTGGGGTACTGTGACACCACCCCACACCACCCGGTGTCCCCATGACCACGTGAGGTCCTTCATATCAACACCCGAGGACGAGTTACTGCACCACGTGAACACCACACCACCCGGTGTCCCCATGACTGCGTGAGGTCTTTCATATCAACACCAGAGGACGAGTTACTGCACCACGTGAACACCACACCACTCGGTGTCCTCATGACCACATGAGGTCCTTCATATCAACACCCGAGGACAAGTTACTGCACCACGTGAACACCACACCACCCGGTGTCCCCATGACCACGTGAGGTCCTTCATATCAGCACCCGAGGACAAGTTACTACACCACGTGAACACCACACCACCTGGTGTCTCCATGACCAGTCCAGGCCCGGGCCATCAACTGTAAACTATAATAATTTGTATGTTCAATTCATGTTCCTTCTTGTTTCAGTAATGAAAACTTTTGTTAAACGTCCCACCCACCTCACCGTTATAAATTATTATTGTTATTATTATTATTATTATTATTATACAAAAAGCCACACACACACATACACACACACACACACTAACGTATGCGTCACCAGCCTGGTCGTCGTCTCTCAACTCCACCCAACAACGTCGGCTAGAGAAGGTACAGAAAAGGGTCTGCAGAATCATGCTCGGCGCAGAATACTCCGGCTATATCAACGCTCTCTCCACCCTCGAAATGCCATCCCTCAGTAACCTCCACCACCAAGCACTGGAAAGGTTTGGCAGCCAACTAATGCACCACCCTCGTCATCGCCACCTCCTGCCACCGGCAGCCCCTCCACCCACCTCGCGCAGTCCGCCACTACAACAAAATTCTGCCCATAAGAGGCCGCACCGATAGATATAAGAATAGCACCATCCCATCTATTGTTAAAATAATAAACAACTCCTGATTTATGTACTGTATAGCCCTGTAAATGTATTGAACGTATATTATCATATTATATCATTATGTCTAAATCAAATGAAAGTCTGTATATTTTCATCCACCGGCTGCAACTCTATTAATAAACCGTTTATTAGTATTAGTATTATTATTACACACACACACACACACACACACACACACACACACACACAAAAGCACACATGTACATCCTTAAACACAGGAGGGTTAAAACCTATCAGGCGCTGCTCCTGCTGCGCAGCTGCCTCCCTTGGCCAATGTTCGGCCCATTCCCCAAGTCCTTCTCCCCGACCCATCCTCACCACCGGGACATTAACATAATCAAAAGTGACAATTTCGTATCGGGAAGAAATGGGATCGGTGTTGAACAGTGATGAATAGTATTTAAGCCAATGAATTTAGCACTAGACAGTACCAGCGAGAGCCATGAACTACCAGTGAAACAAGCACCCATAGGCCAAGGAACCGACCACCATCTTCTGATTAGGCGGTGTTAATCAGTCCACCCTGGGAACAAAAGTGGGTCGGTCTTACACCTGACTACGACATAATACATCACCACCAAGCAGAGAGTGAGGTGTCTCCATGACCACGGGAGGTCCTTCATATCAACACCAGAGGACGAAACACTCTACCACGTGAACATCACACCACCCAATGTCTCTTCGACCACGCGAGGTCCTTCATGTCAACGTCTACGGACGAGTTACTAATCCACGTGGCGTACGTGACCTCACACAATATGGCAAGAGACGAGCCCGGGCCGTCAACCGCAAACTATAATAATTTGTATGTTCAATTCATATTCCTTCTTCTTTTAATAATGAAAGCTTTTGTTAAGCGACACACCTACCCCATGTCTATTTATGCAGTAAATAATTTTTGCCTAATATATATTTTCATCCTTCCGGCTGCTGAACTTTTTCAATAAACCGTTAATTATTTTTATTGTTATTATTATTATTATTATTATTATTATTATTATTATTATTATTATTATTATTATTATTATTATTATTATTATTATTATTATTATTATTATTATTATTATTATTATTATTATTATTATTATTATTATTATTATTATTATTATTATTATTATTATTATTATTATTATTATTATTATTATTATTATTCAAAGAAAAACATAATGCTACCTGACCCAACTTGGAGAAGGTCGTGCCCGCAAGTGCTCCCGTTAGAGACCAAGGAAAATGGCCGCCTTGGATCGTTGTGTCGTGGGGGAAGAGGAGGGGAGTGTGGGGAAAGACGACCTCCTTGCCACTCTGTTAAGGCAGCTGGGGCAGTTGAGGAGTGAGGTTCACACTCTAAAGGGGGAAAATGAAGCCCTCAGGATGGAACTCCTTCAGGTAGGTGTCCTGCCTAGCAGGACACCTGCGAAGGAGGAGCAGGCGTGGAGAGTGGTAGTCTCCAAGGGGACTAGGGTCAGGCTCAGGAAAGCTGACCAGGGTGTGGAGTGTAGTAACCCTTACCAGGTGCTGCAGGAAGCTGGCGAGGAAGAGGAGAGGCAGGACGGTAAGGAGCAAGGAGAGGAAAGGGCAGTTGTACAAACCCTGCCCACAGGTAAGGTCGTGGTAGTTGGGGACAGCCAGGTGAGGTTTGTAGATAGGGCTTTTTGTGCGAGAGATAGGAAACGTAGGACTAGGGTGTGTTTTCCTGGGGCTGGGATAGGGCATGTAGCCGAGAGGTTAGACAGGGTTTTGTCAGGGGAGGCTACCATACCAGTAGTGTGTCTTAGTGTGGGAGGAAACGACATAGGTAAGGTTCGGAGTGAGGAACTTTGCAAGAGGTATAGGGAGGCGCTGGGGAAGATTAGAGATAGGAGAGGGATCCCGATAGTATGTGGTGTCTTGCCTAGAAGAGGGGTTGGTCGTGAATGGCTGTCCAGGGCAATTGCTATAAATTGCCGACTGGAAAAACATTGTGCAAACAATGGTTGGGCATTCATTGATAACTGGCAACGATTCTATGGCAACGACTACCTGTACAGTCGCGACGGAGTACACTTGAATCGTGAGGGGGTACAGACGTTGTCTGCATCCCTGGAGCGTGAAATTGTCACTCCGAACGGGGGGTTTCGCCAGTAGAGAGAGGTCGGGGAAAGTGGGAGTCAAAAAACAAGCAGGTCCTGGGAAGTAAAATTAGTTGCTCAAGACAAGGGGTAAAACAGGACCAGGGAAGGGTAGGTTTAAATGTATACTATACAAAGAGTAGGAGCGTTAGAAATACAATAGACTTGCTGAGAGCGGTTGTATGTACCGAGAATGTAGACGTCATAGCAATAACCGAAACTTGGATGAATCTGGCCAGCAAAATTTTTTTATCAGAGTACCACATAGAAGGGTACAACCTTTTTCACAAAGACAGGGCAGGTAGGAAGGGGGAAGGGGTCGCACTCTTCGTCAAGGATACATTAAAATGTATTAATAATTCAATAAAGGGTGAAACAGGAACCGAGTTTGTATGGGTAGAAATCACGGAAGGAAGAGAAAAGCTAATTGTGGGAGTGATTTACAGGCCCCCAAGTCTTGGCAAAGAAGAAGCTCAGCCCATATGGCAGGAAATGAGTAGGACAGCAAAATATAACAACCTATGCATTATGGGGGATTTCAACTTCAGAAATATTTACTGGGACAACATTGTAGGCGACTATGAATCTGAAGACTTCCTAGATTCAGTACAGGACAATTTTTTGAAACAACTAATTACAGAACCTACTAAAGGTGACAATATATTAGACCTAGTATTAACAAATAAAGAAAATATTATCAGAGATATCACAGTAGGGGAAGAACTAGGTAACAGTGATCACAGAGAAATCAGGTTCACTATAAATTGGGAAACGAAAAACAATGACAATATGGTCAGAGTCTCAAACTTTCGGTTGGCGGATTATCAGGGGTTAAGAAGGTACCTAGGTGAGGTCACCTGGGAACAGTCACGTCAGTCCCCAGTAGGAAGGGGTGAGGTCATACATGACACAACAATTGATCATGACTATAATATATTCACAAGTATACTACATAAAGCACAAGAACAAAATATACAATCTAGAAAAATTAGGTCAAATAAGAATGAGCCAAGGTGGATGACCAGAAAACTTAAACATGACATAGGAATAAAGAAAGGAATATATATGAAATTAAAGGGAGGGGAGGAGCAGCTCAGAAATAGGTATAATGAACTATCTAGGAATGTTAAGAAAAATGTAAGGAAAGCAAAGAGAGACTATGAAATCAAAATAGGTATATAGGACAAAGGTCAAGGACAAAGTTGGGCCTTTAAAGTCAGGGAGGGGAGACGTGATAAATGGCAGTGAGAAATAAGCAAAGTATTCAACAGCTACTTCTTATCAGTTTTCACAGAAGAAATTTGAGATGAAATTCCAGAGGTGGAACTGATATTTAAGGGAAAGGAAGAAGAGAAATTACAGAATATCACTATCAGAAAAGAGGATGTTCTTAAGAAGATAAATAAACTAAAGAAACAAAATCCCCAGGGCCGGATGAAATTTTCCCTCGAGTCTTGAAAGAGTGTAGGGAACAGATTAGCGGACCCCTCGTAAATTTATTTACAAAATCATTAGACGCTGGAGTTGTGCCAGACTTGTGGAAACAGGCAAATGTAGGACCCATATTTAAAAAGGGAGCCAGAGCATCAGCATCAAATTACCGGCCGATCAGTTTGACATCAGTAGTGGGGAAATTTCTTGAATCAATTATAGCAGATAGCATCCGATCGCATCTAGAGAAAAGCAAATTAATCTATGACTCTCAACATGGGTTTACAAAGGGAAAATCTTGTCTAACAAATCTGCTAACGTTTTTTAGGAAAGTCTTCGAGGTAGTAGATAATGACGAAAATTACGATGTTATTTACTGAGACTTCAGGAAAGCATTTGACAGAGTACCGCATCAGAGGCTTCTGAGAAAAATTAAGGCTCATGGTATCGAGGGGAAAGTTCTAAATTGGATAAAATCATGGCTCACCGATAGAACGCAGAGCGTCAGCGTAGATGGTGTTAAATCTGAGTGGGGCCGTGTTACCAGTGGGGTTCCCCAGGGGTCAGTACTAGGCCCACTCTTGTTCATAATCTACAAAAACGATCTAGATACTGGGATCAGCAGTGACATAAGCAAGTTTGCGGATGACACCAAAATAGGGCGGCAAATTAATTCAGGGCAGGATGCAAATGCATTACAGGAGGATCTAAAAAAACTGCAGGGGTGGTCTGAAAAATGGCAAATGAAATTCAACACCAGCAAGTGCAGCGTACTTAATATTAGAAGAACAAATACTTATAATGTATACAGCCTTAACAACATCAACCTAGAGAAGTCGACTTGTGAAAGAGACCTAGGGGTACTTGTAAGCCCGGACCTACGGCCTAGAAAACAGTGCGTTAATGTTCGAAATAAGGCAAACAGATTATTGGGTTTTATATCTAGAAGTGTAAGTAACAAGAGTGCAGAGGTCTTATTGCAACTATATCTTGTGCTAGTTAGGCCGCACCTCGATTATGCGGTTCAGTTCTGGTGCCCCTATTATAGAATGGATATAAATTCACTAGAGTCGGTGCAGCGAAGAATGACAAAAATGATTCCGGGACTTAGAAACCTTCCATATCAGGATAGGTTAAAGAAACTTAACTTGCATTCCCTAGAAAGACGAAGAGAGCGGGGAGATATGATAGAAGTATTTAAGTGGGTGAAATGAATCAATAAAGGGGATATAGATAAAGTTCTTATAATATCCGAGCAGGATAGGACTTGGAGCAACGGATTCAAGTTGGATAAGTTTAGGTTTAGGAGGGAGATAGGAGGAAACTGGTTCACAAATAGGGTGGTGGACGAGTGGAACAAGCTTAGCAACTTTGTAGTAAGTGCGGGAACTCTGGAAAGTTTCAAAAGGAGGCTAGATAGATTCATGGATGATAGAGAGTGGTAGTAACTCTCGAAAGGAGTTGCCATGCACAGGCCAACCGGCCTATTGCAGACTCCTTATTTTCTTATGTTCTTATGTTCTTAATGGAGGAAACTGCAGTGGGCCTATTGGCCCATATTGGGCAGTCCCGTTTACACCCAACCCCTATCGTTCGTATATCCGTCCAACCGTTCAACCAATTTAAAGCTACCCAGCGTGTTCCCGTTAATAATGAAGTTTGGTAACTCGTTCCACTCATCCATTACTCTATTTTCGCACCAAGTTTGCCTATCTCGCACATAAATATAAATTTTTCTAATTTAAGCCTATTGTCACGAGTTCGTTCCTGGTTGGATATTATAAGTACGTATGTTATATCACCTTTGATTAACCCTGACCTCCATTTATACACATCAATCTTATCGCCCCTCACTCTACGTTTTTCGTTGGAGTGCAAATTCAGATGCTCTAATCTGTCTCTATATTCAAGGTTCCTAATCCCCGCGATAAGCCTTATCATCCTCCTCTGAATTCTCTCTAGGAAGTCTATATCCATTCTGTAGTACAGTGAGCAGAATTGAACCACGAAATCCAAGTGAGGTCTCACAAGCGCAAGATATAATTGTAGGATAAGCTCGGTAGTCTTGTAACTTGCATTCCTTGGTGTGAACCCAAGTACTTTGTTAGCCTTGTTTTGAGCAAATACACATTGTTTTCTTGGTTTATGATTCCTACTTATCATTACCCCTAAATCTTCCTCACAGTCAGGTTTCTCTATATCAACGTTGTAGATCTGATATCTGGTTTCTCTGTCTATATCTCCTTGGATAATTACTTTACAGTTGTCTATATTAAATCTCATCTGCCATTTTTCAGACCATACAAAATATTTGTTTCGAGCTTCCTATAGTTTTGCGGAGTCCTCGTCAGATTTAATTACACGCCCTATTTTAGTGTCGTCAGCAAATTTACTGATTTGGAGTCTACGCCTATATTTATGTCGTCTATGTATATAATAAATAGTAAAATCCAAGAACTGAGCCTTCGAGTACTCCACTAGTGACGTCACCCTATGATTTAGCGTCATTAATGAGGAATCTCTGTTTCCTGCCATATAACCACGCCCTAATCCAATTCAGAACATCTATGGCTGTCGCCTACATGACTTCACCAAAGAATTTGACCTCGTCGACTGCCATTTAATCATCAACAAATATATTGGCCTCGGGTTTCAGAAAAGTCTTACTGTATGCCATATCTAACAGACTTCCATAGTGACCGACGCTAAGCCTTACGCTTCTGATGGGCTGTCTCCACTTTTCAGTCATTCACCAGTGGCGTCTCCTAAGGTACCAAGATGGGACAGCTCTGCTTCCTCATGCTTTTCAATGATGCCCTGAGAGAAACTCCCTCTCTTTGGAAATAAGTTGAAGACTCTACCATTGGGATCAGTGTCACCAACTCGGCTCCCGACTACACCGCCCTCCAGAATATATTGAACAGTCTCCAAAACTGGACCACCAACAACCATGTCACTATCAACCGTACCAAGACCATGGTTATGCACATCAACCTCAACTCTGACCTTGTCCCACTTCCTTCCATTACCTTTGGCCCCAACACACTCTAGCTTCTGAACTCCACTAAGCTTCTCGGAGTCACTATAAATTACAAACTAAATTGGAAAGCGCACTTCAGAGCAATTATCAAATCCTCCAGTTTTCGTCTCCACCTCCTCCTTCGTCTCAAGTCCCTCGGAGTTTCTGCGTCCGAGCTCCTCAGTGCTTACTCAACATTCATATTTCCCAACCTCACTTATGTTTCCCCTACCAGGTCTTCCTCCCTAAATGCCACACAACGGAAACACATAGAAAAGGTGCAGAAAGGGGAGTGCAAGGATATTCTCTCCGCCTCCTACTCCACATATCATGATGCGCTCAACACACTAACCCTCTCGGCTCTCTCTGATCATCATCATGGCCGCATCTGCAAATTTTGGAAGAAGCTTCTGCACCATTCTCGACATTGGCTACTCCGTCCACCCGAAATCCTTCGTCCGCAAATTGCTGTTCGTAGTGGGGCAGCTAAATGCAATTTTTCAAGAGAATCATGCAAATGGTGATACAAGCACCAAATTTGGCATGGTAATTCTCTAATGGTTACTAGTCAAGTCTGCCTAATTGGCCATTTTAAAATCCAAGATGGCAGCAATTTTTCAAAATGGCCACCATATTGACCTTCGAAAGTTTATTTTTCTTATAGAAATTGATGTAGTTGGTCAATCTAAGTGATCTTGGTGTCGATTTGTCTGTTTTCAAGCATGCTAAGATGATTTATACGTGTTTTAAGTCCATTGTAACATTTTTATCCACATAAAATAACACTTTTTGTAAAAAATATAACAAAAAAAAACTTTATAAAAAAAAGTACTCACTATTAGCACTGGTTCCTGTGACTTCTCCTGACAGTACATCTTTGCGCATTTACTGCTGTTTACATATGCAGCTGCAAAGTGCTGTGCAGGAACGTCCAGAGCGAAAGCATTTGCATCTCTGGTTGCAGTCTTTCTTACAGGAACATTTGGTCAGCTCCTGACAGTATGTCGCAATCGGGGGAAGAGTCGTCCAACGTATCTGCCATGCCTCTCTCTTCTGCGTCCATCCCCAGTTGACAGGACTGCTGGTTTCTTGATTGGTGATTTTTGCCTGGCCCCAGATGATACCAGCCTGGTAGGCAGCTTACTTTGCATGTTCCTTGAGGGCTGCCTGGGTTGGTGGAATGGAGTCATATGGTCTCTGCTTGCGGGAAAAGAGATTTAATCTTGCCTCATCTACACCAGTGACTGCACTAGATCTGTCGTACATGAGGACAACAAATCTTTCCAGCTTCTGCAGGACAACATCAGCAACTGTTGTTGGACATTGGCTGAGTTTGGTGAAAGTTTCTGAAACTTCATCACAGACATTCCATGTCTGCCATGCAGATTTCTTCCCTTTCCCACGGAAGCCAGACACAACGTCACAGCCAGTGAAAGCATGAAAGTATAGGATCCCACGAGCTTTCTTAGGCCATATCGCAGAAACTACATCATTAACTGGAATCCATCGATGACTGGCTCCTTGGCCAAACGCAATCCACATGTTATCAAGACCAAGCTCCTGTGGTGATGGCAGTACAGATACTGCTATGATGACCACGTCAGTGTCATTGGCTTTGATGATGAGGGACTTACTACCTTCCATTGCTGCATCCCTAGCATGCACAAATATTCGTGTGTCTGCTTCCTCATGACAGCATAGAGCCACAGCTTCTAGGGACTTCTCTGTGTTGCTAATGCCATCTTCTCCCTTTGTCACAACCACCGTGCTTGTCGTCTGTGCTTCACACAATTTCTCCGCGAGAAAATGGAATAGTTATGTCTTGTTTTTCTCATCTCGCAGAAAGTTTCTCCAGTTTTTGGGAGGCTTACCGGTTCCTGTAACTCTTCTCCTGATCCCCTGTCCTCGTTTCGACTGGCTTCAGACTTCAGACTTGACTTTTTGTACACATCAAACACTACATCCACCCTATTGTATTTGGCACCATAGAATTTCACTTTGGGCAGGATGTCTTCTCTGGCATAGGCATCAAAAGCTTTTGAGGTGCATGGAGGCAGGGCATTGATCAGTGCTGAGCCATCTATGATGATAGTGTCTCCATGTGGATCTCTCTCTGTAATATTCACTTGTGCTTGAAGAATTTCAGCCAGCCTGCTCATGAGCATTTCGGTGTGTTCTTTCTCGGTTGTACAGGTCTGCCAGGCAGCGAGGGTGATACTTCAATTCTTGTGCCACAACATCTCCTGCACTTTGTTTGGCAAGGAGTTTTCCAGTGCTAAGTGTCTTCGCACAATCATTCAATCTTTTATTAAGTTTCATTGTCATTGCATGTCTTATGTCATCTCCCGAAGCTTCTTCCTCACATAGAAAGCATTCTGTTGCTTTGGAATCTCTGACCATTCGTGGTATCTTGCTACTGCTGCTCTCCTCTGTAGCAACTGCAGAGGTTCGTCTTTTCTGAGCTCTATTTAACGTTGTGTTGTTGAACAGAAGTCTGCAACTCTCATGATACTGTGCCTTGTTTCTCCTCAAGGTCTCCTCTATCCCATCATATTCAATAAGTTTTGCAGGGTCAAGCTTGATTGGCAGTGCATTGATTGAATGAAATAGAGGAATATTCCTTGCCAAGCTCTTGTAACCGTCATCTCCTTTTCTGACAGGATTTGCATGTGGAGACTTAAGATCTTCCTTCTTATCTTGTTGACAAAGACAACACTTTGCTCAGTCAGTGAGGAATGATTTCTTGGTAGATTTTGTGTCCATAACTATTTTTGATCTTCAGGGCCGAGGGTTTATCCTTTTACCACCCTGATGAGCACTTTCTTGTATGGGATACAACTAGGTTCATGCCTTTTGCCCTACACCTAGTCCGATCGTTCACCCAGTGTCATTAGTCCCGTGCGATATGTACACCATCCACATAACTAAAACCCCATTTTCCTTGGCTCGGCTCTCCCGCGCTGGCACATCCTGTCACTTCAGGTGCGGCTGCTTAACTGATTTGGGGTTGGTTAAGCAGCATTTGGGACACTAAGCTGTTGCAGTATGACATACTTTTTCTTCGCTGACACTGAACCCCATGCTGGGATGCACAGCAGTGATGTCACCAGTGTGCCCTGGTAGTGCCCGACAATCACTCCCAAACATGCAGAGACCCTCTGCATGCTACCCTCACCTAGTTGGAAAAAACATAAAACCAGTACATAAAACCAGTCATAAATAAGACAACTATATATCTGTGAGTATCAGAAATAGAAAAAAGCATCTGAGCATGCTTGAAAACATACATAACGACACTAAGATCATTTAGATTGACCAACTACATCAATTTCTATAAAAAAATATCTTTCGAAGGTCAATTTGGCAGCAATCTTGAAAAATGGCCGCCATCTTGGATTTCCAAATGGCCAATCACGCAGATTTGACAAGTAGCCCAGAGGGCATGATCATGCCAAATTTCATGCTTGTGTCACCATTTGCACGATTTTTCCATTATCCGCTCTACTATTCGTCACTGCAACCGCATCCAGCCCATACTAGCACGTACTGATCTCAATAAAATCAATCCAATCCCAACCATAGCAAAAATTATCAGCAACTCGTAGTTAAAAAGTGTGTTCACTCCCAGCTAATCTTCAATTTTGCACTGTTACTATGTTGAGTTTTTCTGTTGTTTGACATTCTTCCCCGCTTGTTATTATATAGCATGTTTCTGTCACTTATGTTACTTGTATATTATTTGTCAATCAAGAGTCCCATTCCCATTTATGTTGCTCTATATTTTAAGTCTTTTGGCTGCCATGTTCTTTCAATAAGCCTTACCATTGTTTTGAAGTTCCGCGGATATAGTATGACGAGCTGGCAACCACAGTCAGGTCAGTAGCTGCCAACGTCGTTGTCATATGTGAGGCTTGGCAAATTATGCCTGAAACGTGTCATATTGAGGGATATCAAATCTTTCATCACCTTCGTTCACGTGGACGCGGGGGAGCGTTGCCCTCTTCTGTCAAGATGACCTACGCCCATCACGCCTGGATGTTCAAGTCCCAGCAGATGTAGAGGCATTATGGGTACGTGTTGTGCCACGGGCCTTGACTTGACTTGACGTCTGTAGATAAGGTAAGAGGGCTATTGCTTGTAATGCTGAGTGGGAGGACAGGGATTAGGATTGGAAGTACTTTGGTGCCAATTTGGGGGAGGGAGGGGACTGGTTTACGATCAAGATAAAAAAGGGAGGAAAATTGAAGGAAAGTTGGATATTGACAGTATCCGGGCTCAACCAGATATGCTGAGGTTATAATAATTATATTTGAACTTACATCTTGCGTGATTAGGTTCTAGCTCTCAAGCCTTTTTCATTTAATTAAAAATATGTTTATTTTTGCAGTAGCCATTGTTCCAAGGAACGGGTCACGACCTCTAGCCAGGTTCTTGTAGAGTTGGCTGAGCAACGTATTTTTTGTTTCAATAAAAGTGGAAGGAAGGGGCAAGAAGACAAGTGTTGGAGAGGCCAAGGATAGTGTCCTTTGGTCTCTCTCATCTTTTTTTAATGAAATATTTTTCTGTTTTAGAGAATTGAAGCTTTTTGTTTATAGTAGGGAGGTTTAATTTCTAAGAAGAGGTGTAGGATCCAACTTGCTACGTTCGTTCGCAAGGAGGTTCTCCTTTCTTTTTGGTTTAATTGAAAGATTGAAGCCTGACTTGAAGGTACAGTATTTATTTGGCTGTACAGTTCTTTTTGTTTTTGTATTAAATTTGATAATATTTAGATGTATTTTGGTATTGGTGGTGGATTGTTGACTCTTATTCTCCTTAATCTGAACCAAGCGTGTTCTTCTCTTGCTCTTCTTACTGGTTTGTTGTCGAGCCAGTTAACTACAGTTTCTGAGTCTAACTCTAGTACTTGTTCCCATGTTCTTTAGGCTTGGATGTAGATGTGTACGTTTACTGCGTTGATGTTGGGTCTTCTATGGAGTTATTCGTTTGTTACTCTTTCTTCATAACAGATGCTTTATATGAATCTTAGGCTTTTATTTTGTACCGTTTGAAGTTTCTTGATTCTTTTTGCACTAAATAAGTTGGTTGGAACAGGCGGGTAGCACATTACTGATTTTATTAGTGTCGTTTATAATTTCCTTTTGTTTCGTATGTTCATGTTTTTAATCTTCTTGTTTTTGAGAGTTTGCAACGTAGTTTGTGGACTTTGTCGTTGATGAAGATCTGGTAACCGTTTTTTGTGATTTTCAGTCCCAGGATGCTGCCTTCGTTGGTGTATGGGTAAATTTCTCCATCTACTATTACTGGTTCGACCTTTTTCTTGGCAATTGGTATGATTTTAAATTTGTTGATGTTTGTCCGTATTTTCCATTTCTTTTCGTAGTCATTTATGTTTTTTATTGCTAAGGCCGCATGGCGTGCCATCATTGCTTCTGATTTTCCAGGATATGATATGATTCGTGTGATGTCATCGGTAAAGATAATGTGTTCGCTATGTTGCGTTGGTTCAGGAAAGTTGTTCGTATATATGGAGAATAGTGTTGGGGATAGGACGCCTCCCTGGGGCACTCCGTTTTCTAGGTCGAGGGGTGGACCTAAATGGTTGCCAATTTGTAGCTGTGCTGTCCTGTTTTGGAGGTAGTCACATATGATTCTTTCTATTTCTGCAGGTAGGTCTAGTTTTAGTATTTTAATATGCTAGTTCGTTGTGCCACACTTCATCAAATGCCTTTGCTACATCTCTTAAGACTATTTTTACTTGGTTTCCTTTCTGTTTTTCTTTGGCTATAATTTCTTATTATTGCTATTGCCGTTTGGGTTCCTCTACCTCGTCTTGGGTTGAGTTTGTTGTGGTTAACTAGGAACATATCTAGTCTGTTATTTAGTAAGGATATAGGTCTGTAGTTAAATATCTGTTTTGGATCCTTGCCTTCTTTGGAAATGAAGATCATTTTTGCCCGCTTGAGGGCATCGACAAAGTAACCAGCGGATAAGGTTGAGTTGTAAATATTTATCAGGGCTTCCATTGGTCTGCTGGGCAGGTATAATATCATGTTTCGGGTTATGCCGCTCATTTCAGGGGATTTTTCTTTAAATTTGCGAAGGCAGTGTAGTAGTTCGTCGTGATTTATGAATTTATTGTGTCTTAGTCTTTCTGGGTTTCCTGTGTGGTAGGGAGTCAGTCTATTGTTTTGTTCTCTTTGCCAGTCTTTAATTAACTCTTCGTGTTCTTCGTTAAAAACTTTCATTTTCTTCTAATATTCTGAAGATCTTCTTCCATTCTCTTCTGAAGGCCTCTTCTTTTTCATGGTCTGTGTAGAATTTTTGTCCGTTTTGGTCTTTAATGTAGTTTATTGTCTGTTTTTTCGTGCCAAGTAGTTTGTTGATGTTTTGCCAGAAGTTTTTTGAGTCCTTTGCGGTGTCTATGTTTTTTATTAGATTGTTCCATTTTTCGTTATTAATTTGTCTGTACTCTTCTTTTAGGCCTTGTTTGATTTCTCTGATATTACGGAGTAGTTCTCCCTCTAGTGGGCCCTGTTTGTTCTATAAATGTCCTAATGTTATTATATTGTACTTGTAGTCTCTTTAATTCTTCGTTGGGTTTGTTACTCGGGAGGGTTCTGTATGACGTTTTAGGGGTGGTCTGGATGATTGCTTGTTTTATTGTGTTGTGTAGCTTGTCTACCTGTTCGTCAATTTTTTCGAGTGTTGCAACCTTTAGATTTATTTGTGGGTAGTTTTCCAATAAATCCTTATATTTCATCCAGTCTGTTTTGCTCATCTGGAGCCTTGGTGGTATTTTTGTTTGAATTGGGCTGGTGGAAATTGTGAATATTATCGGAATGTGGTCTCTTGGGGTGATGGGGCCTTGCTCTATGTGGTAGTTAAGGAATGCTTTGCTGTTACAGAAGATTTTGTAGGGGGTTGAAACGCAGTTTGGTGCATCCAGGTGGTGAATTGCAGCCCAGGTGAAATACAGGTAGTCTGCCAGTGTTGTTGTTATTGTTGGGAAGTCGATTTCCATTTAATTTTCATTGTTCTTGGCCGCTGATTTCCTTTTAGCTCCCGTTCCTTGTGTCAGTCTTGGGTCTCTCGCCCTCTCAGTCAAATCTCCAGGTTCGTTCCGCTTTTTCCGGTATGTTATCCTGGTCTGTCGGTGATGTTGTGTCCTTGGGCGTGGTTAATCGTTGTCTGAAGTGTTTTGTAAGCTCTGGGGTGCTGGTGGGGTCTAACAAGTTTGCTGAGTTGAGGTTTTCAGGGAAGTTCATTTGTGGCATGTTGTTTATTTCAAGCATCCTATTGAGTTCGCCGGCATATAATCCTGGGGCTATGATTTTAGGAAGGTGAGCATGTAGCATGCTCACCATTACCTTGTAATGATCAGTGTTACTTAATTTGATTATGGTATCAGTAGTTGGCTTTGATGAATCTTTCACGGCCCTCTTTGCTATTTTAGCTAGTGTGCTTTGGTCTCTTATCCTTTCTCGTTGGTCTTCCTCCTCTTGCTTGTATTTGATGAGGGTCTTTTTGATGGGGCAGGACATGGCCATGGTTGGATGGGTGTAGTGCACGTCCCCGTTCCCTTTGCAGTTTACACAGCCTTTGTTGGTGTTATTGCACTGAGTGTAAACATGTCCTTCCTCTGCACAGTTGGAGCAGTATTTCTTTTCCTTTTCAAGGCAGTTCCTTGTGGCATGCTCTTCATATTTATAGCATGTGAACATGTCAGGAGACAGGTGTATTTTCCCTTTTTATTTGATTAGGGGATATCGACATGTTCCTCGCTAAGAAGCCGCACTGGAGGACCTTGTTTGCCATTACGTGCATGTAGTCTTTTATTTTGATTTTGTCTTCTACTTTAAGTCCTTCATTCCTATTTTCAATGTCTGCCTCCAGAAAGTCTGCCGTTTGCCCTCCTACTTGAGAAACTAGTTTCCTTGCGAAAACAGATCTCCTGGCTCTTAGCTCGGGAGGCATGACCACAATTCATCCATTCTTGGCAAGGATTTGTTTCGCCTTAGTGGTTAGTAGTTTGTCTGCATCATTTTCATTTCGGAAAATAACTTTGAACCCTTCGTTCAGGTTGAAAACCCTATTGAAGGGCACACCTAGTTCAACATATGCTAGGGTAATTAGTCTAGATTTATCGATAGGTTTATTCTTATCTTTTACTTTTATTCTTATGTTTACTGCCATTGTGTATGTAGGAGGTTATTGGAGGCCTTGCTTTGATTTTACAAGAGACAATCCCCGCACAGTGGAGTGACTGCACGATCACAGATGTCACTATGGGATTGGCCTGTTTGTCCCCGACCCCCAATGAACACACACAATCCCACTCAGCTGTGAGGTGTGCGCCACTGGAGGGGCTCTAGCACGAATCTCTCTCTCTCTCTCTCTCTCTCTCTCTCTATATATATATATATATATATATATATATATATATATATATATATATATATATATATATATATATATATATATATATATATGTATATATGTATATATATATATATATAAAACAAAGAAGTATGTCTGTGTGTTTGTTTGTGTGTCCGCATGAGAATCTCGGAAACTAATTTACCGATCTGTAGTGATGATGGATGGTCTTATATGTAGTGATGATGGATGGTGTTATATGTATTGATGTTGGATGATGTTATATGTAGTGATGATGGATGTTGTTATATGTAGTGATGATGGGTGGTGTTATATGTAGTGATGATGCATGGTGTTATATGTAGTGATGATGGATGGTGTTATATGTAGTGATGATGGATGATGTTATATGTAGTGATGAAGGATGTTGATATATGTAGTGATGATGGATGTTGTTATATGTAGTGATGATGGGTGGTGTTATATGTAGTGATGATGGATGGTGATATATGTAGTGATGATGGATGGTGTTATATGTAGTGATGATGGATGATGTTATATGTAGTGATGAAGGATGTTGATATATGTAGTGATGATGGGTGGTGTTATATGTAGTGATGATGTATGTTGTTATATGTAGTGATGATGGGTGGTGTTATATGTAGTGATGATGGATGGAGTTATATGTAGTGATGATGGATGATGTTATATGTAGTGATGATGGGTGGTGTTATATGTAGTGATGATGGATGGAGTTATATGTAGTGATGATGGATGATGTTATATGTAGTGATGATGGGTGGTGTTATATGTAGTGATGATTAGACTCAGGGGTTCCCAAGCTTTTTCTAGCACGACCCCTTCCAGTGTTGTCAACTATCCAGTGCGACCCCAAATCATTTCACTGGCAGACCCAAAGGACCCCAGCGACCCCACCGACCCCATGACCTCTTTGCTACCCTACCTAATGAGTCTTCCGACCCCAGGTTTGGGAACCCCCTGATTAGACAATAAAATAATAACAATCTTCTTTTGAGTAAAGCATTCAATGCGCACATCAATGTGGAGTTCTGCAATTCAGTCAAGTCCATCAAGTATGTCTCCAAATACGCCAACAAAGGCTCTGACCAAGCGATCTTTGCATTGGAAAAGGATGGAAATCATGATGAGGTGACACAGTTTCAGCAAGGCCGTTATATATGCAGCAATGAAGCTCTATGGAGAATTTTTAATTTTCCCATACACGAACGATGTCCAACAGTAGTTCATCTGGCTGTTCACCTGGAAAATGGACAAAGAGTATACTTCACAGAAGAGTCCCTCCAAAATCAAATGTTAAATCCTGCTAATACGACTCTCACTGCATTCTTCAAGCTTTCACAGGAAGATGAGTTTGCTTAAATACTCCTGTATGTTGACGTACCGAAGTTCTACATATGGCAGACTTCAATGAAAAAGTTCCAGAGAAGAGCTCAAGGATCCGATGTTGAAGGATATCCAGGGATAAAGCCAGGCAATGCTTTGGGACGTGTCTACACGGTTCACCCCAACAACTTTGAATGCTATTGTTTGAGACTACTTTTGCACCACATCCGTGGCCCAACATCATATGCAGCACTCAAGACAGTGAATGGACAAGTTTGCTGAACCTATTAGGAAGCGTGTAATCTCCTTGGCCTACTGGAAGATGATGTTCACTGGAATGAAACATTAGAAGAGCAGAAGCAACTCAATCGCCAATGAGAATGAGGAACCTGTTTGCCATCATGATTGCTACATGTGGACTTTCCAAGCCAAGCGAATTCTGGAAAAACCACCGAGAAAGTCTTTCAGAGGATCTGCTTCATCAAGCAAGAAGAGAACATCCTGGTCAAGAGATTGAGTTCATGGATGACATGTTCATCAGGCTCTGATCATGCTAGAAGACAAAGCGATGGAGCTATGCGGAAAAGCCTGACTGATTTTGGATTGCTTCCCCAAACCGAGAAGAACAAGTAGTTGCAAACAGGGAGTTGCTCAGAGAGACAGACTACTCAGTTGAAGTTCTGGTGAATTTTCTTGAAGAAAATGAGCCTCACCTGGTTGCTGATCAAGCAAATGCTTATGAACAGATCTTGTAAGCGATATAAGAGGAGCAGGGAGGTATGATCGTTCTCGATGCACCTGGCGGGACAGGAAAAACATTCCTGATCAACCTTCTGTTGGCCAAAGTACGTTATCAGGGGAAAATTGCTCTTGCTGTGGCATCCTCAGGCATTGCTGCAACACTACTAGAAGGAGGACGTACTGCACACTCAACTTTTAAACTGCCTCTCAACCTCGCTCACAATGAGAATCTAGTGTGCAACATCAAAAAAGAATCAGCAAAGGCAAAACTATTAGATAGATGCAGCCTCATAGTCTGGGATGAATGCACTATGTCTCACAAGTTAGCGTTTGAAGCATTGGACAGGACCTTGCAAGACATACGAGAAAATGACCAGCTCATGGGTGGCATTACAATGGTCATTACTGGAGACTCGCCAGACCCTACCTGTCATTCCTCGAAGCACTCCTGCTGATGAACTGAATGCGTGCCTCAAGGCATCATACCTTTGGAGAAGTGTTCAGACACTCACCCTATCCACAAACATGAGAGTACATCTACAAGGAGATCAGGATGCGGGAGGGTTTGCAAACCTTCTACTACAGATTGGGAATGGAACTTTCCCTGTTGATTCAGAAGGACAAATAATGATTCCTCAAGGATGTGGAAATGTTGTAAAGTCCTCAACTGTGCTCACTAACATGGTCTACCCAAACATTATCCACCACTACAAGGATCACAAGTGGTTGCGTGAATGCGCAATTCTGGCACCAAAGAATGAAACAGTGGCTGAAATCAACATGACTCTATTCAGACAGCATCCAGGTAGTGAGACCTCATTCAAATCTGTTGATACAGTAATCAACCAGGACCAAGCAGTCCAGTACCCTGCAGAATTCCTTAATTCTTTGGAGCCCGCTGGAATGCCTCCTCACCACCTCACTCTCAAGACTGGAACTCCTATAATGCTCTTAATAGATATTGAACCACCAATCCTCTGCAATGGCACAAGACTGGTGGTGAAGAACATGATGCCACATTTACTGGAAGCTACAATACTGACAGGAAAAACTAAAGGAGAGGACGTTTTTATACCAGGGATACCTCTCATCACCACTGACCTGCCATTTGAGTTCAAGCGACTTCAGTTTCCGGTTAAAGTGAGCTTTGCCATGACTATCTACAAAAGCCAGATACAGTCCCTAAAGAAGGTTGGCCTAAACCTGGTGTTTCCTTGCTTCTCTCATAGACAGTTCTATGTTGGATGCTCCAGAGTGGGAACTGGCAAAAATCTGTACATACTTGCTGCTAATGGCAAAACCAAAAATATGGTCTACCTTAATGCACTACAGTGAGATAATGTGGAGTCTCCCGGAGGGTGGCGTCCTACCGTGGCCTAGCGAAAGAGCCGCCCGGAGGGCGGCGATTGCGCTAGTACTTAAATAAAGCAGGTGCCTCGGCCAGGGTAAGCAAGGAAGGATTTTAGTAAGAGAGAAAGACCACAAACCACGTCAGTACTGCCAAACAATAGCTGCCCTCCAGCATGAGTGTGGGTCACTCACTCTGCCCGTGGGGAGAAATTGGTTAGGGTTGACAATCCTGAACGCTCGTGAGGTAGTCCGGTGACGGCCGTGGTCGTTTTCCAAAGGTAAATTGAATTGTAACAGTTTATTTAGCCAGAAAAATACAGATACAGAGTGGATAATAATAACAATATTAACATGGCTGAGCCAGTTGAGAACCTAAGCTCTCTTTGAGGCACCTGATATATACTATACATTTATCTCAAGGAAGTATTATGTAACATTTAGTATCATCTGGAATAGTACAATAGCATGGTAGTAATAAGTACATCTCATAGTGTTACCACGGTTATCACTTCAATATTTATTTATTTTATTATTTATTTATTTTTTATACATACATATACACATACCTACACATATATACATATATACATATATATACATATATATATATATATATATATATATATATATATATATATATATATATATATATATACATATACATACATATATATATATATATACATATACACATACACATACATACACACACACATATACATAAATTAGAGTGGAATTTAGAAACATAAGTATAATGGGGAAGGAGTACAACCTGGCTTGTGCAGTAATAAGGTTGAACAAGAGGACAGAGCTTTCAGGATTATGTCTAGTTGGCAATTATGTGTATTGCAATGGTAATTACTTATTTATTTACCTGATAATTTCCGATAAAACGGATTTGGTGGTACAATAAAAGCAGGTACTTTAAATATAGTAAGTGTTACAAGAAATATTAATACTTCGACAATAGATATATTTTTAGAGATGATTTAAAGGAAGGGAGCGTAGTCTTTGCTCGGATGGGTGGGGATAAGTTGTTCCATACCTTCACACCATGATATTTTATGGAGGTCTAGGGCTGAGAGGAGCGCATGGGGGGGGGGGTGGTCTTAGTAGCTCTGGGTGCCTTAAGTTGTATCTCTGATTATTCCGGAACTGGAAGTAATTATTGTCAAGCAAGTGATTGATAGATTTGTAAACAAAGAGGGCACAGCAGTAAGTGTTAATATCTTCGAATTTTAAATATTTCAAAATAGAAAATTTTTCGTTTGTGTGATCTGTTTTTTCAAGTAGGTCATTGTCCATACAACTCTCTTTTGTGCAGTAACCAGAGATTGTGTTTTTGAAGAGCCAGAGGCCCCCCATAGTGTGTAACAGTGTATCAGGTGTTGGTAAACAAGATCATGATAGATTTCTTTCATTGCTGTGAGAGTGAGTGACTGTCGAGTGTGATACATGACACCGCACTGTTTATTGATTTTACTGTGTATGGCTTGTATGTGGTTTCTCCAGTTAAGCTTCTCATCAACAATAACTCCGAGGAATTTAGTATTTTCTTCGCTTTTGAGGACTATATTACCAAGGTACAGGGGGTTCAAGGTGGAGGCCTATAAAGGGCGTCGCCCCAAACAGGATTCCTGAGACGTCCAGTGGTAATCAGAGAGGTCGATTTGTGGTCAGGTCGTCACAGTAGAAACAAGGCTGGCTGTTTTGGCGGTGAGGGGTATGGAGAGAGGTCCGATCACTGGGAAAGCTCCCACGGGCACACCCGCGCCACACTGTTTCTATCATAATCTGCGAGTCATACCATCCGCCTCGCTCACCCACCAGAGACACTCTTATCTA
The DNA here is from genome assembly GCF_018991925.1 of Homarus americanus. Classification (NCBI taxonomy): domain Eukaryota; kingdom Metazoa; phylum Arthropoda; class Malacostraca; order Decapoda; family Nephropidae; genus Homarus; species Homarus americanus. Next base: position 2,222,975 of record NW_024748502.1, on the reverse strand, counting down.
TCATCTCATTATGACCTCAGACCACCTCAGAGTTAGGTACCCATGTGCCAAATTAGTATTATGCGGGGATTATAATGAAATTGACACCACTGATATCCAGCACCAGCTGTCACTATCAAAAGTTGTGAACTTCCCCAAACACGGTCAAAATACCCTTGACATTATCTTAACCGAATTAGCGGACCAGTACCAACCACCTCAACCAATGCCTCCTATCAGTGCTCTGGTCCCCAGCTGCCACTCCCACTCAAGTAAAGAGACCCTACATCAAGACCTACAGGGCGATTACTGACTCTGCAGTGCGTCTCTTTGGGCAGTGGATAGTTCACCATCCCTGGACTGAAGTACTTAGTGTGGATGACGTGAACACTAAATGGACAAATTATATCAACACCACCACGGAAGCTCACCACCACTTCTTCCCCGAGAAGTCCCTCAGATCTCACCCAGCTGACTTGCCGTGGATCACACCTCGGATCAAAAACCTATGCAACAGAGAGACAGAGCCTTTGATCTCAATGACCACAACCGCTACTGGTCCCTTCGCAACCGAGTCATCCGCGAAATACGCACTGCAAAGAAGTCTCACTACCCAACCAAATTGCATCACCTGAAGCAGACCAACATTAGTCAGTGGTATGGTAAGCTTAAAGAACTCTGTGGACTAAACAATAAGACACACCCCCTCCCCTTCCTTAGCCATCTCACTAATGTTGACGCAGCTGAGCAATCAAATAACCATTTCCCTACTATATGCCAGACGCTCCCCCGGTTTGACACAACCAATCTCCCTGCTGACCTACCAACCCCCTTTCCCACTGACTTACTAGAAGAATTTAAAGTAATAAAACGTCTGGACAAACTGAAGTTAAAACGCTCCATCACCCTCATTGACTTACCAATGAAACTCTTCAAGAAGTTCTCCCCAGAGCTAGCTAAACCCCTCTGCTCCATCATCAATGCTTCCCTCAGTCAAGCCAGATACCCAGCTGACTGGAAGACCTCATTTGTGTCACCAGTGCCCAAGTCAACAAGCCCACAATCCTTAAATCAGCTACAACCCATTGCAATCACCCCAATACCCAGCTTAATCTGTGAAAGTTTAGTGTTTGACTGGGCTTATGCTGATATTGCAGGGGCCGTAGATCCTCAGCAATTTGGTAATATGAAAACTTCCTCCACCACTCACTGTCTTGTCAGCATTCTCGACTACATATACCGCCATCTTGAAAAACGGAAAACGTCCGTAGCTGTCGCCTTCATTGACTTCACCCAGGCATTTGACCTAGTCGACCACAATTTAATCATCAACAAAGTTATCGACCTCAGGTTTCGAAGAAGTCTTATACCATGGCTTACAGACATCCTCAGTAACCGACGCCAAGCTGTACGCTTCCACGGGGCTGTCTCCACCTTTCAGTCACTCACCTGTGGAGTCCCCCAAGGCACCAAGATGAAACCACTGTTTCCCTATGCATATCAATGATGCCCTAAGAGAAACCCCTGCTCGCTGGAAATATGTCGACGACTCCACCATTGGGATCAGTGTCTATAATTCTGCTCCGGACTATACCGCCCTTCAAGATTTATTGAACAGTCCCTAAAACTGGGCCACCAACAACCAAGTCACCATCAACCATACCAAGACCATGGTTATGCACATCAACCTCTCCTCAGACGTTGTCCCACCCCCTTCCAATATTTTAGGTCCCAACACACTCCAGGTTGTAGATTCCACTAAGCTCCTCGGCGTCACCATAGACAACGAACTAAATTGGAAACCACATGTCAGTGAAGATGTCAAATCCTCCAGTTTCCTTCTCCACCTCCTCCACCGACTCAAGTCCCTCGGAGTTCCTAAGCCCGAGCTCCTCAGTGTTTACCCAACATTCATACTTCCCAAGTTTACCTATGCCTCCCCTACCTGGTCTTCCTCCCGAAATGAAACACAACGTAAACACCTAGAAAAAATGCAAAAGAGGGCATGCAAGATTATTTTCTCCCCTTCCTACTCCGCATATCAAGAAGCACTCGACACACTGACCCTCTCGGTTCTCTCTGATCAAATTTGGTGAGAAGCTTCTGCACCATCCTCGACACCGGTTCCTACTACCACCCGAGATCCCTCGTCCGAGAATTGCTGTTCGACACCACAACCGCATCCAGCACGAACTGATCACTATAAGAACAGCTCAATCCCAATTATTGTAAAAATTATCTATAACTTGTAATCAACCAGTGTATTCACTCCCAGTCAATCTTACTTTCTGCACTGTCACCATGTTGAAATGCCCTGTAGCTTGAGCTTCTCCCCGCCTAGTTATTATATATATATCATATTTTCATCACTTATGTTACTTGTATATTATTTGTAAATCAAGAGACCCAATCCCCAATTATGTAACTGTATATTTTTAGCCTTCTGGCTGGCATGCTCTATCAATAAACCGTTAATTATTATTATTATTATTATTATTATTATTGTTATTATTAAAATTATACACACAAAGTCGTCTGCCATTGTCGTAGGCAAACGTGTCTCTCGGCTCCGCTTCCCCTTCCTTAGCCCTTCCTTCCCACTAATAAACCAGTGCAAGGATTGTTGATCAAGTGTCAATTTCAACCCGAAAAACAATGGAAAACAATAAATGTGAATGAACATGGTGCTGGGACAGTGTGGTGAACATTGGAAACTCTGGCTGTTATCAAGTCAATGTTTACGACACCAGAGACCTGAGGGGAGATAGCTTCGGTACCTACCGTGAGAATCAACCAGTGAGGTGGCGTACAACCATATGTCCCCCCTTCAACACCAGTGGGGAGGCGGCCTAAAACTACGTGTCCTACCTGCAACACCAGCGGGGAGGTGGTCTACAACTACGTGTTCACGTGTTACTTCTACAATACCAGTAATGTGGCGGCCTACAACCTCGTGTTTACTCTACAGCACCAAATTCTCTTTGACTCATATATAACCTGTATGTTAACTCCACATCACCTTTTGTATTGAAAACATCTGTTAAACAATCTACTCCCCAATGCCCCCACACCTAATACTGTAAGTCATTATTTTGTCCATTGCATATTTTCGGCCTTTGGTTGCTGTGCATTCCAATAAACCGTTAATTATTATTATTATTATTATTATTATTATTATTATTATTATTATTATTATTATTATTATTATTATTATTATTATTATTATTATTATTATTATCATCATTATTATTATTATTATTTTTATTATTATTATTATTATTATTATTATTATTATTATTATTATTATTATTATTATATTTTTATCACACACACACACACACACACTGTTGCGACCTTGGCCTCTTAGGTTGTAACAAGGCAATACAAATTCACCTTCTCTTTGTAATATTGTTAAGGTTGAGTTAACTATCATTATGGTTATCATTGTATCGATGGTCCAAGCAATAGATCCCACCAAAATCATCTCCTCATTACTATGGGGGTACAATATATCGAAAATCATGAAGTAAATTTAATTACATATATTAACAAACAAAAAATAAATATATCAGTTATGTACAAAAATAAAGCAAAGACAACTAAATTTGATCAAACAAGTGATTCAACCGAGTGACAAAATAATAATCATAAAAGTAATGACTAAACACTTATTTAAATTGACAAACTACCCTGGACAATGTGGTTATCCAACACACGTAACTCATGAACAAGTAAGCTATTTGACCTTGGAATTCTGAAATATGACTACACATGATCTCACATATAAATCATTATATAATACTTGGTGTTCTTAAAAGTCGAACAAGGTTTACACATTATACCACTAGAAATATACAAAAGGAGAGGAGATACTTATCTTATGACTGCCATCCCAATACTAACATCACCCGGCACTGAGGGGTAAAACTAAGCCACCAGAGGTGGGCGGAAATGATGTCATAAACAAAAGACGTTCAAGTTGCGAATCTGCAAATAACTATCGAACACTCACTCATTCATTAGTATTCGAGACTAATACAATAAACATTGCTTTGTTTCATTATACACATCAAAACTAGTGTTAGTATATTCAAGTATAACATATAATATCTAAATTTTAGCTGCTATTAAACTACCTCAAATAAATCAATGCATTACTTTTTTTTTATGTTTCAGTGTCCACACAACGAATCATTTCAAGTTCACATGCCGACCAGTAATCTATTCATTGGTTCTTATTCTGACATTCGTAACACCTTTTCCCTTAAATTAAAAGTTTAAAAAGCTCTGAATAAACTTTTACTCAGCACGAGATAGAGTTTCGGCAAGAATATTATCACAGTCTTTTATGTGACTGATTTCTATATTATAGGGTTGAAGAGCTAATGACTACCATAACAGTCTTTATCCTTTTTTCTCATTTTATGAACAAACTGAAGTGGATTATGATCTGTATAAACTATCACTGGACAAGGTGATCCACTTACAGACACCTCAAATTTTTCCAGAGCTAACAAAAGGGCCAATGCTTCTCTTTTTTATCGTGGCATATCAACGTTGATGCTTTTTCAGTTTGGACGAGAAATAACAGCTCGGGTGAAATATTCCATCTTTTCCGTTGCATTAACACGGCACCAATTCTGTCACGTGCATCCGATTGTATCACAAACTGTTTCTTACAGTCTGGGAGTTGCACTATAGGAGCCATCTCCAACAACCCACGGACCTTTTCGAATGCTGTCTGGCAGTCATCAGTCCACTCAAACTTTCTTTTGCAGCTGACCAGATCTGTCAGAGGAGTGACCACCCTGGCAAAGTATTGACAAAACCGCCTGTAGAATCCAGCCACCCCGAGAAATCTTCTGAGAGCCTTTCGATTGTGATTGTGAGGTGCGGGGAGACTTAGAATAGCGGCAACCTTGGCATCAATTGGGGCAATTTTCCCTGGTCCAACGACATAACCGAAGAAGATTAAGGTGGCATGTCCGAATTCACTCTTGGGTAGGTTTACTGTGAAGTTGAACTCTGCTTGACAATTGAAGAGTGAGCGGAGTCGGCCAATGTGTTGTGCCCATGTGTCACCTGCGGTGACCAGATCATCTAGATAGGGGTACACTCCTGGCAGGCCTGATGTCACGATATGCATCGCTCGCTGAAATGTTACTGGTGCTCCTTTGAAGCCAAAGGGCATAACTTTGTATTGCCACAGCCCCTCCCCAGTGACAAGAGCTGAAATCTGCTTTGCTTCTTCCGAGAATTTGATTTGGTAGTCGCCTTTGAAAAGATCCAGCTTGGCGACAAATGATGCTTGACCCACACTATCGATGATATCGTCGATGCGCGGCAATGGATATGCGTCAGCACGTGTCACCATGTTGACCTTCCTGTAGTCAGAACACATGCGGACACCACTTCCGTCGGGCATAGCACCAGCACACAGGGTTATTGTAAGGCGTTTCAGATGCACGGAATAGCTAACGCGTTAGCTATTCTGTCTGTGCAGACGCTGCCTTAGAGCTATGCACATGGAACATTCAGAGGGAAAAGCTAATACCTCGATCAGGCGTTAGCGTTTGCGACGGACAGAGGCGCCCGAATAACTAACAACCAATCAGCGAGCTCACTGAACCACGATGTAACTACGCGGATCATGGCCGCTTATGGAGAATATTTTGATTAATGTTGAAGAGTTGGGTGCATGTAAGGCAATAAAAAAAATGTGATATAATAATAAAAATAATTCTATATACGGTAGTATCGGATAGGACCTAAAACAAAGCGTATGGCGTGAAATAATTTAATAGGATTGCGCCTAGTTGAAACCTGGTTTGGCTCCGTGATTTTTAGTGGAAGCTGTCCGATTTCATTTTCGCTGGTGAATTTCGTGTAGAATATTGCTAATTACTCAAATATGATTAAAACTTTAATATCATTATTTATAAGATATTTTAAATATGGGTGAGCAAGTTGATTACAGTTGTTGTTTTTTCTTTTTTTTTTCTTTTTTACGAGCATTAGCCCACCCGGGCACAGGTCATTTTATGATCCACATCAAGGCCTGGGGGTGCGAAAATATAATAAAATAATAATGAAATTAATAACATTTAATATAAGTTATAATTATAATAATATTAATAATATTAATAATAAAGAGCCATAAATAAACACAAATATTTCAAAATATATCAATAGTGAGAAATGATATACGGGATATATATGTTGTGTTGTCAATAGTACGAGAAACAATTGAGACCCTGCAATTGTGTGTAAATGAGGCAGAAAGTCAGATCAGCAACCTGGGACTCAGTCACAATTTTCGTGATGCCATATGGCAGCAGGGTCTACCAATTAAGACTTAAGACGACCTGAAATTCGTCGTATTTCGTATTTATATATGCGAACACCTGTAAACAACACAATGTAGCCACGAGACGTGAGAGCGTATGTAGTGGAGGCTCTTCAGCAACTTTCCTGTAGAAAAAATGGATCAAGCCATATAAGTAATGTAGAAAAGATATTACACCAATACCTCACAAATCCTTGATTCTTTCAGCATAATCTGCTACTGAAGTATAAAGCTATCTCGGTGTCCAATACGTACAATCCTCCTAATTTTATTGTTTTCTGAAGACTGTGTTGTACAACAGTTATTCCCAAGACACGGTACGGCCGTATTTTTTATTGACAGTCCGAGAAAGTTTATGCGTTAGCTATTCCGTGCATCTTAACGCCTGACAAAAAACGCCTTAGGTTATGTTCCAGCAAATACCCCACCTCCTGCTTCAGCTTCTCCCTCTTATTAGTGCTCATTCGGTAGGGTGCTTGCTTGATGGGAGATGTGCCAGGCAGCAGTACCAGGTCGTGTTCCAGCAGAGAACACTGACGCGGCACATCGTCGAAGAGTGGCTTGAACTCCTGCAGCAGCTGCACCACATCCTGAGACTGTTGTTGTGAAAGATGGAATACTTTAGAGGTAGGGTCACACATAATACTGGAATTACAGTGTCTGGGACAGCCTACTCTCATCCTGTAACCGGACAAACCAGTTCACTCCTACCAAAATACGGTTTTAACCTGTTGATATGAGTCAGTGTCTCTAATTTTCTCTTGCCTGGAGTCGCTATGACATAGTTGATTTAATTTCCTTTCTTAACTACAGTGAATGGACCCACATATTTATCTTGAAGAGAATTTCTATACAGGGGTATGAGGCATAAATTCTTCAGCTTGACAATGCTCAGCATATCGCTTTTTCATTTTCCCCTAAACTACTGACAGATTTTCACGAGCCATCTCACCTACTCTCTTCAGTTTCTCTTTGAACTTCTCTTCATACATTGACAAAGGGACTATTATCTGATTACTTATCCAACATTCCTTCAACACGGTCATAGGACCTCTTACAGCATGACCAAAAATCATTTCAAAGGAACGGAATCCTAGGGAATCTTGGGACTCTCTCTTATGGCAAATAACATAAGTGACACTCCATCGCAATCCTTATCAGACTCCATACAGTATTTCCTAAGCATAGGTTTAAAAGTCTGGTGGAACCTCTCAAGGGCACCTTGGATTTGAGGGCGGTACGCAGAAGCTAAGTATTGCTTAATACCAAACTCATTCGTCACCTGCTGGAAAAGGAAAGAAGTGAAGTTAGTACCCTGATCCGACTGTACAACTCTAGGAATGCCATATTGAGTGAAGAACCTAGTCAGAGCCTTTACCACACTCTTTGCTTTGATGTTTTGCAATGATATACCCTCTGGGTACCTGGTGGTAGTACACTTGATTGTTAACAAATATTGGTGGCCACGTCGACTTTTTGGGAGGGGACCTACACAACCAATTGTAACCCTGCTGAATGACTCATCTACCACAGGAATGGGTTTTAGGGAAGCAGGTTTTATGACCTGATTCGCTTTACCAGCCATCTGACATTCATGGCAAGTTCTACAGTATCTGGCAACATCACTTTTCATTCTAGGCCAGTAAAATGCGAAAAAATATTCTTGTATGTTTTCCTAACTCCTAAATGTCCTCCCATAAAGTCGTGTGCTAACTTCAAGTTTTCTCCCCTGTGACATCTGGAAATCATAACCTGATGCACAACATTCCACTCATCAGCAGGATCAGATACAGTCCTGAACTTCCTCATAAGTAACCCTGAATCCATGTAGCAACAAACAGGCAAGCGAGCCGTTTCTTCCATATCCACAGCCTTCCTACATAGTTCAGTTAATTCGGGGTCACTCTGCTGATCATCCATCAGTTTTTCCCTAGTGACAGGTACTTTCTGAATGGTAATGTTATCACCAGAAGAGAGATCAGCTTCAGATTTTGGGGAATGAATGTTAACTAAATCTTTAGCTTCACTCACATCTCTCCAACCAATATCACTATCAAATGAATCATCCTGACTGCCAAACAGATTCTCAATACCTAATTCATTTACATCATTGCCAAGTGAACTACTATCAGCAATGCAAAGCTCAGGGTCAACTGATGGAGCGGTCTGTACCTTATTCAAGAGTCTGGCTGCTTGTGACTGCACATAAAGGAAATAAATCTGGGTATTCTTCTTCATTTAAACCAGTATTATTCTCCACTGTTGGAGTCGAAGATACCACAGGATTTGGCACCACGGTGGCTCCAGCAATATCATTACCTAGCAAAAAAGTAACCCATGTCACAGGAAGAGAATCTTGAACACCAATAGTCACCCAACCAGTCACAAGTTGAGTTCTCAAATGCACCCTACACAAAGGAACAATGATCACTACACCGACACCCTTGAGCACCAAATGCCCTCCAGTATAGGAATCTTCCACGCAGGGAACAGATCCTTTCAACAGAACACTGTGAGAAGCACCTGTGTCACACAAAATCTTCTCAGGGTATTGATCACCTGATTCTTCAACTGCAACTGAACCATCAAACATGAAAGGTTCAAAAGAGTCCCCCTTTGGGCGATTATAGTTTTGTCAAACTTCTCCAGAGGTCCGAATGAGAGCACTGGCTCTTCCTTCTTTGCTCACAATTTAGGGCAATTCGCAATCACATGACCTGGTTTCTTCCAGTAAAAACAGACAAATGCTTTAGTCTTGGCATATGTCTTGGAAAGCCCATCTGAGTTTCCACGAAAATTTACTCTACTAGAAGAAGCAGCACTACTATCCTGCCTACCACCCTTTTCCTTGGTTACAAAACCTTTCCACCTGAATGATTTTGAGATTTAACAGGATACATTTTGTGAGTAAGGGCATAGCTATCAGCTAATGCAGCAGCTTTATGAACATCAATAATATCTGTGTCTCCTAAGTACAATTGTGTATCTCTCGAGGTGGCTCTTTTGAACTGTTCTAAAATTACCAACAGAACAAGTTCCTCAAAAGTTTCTACCTTGCTAGACTTCATTCACCTTACACACATTTTACTCAATGAATAAACAAATTATATATAAGACTGTGCATCAGTCTTTCTCATAGACCTAAATTTAACTCTATATGTTTCTTCTTTCACTAACTCATAACTACGACAAACTTCACTTGACAAAGACAGAAATGCTGAACGAGCAGACCCAGTGAGCGCACTTTGATTCATAACAATCCACGACTCTTTAGGCCACTGAGAAGACTTTGCAGTTTTCTCAAGCTGCATGAAAAACTCTTCTGGATCCTCCTCGTCAAAGGTAGGCATAAGTCTCAAATAATTTGTCACATCAAACAATTTTGCCTCAGATCCTAAATACAATGCCTGTAAGTCTCGTCTTCTACTGCCAGCCTGTGCTAGCGCTAATTCATGTTGCCTTTCACGGTCTCTTTCCCTTTCTTCACTTTCCTTCAAAGCCAACTCATGCAACTTATCCTTTTCTCGTTCTGGCCTTTCATGCTTCAATTCTAACGTTCTTATCTCTACAGCTTCCCTGGGATCAAATGCAAGCAAAGTCAGTGCTCCCCTCGGTAGCGGTTGAGGTGTTGATTGCATGTAGAAGTCCGCGTGCTTTATTGGGCTAATGAAATATATATGGATCCTTGTGTTTCGAAGCCGGATTTGGTAAAACGTTACTCTGACCACCTACGTGATACGGGTAGTCCCCCATTAGAGGTTCACGGCGCCATAAGCTCGTTGAACAGGCCTTGTGTGAAATATAACAGAATCTAGGACTGCTTTTAGTATCCTGGTGGTCCAGAGGTAGTGTTCCCCGGTCACAGTCATGGGGCCGTGGGTTCGATTCCTGGCGGGTTGAGGTGTTGATTGTATATATATATATATATATATATATATATATATATGATGGCATTGCACGTAGGTTAGGTTAAGCTAGGCTGGGTTAGGTTAGGTTTTTCTGTGCCTTTTTTTCTGCCTTTTTTTTATGTGACTTTTTTTCCTGGACTCTCAGTAGCACCTCCTCATTCGCAAGTTCAGTTAGGACTGCATTTTGAATCACAGAAGTCCATTGACTATGTTGATACTCAATTTCATATGTATCAGCAATTCTCATCCAATCATCCTTTCATAGTGCACAGTCTTTCAACATTTTCACGAATGGATTCTCAACAAACTCCTCAACATCAAAAGTAGCCATGATTAATCAATAAAGAATGTCAATTTCTAAATATTCCTAGTAGTTAATGAGTGAGAAAGGGATCTAATGCTGGCAAGGTCGCCAAATTGTTACGACCTTGGCCTCTTAGGTTGTAACAAGGCAGTTCAAATTCAACTTCTCCGTGTAATATTCTTAAAGTTTAGTTAACTACATCATTATTGTTATCGCCACTCACAATTGTGAGCGCCGGCCACATGTTAGTGAAGAGACTGTTTGCAACTCAATATAGCTTACTAAGCAGCTGTGTGACTGCCTGAAGGGCAGACTATCGCCTTCTACAGTAGAGGCAACATATTGATTCTCGTCAGCCAACATCTTTCTGCAGGACATTATATTTGTTCTCATTGGTCTAACCCTAGACCCAAAAACGAGAGTGTGATTGTGAACTGTTGAATCTTCTGAGAACTCTAAATAACTGTTATAAGTGTATTTATGTACTGTATATTGATCGTATTATTCAAACTGTCTCTCTGATGTATCAGCAGTTGTTACATGTGAGTTATATTTAACAGGTTATTTACTGTATATTTATCATATTATTTAAACTGTGTGTCCTGATGTATCAGCAGTTGTTATATGTGAAATGTATTCAACAGGTTTTGACCGAATTATACTCATCGCGTCAACGACGAGGGTCTTATTGTCCTGCACGGCCACAATTGCTCCTATGAGCGATTACAATTATGGTTATCCTTGTATCGAAGGTCCAAGCAATAGATCCCACCAAAATCATCACCTCATTACTATGGGGTATATTGAAAATCACGAAGTAAATTTAATTACAGTAGGCTCTCACCAATAACGTTTAATAGGTGCCTGAAAAACACCGTTATTAGCGAAAACATTATTTGTGACATTAAAATACATGTAAAAAGGGTTTATTGGTGCCGCCGCCACAAGAATTTCACCCATTTTTTCCCTTGAAGCCCTGCCTAACACTTTTTGTTAGCTGAAATAAAAAGAATTGCTATTCAATCATCAAAATAAAGAGGTTGAGTAATATAACACTTAGCTTGGGGGAGTTTTTGAGGTGCTTGGTGTGATGATTGTTCCGTATCTGATGGCCGCTAACACTTGCACTGTCTTTCATTCTACAAGCTAACCATTTCACAAGAAAATGCTCTGTTATCACTAACAACTTGTTTCTATTGCCTTTATCATTCATAGCTCGCCTCGCATTTCCAGCACTACCGAAATATTTTTAGCCAGAGCAATACTCTTCTTGGTCTCCTCTAAGTTCCTCTTAATATTTCGCACTGTAGACTCAGGACAGTTCAATTTCCTCACTTTAAAAGTTTCCAGTCATTCAGGTGGCAAATCACTCCCTCCACCACCTCCCCTAGCCCCTACAGGCCAAAATGAGGAAGCTATTATTGATCACCGACCCTAACAACCACTGGTTATAGAGGCGAAAATCTCACACGTGGGCGCAGGGCTGTATTCCACTGAGCTTGTGTGAGAGCGAGGCGGAGTGGACAACTACTTCATCAACATGGAGGCAAACAAATGCTATCATTGATGCGCTGGGACGCTTCCCGCGAAATTTCCGTTATTCAAGAGAATCCAGACGTTATTATTGAAAATGGGTATCTATTGTAACTTACCGTTATTGTCGAAAACGTTATTGTGGAAGTCGTTATTGGCGAGAGCCTACTGTATATTAACAAACAAAGAATAAATATATCATTATGTACAAAAATAAAACAATGACAAACTAAATCTGATCAAACGAGTGATTCAACCAAGTGACAAAATAATAATCATAAAAGTAATGACTAAACACTTATTCAAATTGACAAATTATTGTGGACAATGTGGTTATCCAACACAAGTAACTCATAAACAAGTAAGTTATTTTACCGTGGAATTCTGAAATATGACTACCCACAATCACTATATAATACTTGGTGTTCTTAAAAGTCGAGCAAGGTTTACACGTTATACCACGAGAAATATACAATAGGAGAGGAGATACTTATCTTATGACTGTCTGCCCAATACTAACATCACCCGGCACTGAGGGGTAAAACTAAGCTTTGCATGGAGATACAATGATTTTTACTGTATATGGCACATCTTTCAGTGCATGTATGAGTGTGTTTAATCTTATGTTTTATTTGGTTTCCTTGCAAATATATATTTTATATTAACAGTTTTGTATATAAGCATGATATAAATATTTGGTTCTGCATGTCATTTATTCTTTCCTTTGCAACATTATATTTGTTTTTTCTATGTTTTATTTGTTTTATTAGTGTTTACCTTTTTTTGCATTTTTACAATTCCTGTTGATATTGTTTTTGTCGTGTGCAATATAGAAATATGTTTATAATTTTGTCCTTTTTGAAACAAAAGTATGCTTTTTTGGTTCCTTTCCTGTGTGTGTTTCTTCCTTTTTGTGTTATTTTGTTGTGTTATGGTATGTTTTGTTATGAGCATCCTCATGTTTATTCAAAAAAGTTCCTTTAGGTTTACATGTGGTGTTTAATGAACTGTGTGGGTTTTATATTATGAAGTGTTCTTTTGTGCATAGGCAAATAAATATGTTTGCATATGTATATGTCTATAGACATTATTTTATGATCCACATTTATATATTTATATATTTTTTGTGGAAAATAAACCATAAAACTATTTATGTATATCCTTCACCCCCCAAAATACTGACCGTTACTTTTGATCCTAAAAAACAATGTAATATTTTATATTCTAAAGCATAGAAATGAGTTGGCATTTGGTTGACTTAAATTAATACTTGAAATAGGATATTTATTTGATTCACACATAAAATATGCAAAAATATGTTCCAAACATGAATAAAAATTAAAGGGAGTACCAATTCTTCCAGTAACTTATTATAACTTAGCAAGGTGAACGACTAATTTATACATTGTATGTGTATTATATGAAGAAAATATAAAATTGGTTATATTAACATATCTTGAGCATATTTCCTATGGAAAATTGACACGTTGGCAACTATTAAAATAATGCTCCGCATAGTGATGAGCCAGCTCAATTGATGGCGCTGTCATGGATTTAGACCGCACATCTTTTTTAGCGGTAGGGATAGTCGGTTTCCTATCTCTCGTATATAGTCTTTGGTAAAACTAAGCGACCAGAGGTGGGCGGAAATTATGTCATAAAGAAAAGACGTTCAAGTTGTGAATCCACAAATAACTATCGAACACTCACTCATTCATTAGTATCGAGACTAAAACAGTAAACATTACTTTTTTTTCACTAAACACATGGAAACTAATGTTATTATATTCAAGTACAACATTAAATATCTAAATTTTAGCTGCTATTAAACTACCTCAAATAAATCAATGCATTACTTTTTATGCTTCTTTGTCCAAACAACGAATCATTCCAAGTTCACATGCCAACCATTAATCTATGCAATGGTTTTTATTCCGACACTCGTAACACAAACACACAAATGTTGCTACTATTTGTCTTTATAATCCGAGAAATAATATATCCGGGACTAACTTGCAACAACGACAACAAATCTGACTTTGAAGGATATATAACATCCCATAAGTTAGATTCAAAACATTTAATTCTGGCAAATTCAGGTATAACATACTCCACTTTAAACTCTCCCTCTCTCTTTCTCCCTCCGTGTGTCAGGAAAACATAAGAAGATCACTTTTAATTACGATAAAAGTTATTCCGTGGATTTCTCTTGTACAAAACCGGGAATTTATCGCTAAGAACGACCAGCTAAAACTATTGGTAAGAAACCTCCGCTGTTATTACCGGTTTTAACTCCTCCAGAACGACGCTTGCTTAATGAAAATGCAGAAAATATTGATAGTAGAAAAGTGTGGGGCAGCAATCAAGTGAGAAATATAGTCTGTGGATTAGCGAGCGACCATGTTATGAACTAAAACGATGAGACGAGACTTTAAGGCGACTTTTACCTAGTGTTTTTTTTCCCCTTTTTTTCTATGGTGTCTTTTCCTCGTCTGTCTGTCAATGTCGTTCTGTGTGTGTGTGTGTGGGTGTGTGTGTGTGCTTCACCTCTCTCTTGGACCCCATTTCGTGTTTTCGGTGGATTCTTCTTTCCTCTCATGTCCTCATTTCCCGCTTTCTGTTATGCTTCGAGGGTCTGTCACGATGCTTGAGAGTCGAAGAAGTATTTTCGCGGTATCTTTTAATTAGGGATGTTAGAGACGATTAAGGAACTTGTCGTTAAATAGTAAGGGAGAAAAAATCTTAAAGCTACTGTTAACTGCTGTTGGGTCTCTTAATTAATGGTACATCTTGACCTACTTGTCAGAGCCAGACCAAAAGTTATGTGTAAAAGTTCCTCTAGCGTGTATCTCTCTCTCTCTTGCTTAACAACCTTCGTTGTTGAAATATCTCTCTTTCCTCATTCGTACCGTCGCTTTGTCTCGTTCTCTCTGGCATTTACCTGCTTTCTAATGCTCAAAGAGACGTATGTGTTTCTTGTTTGGGTTCCGACGGTAATGGTTAATTGGAATCAGAAACGTAGAGGAGAAGCACAAACCGGTCTGTTCTCCGAATCAAACCGGAATTGTTATTTGGTCTGGTGTCGAGTTCACAAATATTGCTACGCATAATTGTTTCCTCCTAATTAGTGATGTAACAAGGTATCTATGACTGGCCTAATTAAGGGAGTCATTTCAGGTGTTCAAAGGTATCATTAATTAATTTTTCGTATGTGTGTATTGGGAAGGGGAGCAAAATTCAGCATCATGTCAACTTTGAACTGCTGACATCTATCCTTAAGCAACGACAATAATATTACCTTACAGATTTACATTGAAATTCTACTAAGCTTATCATAACTTTTAACTTAGGTACTGTATAAACCAGTGGTCCCAACCTGCAGTTCCTCGTGGAGTTTATTAGAAAAATGTGAAATATTTGTGACTCTTTGTCAGAGTGAAAATAATAGAAATATGGATTGACTTGTTACGACTTTAGAGAGAAAGAGAGAGAGAGAGAGAGAGAGAGAGGGGGGAGGGGGGTGTCGACAAACACCTCAATAACTGCGCCGCCCGCAAGGCCTCACTGGGAGAGGACTCGGGCAGTGGCAGTGGACGGACGTGGAGGGGAGAACTCCTGGAAATTCGGAGATTCCTCGGCCCCGTCGGGTCGTACGGCCCTGATTCTTGTCATTCCCTACGGCAGATCAATTGGGGATCAAGAATTACGCAGTAAAAATCCCTGATCTAAGCATCACATAGGGAAATAACAGTATTCTATCCTGTTTAAGCCCGGCCGGGCACCCTGGCCCAGTGTTTGTGAGGGGAACAGCCTCAGTCAGGCCTAACGGTCAGTGGCTGACCTGCCCCAGACACTCTCCCTCCCGCCACCAGTGCCATGCTGCCAAACGCGGCGACAATACCACAATCACACACTTGTACACCATTCCAAATATGAATCTTAACCTCTTATTTTCGCCACACCAAACTGCTGTTCTTGGGAGTGAACTGCCCTTGTGGTCTTTAAAACCTTCAACCAAGACAGTGGGGCAACTGATATTGTAGTGGATTCCTCCCCTACAAGCACCGAATCTTCTCGAATTCCCCCAGCCTACGCCTCCAGCGCCGCCCACGGAGCGGGGGTCAACTATCTACCCACGCCTACCCCAGCCTTATAAGGCCTGACACCGCTGTGACCAGCTCTCTTTCTACACAGTGCCAACCAGCAAGCAACACCTCCTCCTCCGCGCCAGCCCGGCGGCTCCCGCTCCCGCCAGCGACCTTGGCGCCCCTCAAGCTGCATGTCCCTCCTCTGGGCACACTCACCACCCAGCTCTCTCTACTCAACGCTTATTACCATGCTACCTAGCCAGCAACAAGCTGCATTGTACATCCAATACAATATGTATACAGTGAGCACATTGTGAGTTTCCTTTCTCCATCCCATCCTGAGTGTGAACCCAATATCTCATAACCCTACAATATCCCTTGGTCCCTGTTCACCTAGCAGCAAAGTAGGTACCTGCTGTAAATCGAAAGTTGCGAATTCGTTTTCAGGGACAAGTTGTTGGAGCTTCCAATAACTTGCCTAGACATAAACCATTGACTCTTCAGGCTTCTACGCCCTTGACTCTTCAGGCTTCTACGCCCTTAACACATGAGACATAGGGCAAGCATGAACTTAGCATGCTTCCCTGTTGGGAGCTGTAAACGCTTCTGTGCTTCACCTTACACAAGGATGTAGGGGGGGGGGGTGCCCAATAAAAAAGAAAGAAAAAATCTGCCGTTTGTTGTTGCTATATCTGGAGTAGTGGCTGAGTTCATAATGTAGAACGTGGGGAAGTCTGGGCCTATTAGCTGGGCTTTTTTGTCTGTTATGAAGCCAGCGAGGCCTCTTCCAATATTGTTAGTTGTCCTCTTACCATCTAGTAGAAGATGTCTTGCGTTAATGTCCCCAATGATGTAGATTGTGTGTTGGTATGGAGTCTGTGGAAGTCCCCGTAAGGCAGGTAGACCCTGCGTGGTGGGAGGTAGGTTGTGGATATTATGATTGGTCCTGTGGTCAAGTTGATTTGAACAGCGAGAGTTTCAGAGGTGAAGTCGTCTATGATTCTGTGGTGGACATCTCTTTTTATGGCGATGGCCACCCCGTCATTTGGCTCCTCTGATAGATTGGATTTATGGATCCTGTAACCAAATATTTTCAATTCCTCAGACGCCTTTTGGCCGTGTGAGTTTATGAGTATAATATCTGCGTTAACTTGGTTGTATTGGCTGGACAAACTGAATTTATTAGTTCTCCAGTTGAGGACGTTATGTTGCACTAGTTTCACTGCCTTACGTAGCGAGTCCATTGTTTCTTGTTCTTGGTTTTGGGGGGATCCGTGGGTTTCGTGATTTGTTCTCTGTGCGTCCATTCTTCAATCTTTTGATCATCCGATCGGATGACTTTTTGATGCAGTTTGTTATATCGACCTGTTTTTGTTTAATGGTCTCGTGGATGTCCGCCTCGGAAGTGGAGTGGTAGTACTTCTGGCTGGACATTCAAGATTCGTTCAGTGAGACAAAACCAAAGTTACAGGAAATGGCTCCACGTGGTTGTCATGGTTGTGTTGTTTGTAGGAAGGACAAGAAAAGCCAGAGACATTTAAAATTCCATCGCTTTCCTAAGGATAAAGACCGGTAAGATTATAATTATGTCATGAAGATAAAGGACTTGAGTATAGTTACTAGTTTAAGTTACCATGGCATTGGTCACTGACAGTGGAGTCAGTGGATATCAGTAATTGACAGAAAATAAAATTTAGATCTTCATTAAGTTTAATCTGAAACTTCAGGCATGTGATATTACTTTACTTTTGTTTTCTTTCTAAGTGGGAATGTGTATGTAATTCGTTGCTTATGTTTTATTTACTTGCTGTTTTATATTACTTTATTTTATGAATTTGGCATATTTTTTGTTCCCCTCTTTGTGACTAGTTATCACTCACTGCATGCAAAAATTTTCTTTCTTTTTAATTTTCAATTCTTTTGTATATATATATATATATATATATATATATATCTTGATAAAATACACACGGGAAAATGGAAACAACGGAGTACCTTAGCTTTCGTCTTTATTCAAGACATCTTCAGAGGCAACTGGATTACATGGACAGAGAGAGGCTTAAATATACAGGGTGACCTAAAAACATGAGGTCAGGTCATAATGATGACATCCACTAATCCCCACACCAACACACACGTAGAGGAGCTTAAGAGAAGGGTGGTGACGTGACTAGCCAGGTCAGGTCAGAAAAAAGGGACCCACAAAATAACTATCATACATCTAGATCAAAGGTTTTCAAAGCATTTTTAACCTTGGGCCACTGACAAATAAATTTATGTAACATATTATCAGTTTTGAACTGACCATCACTAGGTTTATTGATTTTAATTCCTTAATCAAACTAGCTTCAACCAGAAGTCTTTCTGTGACACAAGATGATTTGAATACTTCTAAGCTTTTTACCCAAGCAATGGGGTGATTATTATTCCTAACATGAACGAACAAGGCACTGCTTTCAGATGCAGTTCTGATATTATACTTATGTTGTTTGATTCTGAGCTGCAGTGTTTTTCCTGTCTGACCTACATAATTACAATTACATTTGCTACATGGAATACAATAAACACTTCCATTTACATTCAAACTTGGGCTATTCCTTATTAACATATTGGTAATGGTTGAGTCATACTTGAAAACAACATTAATATTTAGAAGCTTGAGGGACCGAACTAACGGGACAAATTAATTACGATAGGGCAGTCAAAATATTCTTAAGTGTAGGAACTTGTCGGGTTTGAGAGGAATGAAAGGATTTTTAAGCCCTTTTAAAACAACGATCAACAAACACAGAAGGGTACCCAAGTTTCAGTGCAATAGAACGAATGTGTTTCAATTCATCGTCAATAAATTCAGAGTCACAAATACGCAGACATCTTAGGAACATAGCAGAAAAAACTGACATTTTGGTAGACTCAAGGTGATTCGATAAAAAGTGAATGAAACTGTCTACCTGTGTGGGCTTTCTATATACCTTAAATTTATAGTTTTGGCCATTTCTCATGATAAGCATATCAAGAAATGGAAGGGATTCGTTTATTTCTCTTTCAATTTTGAATGTGATACTAGGGACAATATTTTTAAGCTTGTCTAAAATTCCCAATGGGTCACTGTTTTTAGGCCAAAGACAAAAAACAGTGACCCATTGGAATTCTTAGACAAGCTTAATTCTCTTGTCCCTAGTATTACCTTCAAAATTGAAAGAGAGATAAATGTATCCCTTCCATTTCTTGATATGCTTATCATGAGAAATGGACATAACTATAAATTTAAGGTGTATAGAAAGCCTACACAGGTAGATAGCTTCATACATTTTTTATCGAGTCACCACGAGTTTACCAAAATGTCAGTTTTTTCTGCTATGTTTTTGAGATGTTTGCGTAATTGTGACCCTGAATTTATTGAAGAAGAACTGCAACACATTCAGTCTATTGCACAAAAACTTGGGTACCCTTCATTGTTTGTTGATCGTTGTTTGAAAGGGGCTAAACAATCTTTTTATTCTACTCAAACTAGGCAAGTTCCTACATTTAAGAATATTTTGACTCTACCTTATAGCAATGAATTTGTCCCGTTAGTTCAATCCCTTAAATTATTAAACATTAATGTTGTTTTCAACTATTACTAATATATTAATTAAGAATAGCCCAACCTTGAAAGTAAATGGAAGTGTTTACTGTATTCCATGTAGCAAGTGTAATGGAAATTATGTAGGTCAGACTGGGAAGCATTGCAACTCAGAATTTAACAGCACAAGTACAATATTAGAACGGCATCTGAAAGCAGTGCACTTTTCGTTCATAAAAGAAACAATAATCATCCCATAGATTGGGAAAACAGTTTACAAGTGTAAAAATCATCATGTGTCACAGAAAGACTTCTGGTTGAAGCAAGTTTGATAAGAGAAATGTATTCTTTAAACCTTAGTGATGGTCAGTACAAAACTGATAATATGTTACACAAATTTATTTGTCAGTGGCTCAAGGTTAAAATTGCTTTGAAAGCATGTAAGGTAGATGTATGATAGATGATTAGTGGGTCTCATATTTTTTACCTGACGTGACATGACAAGTTATGTCGCCCGTTCTTATAATCTCTTCTTATGTTTGCTGTGTAGATTAGTGGATGTCATGTTTTTTTGACCTGACCTCATGTTTTGTATGGTCACCCTGTGTTCATAAGCTCTCTCTCAGTCTTTGTAATTCAGTTGCCTCTGAAGATGTCTTGAATAAAGAAGAGAGCTAAGTTTCTCCATTGTTTACCCTTTCCCTGTGTGAATTTATCAAGATTTATCTTATCCACGTTTCCATTGTGGATCTACATGAAATATAAATATATATATATATATATATATATATATATATATATATATATATATATATATATATATATATATATATATATATATATATATATATATATATATATGTGTGTGTGTGTGTGTGTGTGTGTGTACATGTTCTGGGTACTCAATTCTAACTACAGGAGCGAACACAAACACCTGTAGAGTTTTTTTAGGTTCTATTTGCTGGAAGTACAGAGGTGCAACGAAAGAGCCGGTACTCCCTACTCTCTCTATGGGTCAACTGACCTCTCAGGCGACATGTGGCAAGTGGTACATTAGCAGCTTCCAGATGTCGTCAGGCACATTATCTAAACGTGTGGTGACATGAAAAATACATTGCCACACGCTGCTAGCTAGATAAGTAATGTATATAAATGGAGTACATACATGATATACATACAACATACATAATATACATACAGCATACATAATATACATACACCTCCCCTCCCCCCCCTATACGCTCATAGCAAAGTCTTGAGCGGACCTTGTCTTTTGGATCCGTTTTGAGCGTTGAGGGACTTGATCACTGGGGAGGATATGGGACTCAACACTGGTGGCGGGGTCAGCAGAAGGCGTTGTTACGGGGCGGAGAAAACGGCGGTTCCTCCACCCACACGACCACTGGGTAACCGCACCTGGTATTCCCGTGACCTACCAAGACCCATGACTATGCCCACTTTGTCCCAAAGTAGGGAGGTCGGGTCCTGAACACGGACTTGGGTGCCGACACTCCACTTGGGGAGAGAACGGGCGTGGTCGTTGTAGCGGGCGACGACATCATGAGCACGTTCAGCACATCAGCGATCACAATCCTCTGTCTTAGCCTGCCACTCCTTGGAGAAGGACTGGGGGTGAGCAGGGACACAAAACCTGGGCAGGGGAGCGTCCGGTGTGATTGGGTGTGTTGCTGAGTTCAAGGAGACCCCGGTCGAAGGCCTCGCAATCAATAATCCCAGAAGGGGCCACTTTGAGGATGAGGTGCTTCAGGGATTTGACAGCAGCCTCAGCATGGCCGTTGGACTGCAGGTAATGGGGTGATGACAACACATGCCGGACTCCCCATCCGTCAAAGAACACAGCAAAGTCCCGGCTTGTGAACTGGGGCCCTCCGTCGGTTCGCAGGCGCACAGGGATGCCCACGTCACGGAAGTAGTGGCGGAACTTGCTGATGGTGGCGGCAGACGTCGTATCATTACCGTTCTTGATAACAACTGGCCAACCAGAGAGACGGTCGACGATAACCAGGAAGGCCTTTCCTGGCACACAGAATAAGTCGGCCGACACCGGGGGGTTGTCGTCATTCATGAAGGGTTCCTGCTGCTGGCTGGGTTGTAGTACTTGGCAGGGCTCACACGCATGGACAGAATTGGAGATGTCGGAATCGATGCCAGGCCAGAACACAGTCTGTCGTGCATGTCGTTTGGTGGCCTCAGCTCCACGGTGACTGTCGTGAAGGCGAGCCAAGACATGGGGACGTGACGCAGCGGGGACAACTACGCGTGCTCCATACAGAAGAAGGTCCCCGTCGCAAAAGAGTTCATCGCGGAGTTACCAGTACGGGAGCAGGGTGGTGTAAAGGTCATAGCGATTGCTAGGGAATCCATTCCTCACACACACTCGACGAGTCGGACGTAGGAAGGGTCATCTCGGGCCGCTGTTTGAAGGTCCTCCATTGCCTTGTCATCATCTGGTGACAAGTCCGAACAGAGGGATTGGACGGCGTGTAGGGTGACCACAGTCCTGACAGAAAGAGCGAGGTCGATGTCGAGCACATGGTCTTCTGGAGTAGGGCGGCTGACAGGAGAGCGGGATAAGGCATCAGGGATGCAGAGCTCCTTACCTGCACGCCACACTGCTGTGAAGATGTACGCCGAGAGCTTCTCCTTCAGACGCTGGAGGCGAGGGTTCTCAACGGCGTCTAGCGTGTAGTGGTTGAGGATCGGGACAAGCGGGCGATGGTCGGTCACTAGGTGAAAGTGTTGCAGGCCTATGAGGTAAAACCTGCACATGGACATCGCCCAAACCACAGCCAACAGCTCCAACTCAATGGTGGCATAGCACGTCTCGGTGTCAGAGAGGAAAGGCGAGCCACACTGGACGAGCCAGAACTGCCCTCCACCGTGATCCTGCAATAGGGCGTATCCCACGCCGTACAAGCGTGAGGCATCTGTCTGCAGAACCGTCGGCAAGGCTGGGTCAAACGTGGCAAGGACAGGTGGACTAGACAGGGCCTGTTTCACTTGCTGGAAGGCCTTGTCGTGGTCGGGAGTCCACAGGAATGTCCTCCTGGGGCTCATCAAGGGGCGAAGTGGTTGGGCGGCTACGGAGATGTCCGGCGAAAATTTTGCTAACTGGTTGACGAGACCAATGAAGGACCTCAAGTTGGTGAGGTTAGCAGGGGTGGGAAAATCTATGATAGAGTGGACCTTGTCCGGGTCGGCTGCAATACCATTCCCTGAGAGGGTGTACCCACAAAAGTCCACTGAAGGGCCGGCCAGAACAAACTTGTCGGCATTTAGGGTGATACAGTGCTTCCGGCACCTCTTGAGTACCTCGTAGATACGGCAGAGGTGATCCATGTAGTCCTCATCGTACATGAGTATGTCGTCAAATACTTTCACGCAGTTTACCAGACCTTGTAGAGCCATATCACCTCGAAGGCAGAAAGCATGTCCTGTAACGGCGAATCCCATGGGGCCACGGCAATAACTGTAATGTCCATGCGGGGTCATGAAAGTTGTAAGTGGTCGGTCTTCTTCGGCAAGCTCTATCTGCCAGTATCCACACAGGGCGTCCATCGTCGTGAAGAAACGCGCCTTCGGGTCCACACTGCGGATAGCTGCAAAGGGCGTGGGAGAAGGGTGCGCAGGACGAGACTCCTGGCTGTTGAGCTTGGAGAGGTCGGTGGTGATCCGAACACCTCCTTTGTGTTTTGCGACGACTACCATAGGGTGACACCATGGAGACGGATCATCACCGGCTGGTGCAATGATTTCTTGGGCGACCATGGAGTCCAGCTCGTTTTTGACCGCATCACGGAAGGCCAGGGGGACCAGTCGAGGGGTGTAGATAGCGAAGGGCTTCGCATCGTCCCTCAAGTGGATCCTCATGGGGGGGCCTACCATCTTCTTGAGGGGCTTGGATTCCAGAGCGGGCATGGTCACAAGAACGTCACTGAATTCGTTCAGGAAGTACTTCCAAGCATCCAAAGGAGAGGTGTCACTGGCAAGAGGTTGGGGTAGGACGACAGGAGGGTAGTTGCTGCTCCCTTCGTGCACCCTGTTGACGTGTTTTACCTCGAGAATAGGTTTTGGGAAGTCCTGGGAGATGATGGCACACTCTTGGCAATGTCTGTAGAACAGCAAAGGAATCGGGACACCATTATGCACATCAATCCAGGCTTGACACAACCTGTTGCCAAAGGTGACATGTGCTTGGAGTGAACCTAGGTCTGGGGCCATCTGTGAACCATCTGCCGTGAAGCGGAGATCCTTGGGAGGCGGTCCTAGATCACTCTGAGAGAGACCCAAGCATTGCAAATGCTGGGGACCGATGATTGTAGCATCAGCGCCGGTGTCGGGCAGCATCTCGAGACGGGATGACACACTGCCGTAGGTGACGATGACGCTGATGTGCTGGGGAACTTTGAGCCTGGGACGCGAGAGGGAGTACACCTTCCTAATATGGCTTGAGCGTTGTCCAGGGTCGTCATGCCTCTCATTTGATGACTGTGGGCGGCCCTCACTGGTGGAAGTGCGCTGCTGCTTCCACCGATGGTGTCCCTTGGGTTTGTTGGTAGGGCAACACTTGTCGTAGTGGCCCAGACGGCCACGCACATTGCACTGGACGCGTTTGGCTGGGCACCGTACTGTAAGTGACCAGTGGCCCTTACGGTCACAACTGTTGCAGGTAGACTCAGCAGCTGGACACACCTGTGTTCCGTGCTGTTTACCACAGTTGTTACAAAAGGAGCCGGGCGTGGGCGTAGGCGTTAGGGTAGACTTCTTGTCCTTCTTGTACTGGGACATAGCACGTACAGCTGTAGGGGGAGCTCGGATGGCAGAGGTGGCACACCTGGCAACCTCATAGGAGCGACATATTGTCAACACATCCTTAAGAGAAGAGGAAGAGTAGAGGGAGGTGAGACGTTGGACAAGCTCCTCGTCCTTAACACCCATCAGGATCACCTGCTTCAATTGGGTCTCCTCGCATTGCTGGTGATTACCGGGACATATGTCTACCTCTTCCGAGAACCTCCTGAGTCGTACATAGAAAGCGTCAAAAGTCTCGCCCTCCGTCTGTCTATAGCTAAACAATTCCCTCCTGCGTAGAGCTTAATTCCGCTGACCTTTGATGTGCCGTTGTAGAACATCCAGTATCTCCTCTACAGACAACGAAGAAGTCGGGGGCACCTGCAACGTATGTTCCAAGACACGCTGTGTTTCCAAAGACAGTCACATATGTAGCTGAATGAGTTATTTAGGCTGTGACAAGCTCTGTAGATCCACCATTGTAGCATAATCAATCCACCGTCGCCGCCATTCACGAAAAGTTTGGAAAGTCACATTAGGCTTCAGGATGGGTGGGGGTTGGGCAACCGCTTTGGATGGGGCTGGAAGACATAAAGAAGGCGTTGACGGGGTACTTGAACCAGTCGGTACCGAAGCGGTGGGAGAGCCGCCTTTCCTCCTCCTATATCTTGCGCTAGTCAGGCCGCACCTCGATTATGCGGTTCAGTTCTGGTGCCCCTATTATAGAATGGATATAAATTCACTAGAGTCGGTGCAGCGAAGAATAACAAAAATGATTCCGGGACTTAGAAACCTTCCATATCAGGATAGGTTAAAGAAACTTAACTTGCATTCCCCAGAAAGACGAAGAGTGCGGGGAGATATGATAGAAGTATTTAAGTGGGTGAAAGGAATCAATAAAGGGGATATAGATAAAGTTCTTATAATATCCGAGCAGGATAGGACTCGGAGCAACGGATTCAAGTTGGATAAGTTTAGGTTTAGGAGGAGATAGGAAGAAACTGGTTCACAAATAGGGTGGTGGACGAGTGGAACAAGCTTAGCAACTTTGTAGTAAGTGCGGGAACTCTGGAAAGTTTCAAAAGGAGGCTAGATAGATTCATGGATGATAGGGAGTGGTAGTAACTCTCGAAAGGAGTTGCCATGCACAGGCCAACCGGCCTATTGCAGACTCCTTATTTTTTTATGTTCTATAAACTTCACTAAAGCAATTACCTCTGGAGACAAGACTGAATATCGAGGTGAAGGACTTCGAGATGTGGTGGGGGAAGGTGGAGCATCTCGCTCCGACTGATCATCCATCTCTGTAGAGCTGTCAACCGTCCGAGTCATCGGGTCGTTAGGAACACCACTGCATAAGGCACGAGACATAGTTACTTAATCTGTGTATTATGTCTCAAATCAGTGTTGACCGGTCAGCCCGTCGTATCAACAAGATCTGAGACAAAGAAAAATTAAATGCACAGATAAGTAAATTATATATAAAATATATATAAAGAAATGACTGCAGTCTGTGTTCCTGCATGTGTGTGTGTGTGCACGTCAAGCAGTGTGTGTGTGGTAGGTAGAGGCGTGGCACTAGGGTGTGTCATACGGAGACGAATTTTTTTTTTTTAGTTTGAAAAATCGGCCCATGGTATTAATTATGTAGTTCTATGTGCAGAATCATGTGATATCTTCAGATTTGAAAAGTTTTCATTTTTTGCTAGGTAAATTTTAACTTGAAATCTTATGAAAATTCAGTATTCCCACCCTTTTACCAACACCACTAAATAGCTTATTTAAAGTAAAGTAAATGTATCAGGTTAATTTATTAGGATGAAAATGATCCAGAATAGTGAAACGAATGATCTTGACACATTTATTAAATTTAATATTCCTTTAGAAAACAAAATCATCAAATACAAAAACCGGTTTTACTACTACGACCCGGTGTTGCTGCACACCATAGAGAACAAGTCTTTCTTGCCTCTGTTTCTACTCATCACCTCCCTGCTGACCACCTGAGCTCAGATGTAGCCTTCCCTCCTCTCCTGGCTGTACACGTGACTGCTGGCCTCGCTCACTTGCTGTACACAACGCTCTATACTCTGGGTGTGCGAGGGCCAGGCAGGGACATGCATGGGGTTGTCCAGGAAAGCTCTGACTTGAGCATTGGTGAGGCTGCAGGTAAGAGGGGGCTCAATGCCAGCCTGGATGTTATCCAGATCTATGAGATCAGTGAGGGTCTTGGCACCTAGATTGACTTCAGGAGTCTTCCTGACCCTGAAGGAATCGTCACCAACTGATTCGTCATGCCCAGATCCTCTCATAAGTCTCATATCCAAGATCTTTTTGACTGCCACTCTTCTCTCCTCCTCATCCTTACTGCAGAGCATTGTCTGCAGAACTGCCTCGGATGAGCATACCAGGAAGATCTCTCACAGTCTGCTCCACAATCTGAACAACCTTCCTTGGCTGACTCCTCAGGAGCTCAAGCTGGACGAGAACATGCCTCGGACCTTCGGAGAACGATGACTTGACCTTGGTGTTGAACCAATTTGGCAAGTAGACACTCACGATGAATTGGACAATAAGTCTCAGGTTGTGAAGCTGGTTCCCTTTCAGTTTATGATGAGCGACCCAAATTCTGCAGAACCTGAGAGCCGTTGTGAGCCACCTAGAATGTGAGACTGGACCTATCTGCAGGTAAGCAAGTCTATCAGGCATGACCCCAGTTTTGATGGCACTGCAAATCATGTAACCATAGTACTAGTCAGTACTCAGGTCGTCAATGACAGTATGTGCAAGCTCAACGAGTGAAGGGCCAACTGTGATTTTTTCAAAGCTCGGATTTATTTCTAACTCAGTGGCAGAGTCCAGCATCTTCCCAAGAGGACCAGACCATCTGTTGTTTGAAAGAGTCTTGCCATCCAGCTCCTGGATCAGATTTCTGAGTGGCAACTCGTTGGTGTGGAGGTCACAAACAATCCAGACCAGCTTCCTCCCAATCTTCCGCTCTATCCACTGTATGACCCCCCCTTGCCACCCTGTGTTCGTGTTGGTGCTGTCCCCTCCAATGGCCTGCAGGGTCTGGTCTACGTTCCTCTCTCTGAGCCAGTTCACAATGTTATCTGCCACTATCTCAGCTGGTTTCCTGATGTCATCTTTCTCTGGAGTGAAATGCCACAAATACTTCCCTCCTGGTTCACTGCAGCAGGAGTAGTGTTCCTCCTTCACCATGGCAGGGAACAACTTGTCAGAATCTCCAACTTTCATGAACACTTTAGTGTCATCCCTTCTCCCATCAAAGAACAAACAATTGATTCCATTTTCTCTTATCCCTTATCAAACTCCTCTTCTAGGTTACTGACAAGTTTCTCCTGAGCTCTCCTTACTTTGTTATGATCTATCACCAGGTGAACATCATCAGGTGTTATCAAACCACCGTCAACCCAGGCAGCTGTTGCTATCTCTGCAGTTTCTCTGAGACCAGTGTGGTGTCGCATGCTGGCCAGAGCTATGCTCGGGATATCTTTCCTATTTCGAATCTTATGCCTGGAAGGTTTGGGATCATTATTTTCTGGGTTAGGGACAAAGTCACCATTCTCCTGGTCAGCACTCGGATCAGCCATGGGGAAGTCATTAAACTCTGAATCAGCTTGACTCCAATCATCGGCCTTTTTTACCTCACCCTGGGCCTTCTCAAGTCTTTTCCTCGGCAACTCTTCTCCTCTTCTGTCTCTCTCTGTGGCAGCCTCCTGTCTCTTGGACCTGAATATCTTGGCTAGAAATCATGAGAGCCCCTATACTGCCAGTCTTCTCTCTCTGTGCTTTGACAAATGCCAGTTCGATCACAGGAATCTTCAGTTCACGCTTGCAAATACAGGAGATGTGGGCCTCGGATTTACAGTCACGATCGCATCCAAACTCAGGACAGAGAACAATTGGGCACTTGCAAGTAATTATGTCAAATAACTGGTCCAGTTGCTTGGCAAAGCTGTCCTTAACTGCAAGTTTTCCTCTCCCAAGAGAGATATCTCTTGCCTTTTCCCAACTGGCTAGCAGTCTCTCACTAATCTTCTTCTGACTTGTTATGACTGGAGGCTTGAACTGAGCGTTAGCCAGAGTGTACTGGGCCAAGACAGCTTCGGTCATATCACTGGCAATGTCTTTGTTTGTGTAAGTCAGAAAGCAATGTTCACTATTTAATTGTAATGCACTAATGCAGCTGTACGTTAGATTTTCGATAAATTTCAAGCTAAAATTTACCTAGCAAAAGGTTGCAAAATATTGTAACTGAAAATATTTTCTGTTTATATACACTAAAATCTACCAAAAAAGTGATGGGCCATTAGTTTTAGCTGATCTTCCCTCCTATGACACACCCTAGCGTGGCACGCTCCCCAGTCAGTTACCCTTGAAACGTGGCCAGGGGAGGATATGCTGAACACTGCTCCTCAAAAATGCCCTGAACCAGCCTTCCACCTTGGGGAATACCTTAGAACATGGTCACACTTAAGCACTACACACACAAGGCACTTATAAGACTTCACAAAAACTTGCGATCACTGTAACACTGCTCAAACGAGTTTTTGTGGGAGCAAGGTGGAGACTGTTGATGTAGAGGGGGGGTTCTTAAGTCGTTCTTGCCAAAGACTTTACACACTGTCACTGGTCCAGTCAATTAACTCACTGCGCCATTTACATATTCTAACCTATCCTACTCACTGTGCCATGTACACTCGGAAACCATATTCTCTAGCCCACCTGGGTCGGTGCTGGAGGTTAGTACAGTGTCCTTTCTGAATGGGGGCCCACTCTAACTATCACGAGGCAACACAAGCATGAACACACAGTCATAGTACGGCTGTAAGATGATATTATGTATAAATATTGTATATGGCATTTTATACTCTGCATTATCTTCATTATATATGAACACGAAGAAAAATTACCATAGGTTGTAGTTACGAAAGTATGAATGGAAATAAACACTTCCAAACCACCCAGTGACTCAACACAACGTTTAAAGCGCTTGTGTGTGTGTGTGTATGTGCCAGACCACGAGGCTTCCCATCATCCGCATAACTATATGAAAAAGCGTGTTTAATTTAACTACATATTTCAAAAACCTTAAATTACATCTGGATCAGTCACTCCTCATTACAGAATGGATATAGAATCCTTGGAAAGAATTCAGAGGAGAATGACAAGACTAATCCCGGGCATTAGGAACCTTGAGTATAGAGACAGGTTAAAGCATCTTAATTTGCACTCCGTCGAGAGACGTAGAGCGAGGGGCGACCTGATAGAGGTGTATAAGTGGAAGGCAGGGCTAAACAAAGGGGACATTACAAAGGTACTCAAATTATCCAACCAGGAACGAACTCGTAACAATGGTTTTAAATTAGACAAATTTAGATTTAGGCGTGAAATAGGTAAACACTGGTTTGGAAACAGAGTAGTGGATGAATGGAACAAGTTACCAAATATCATCATTAACTCGAATACGCTGAATTGCTTCAAACATAGGTTGGATGCTCATATGAGCAATAGGGGTTGGGTGTAAACGGGACTGCCCAGTATGGGCCAATAGGCCCGCTGCAGTTTCCTCCATTCTTATGTTCTTATGTTAACTTTGACCATCCCACCTAGGCACATGGGGGCCCACGGTAATTCTCACCGGGCAACATACGCACGAACACACAAGTTATGATATTAAGCCTTCCAGGCTTCACTATCATTATCATGTTATGTTCATCGTGCTCTGTATTTTGGTAACTAGTCATAGTATCAATACATGACAGTGTTATTAGTATAATATTGTAACTTTTACCCGACAGTTATTGTTGTAAATCATGGACAGGAAGGATACATAAATTGTAATATCAAGTGTATGGTTCGCTCAAAGCCACCACAAGTCAGACAACGCGTCACACAAACTTACACTGTGTGCGTGTGTGCGTGTGTGTGTGTGTGTGTGTGTGTGTGTTCTGTAACATTAAGCCTCATCCTTAGTAGGTAAGATGTTTCATAAAGAGGGTTCTCTCATTTGTCATTGTGAGCATCGTCCCAGAGCACATTGTTTCCATCAAAACCATGGTTCATCCTTATTTCCCTTCTTCCGTGTAACTATATCCATATGGCTAAGTGCTTGCTTTTCATTTCTTTATTTACCAAAATAATGTGGATCAGTTACTCGTTATTTAACACATACATGCACTTAGAGCACCAAGATTGTTTTGTAGGCATGACTATTGGTTAATTGAAACCCCAACAATATTTTTCACATTTATTATGCAGAGGGTAAGATGACCCAACGTTCTCACCTGGTTACAAATCTTCTTAATTACGAAATTATCCAGTTTGTACATACCATTACTCAAATTAATGTTGACGGATTCGGTATGTTCAATGAGACTGGATTCTATAATGTTCCTACTGTCAATTGAATTACAAGGTAATATTGAGGAGGCATTATCCCAGTCAATGCAATGCTTATTATCCCTCAAATGAACAAACAGAGCATTGGATTGCTGGCCTGTCGTAACACTATATTTATGTTGTTTAAGTCTAGTTACAAGATCTTTACCTGTCTGGCCTAAGTATAACATATTACATTCCTTGGAAGGAACCTTGTAAATGCAGCCGCCTGCATTAAGAACATAAGAACATAAGAATGGAGGAAACTGCAGTGGGCCTATTGGCCCATACTGGGCAGTCCCATTTACACCCAACCCCTATTGCTCATATAAGCATCCAACCTATGTTTGAAGCTATCCAGCGTATTTGATTTAATGATGATATTTGGTAACTTGTTCCATTCATCCACTACTCTGTTTTCAAACCAGTGTTTACCTATTTCGCGCCTAAATCTAAATTTGTCTAATTTAAAACCATTGTTATGAGTTCGCTCCAGGTTCTATAGTTTGAGTATCTTTGTAATGTCCCCTTTGTTTAGCCCTGACTTCCATTTATACACCTCTATCATGTCGCCCCTCGCTCTACGTCTCTCGAGGGAGTGCAAATTAAGATGCTTTAACCTGTCTCTGTATTCAAGGTTCTTAATGCCCGGGATTAGTCTTGTCATTCTCCTCTGAATTCTTTCCAAGGATTCTATATCCATTCTGTAATTCGGTGACCAGAACTGAACTGCGTCATCCAGGTGAGACCTCACAAGCGCAAGATATAATCTTAAGATGACTTTGCTAGTCTTGTAACTAACACTCCTTTGTATGAACCCAAGTACTTTATTTGCCTTGTTACGACTAAAAACACATTGTTTACTTGGTTTAAGATTCCTACTTATCATTACTCCTAAATCTCTCTCGCAGTCGGATTTCACAATGACATCGTTGTTCATCTGGTAACTGGTTTCCCTGTTGGGTGAGTTCTTGATTAACATTTGTTTTACAGTGCATGAGTTCTTAAATGTCACATTGACGTTCCAGGTTTTTAGTTGTAAAGGAATATGAGAGAATTTTTTGTGAAACGGTAATACCAAGAGATTCTTATGGTCATGGGTGGGATTGGGATTGGTTCTATAAAAAGATTTCTTAGTAATGTTAAGACATTTGTCTATAAGAGATCTAGGATACTTTAGGTTCAAGCCAATATTATAGATTTATTTATATTCCTCATCAATGAATTCCGGACTGCAAATTCTCAAAGCACGTAAAAACATTGATGAAAATACTGACTGTTTGACTCTATTATGGTGGGCAGAATAATAATGAATGTGTGAACGCACATTATTAGGTTTCCTATAAATACTAAACTTAAAGGTGTTACCTGTTCTGTGGGTCAGACAGTCTAGGAATGGCAATTTGCAGTCATGCTCTAATTCCACAGTGAATTTGATCGAGGAGGCTAAGTTCTTAAGTTGTGGCAGAAAAGCTTTTAGGTCTTCATTACATGGCCAGAGACATAATACATCATCAACATATTTAAACCAGACTGCTGGAGGTGGTAAAATATTACTTAATAGTTTCTTTTCAAAGAATTCCATATATAAGTTGCTTAATACTGGTGAAAGCGGATTACCCATTGCCATACCAAATTTTTTAGCATAATATTCTCCATTTAATTCAAATTTGCAATCCTTAATACATAGTATGATTAGTTCGATGAAGTCGTCTTTCGAGACGGGCAATGAAATATTGTCCAGGGAATCTATGAGGAACTCCAGTAAATCATCAACTGGGACCTTTGTAAAGAGTGATGTTACATCAAAACTGACCAGTTTAAAATCATAATTAATGTGTAAGTTATTGAGTTTATCAACCAGACCCATATTATTCTTAATATTAGAGTTAGAAATGTTGCCAACTAGGGGATTTAGTAAAGAAATTAACCATTTAGACAATTTATAAGAGATTGACCCAACTGAGCTAATGATGGGTCTTGCTGGGTTATTAAGCTTGTGAGTCTTGGGTTGTTGGGTTAGGCTTGTCAGTTAACACCCAGTTCAACAAAAAACTTAAGTCTCTATTGAGAGGCAAAGCTACTCTCATTAAACATTTTACTTCAAAGTCCCCTCCACTGCCATACATGTACGGTTTAATCAAGACTCACAAGCCTAATAACCCTATTTCTATATTTCTTAATATATTTGTGTGTACACTGAAAGGCAAAAGTCTTGTCGTGAAATTTGGTGAAAACATATGCCAAAGGGCTAAACTTTTGGTGAGTTCTGCCTTGTGGTAGGGAGCTCTCATAATGTTTCACGAGTTATATTTAATCTTCGGACAAAACCGCAACACGAATTTTGTCTTTGACTGTACATGGATAAGACTGTTATGGTGAATCAGCCCTTTCTTTATTCTTGTTTTTGTTACATTATATAATAAAGTGCATTGCAACATTCTTGTTTACCATAATACCTCTACAATCCGACAATAGTGATCTTGCAAAAAAATAATGTGTTTAACCATGAAAAAAATACTTGAGACCGTAATTTCAGTCATTTTGGAATGAATGACGTTTTACAAATGAAAATGAGGATAGGTTTTCTTCATGATTGTATAAATGAAGTGATGGTCAGTACAAAACTGATAATATGTTATACAAATTTATTGGTCAGTGGCCCAAGATTAAAAAATCTTTGAAAGCATGTAAGGTAGATGTATAGTATGATAGATGATTAGTGGGTCTTATATTTTTTACCTGACGTGGCATCACTAGTTATGTCGCCCGTTCTTATAATCTCTTATGTTTGCTGTGTGGTTGGTGTGTGGATTAGTGATAATGACGATGCCTCGGGGCACAGAACACCACACGAAGGTGATCGTCTTCGTGTACCCTGTTATACTGGATCCTGATTTTCTTCTTGATGATACGCAATTCAAATGGGCAAAGGGACACGAAATCAGAGGTGAGAAGAAGAACCAAGTGGCAGCCTTGATGATGGGAGACGTTCCGGAGAAGATATTCATTTCTGGAATAGGATATAGGAGAATTGCAATGTTTACTGAACAACCTGTTCTGTATTACAGGTGCAGCAGGTGGGGCCATATGGCCTGGAAATGTCAAAGTGAATGTCGGTGTTGTTTCCGTGGAAAAATCATAAATCAAAAGAATGTGGAAATAAAATAAGGTCTGAGCAACGTGTTGTGTCGTGCTGTTGCAATTGTGGCGGCGCGCATAATGCAGGTTCCTCAATTTGTAATCAGAAACCACAGATGCGTGGTGCGCGGTGGCAGAGCATGGGGAAAGTGCAATAGCGAGAAAAGGAGGAAGGACGAGGAGTTGCAAGTGAGACAACTCTACCTTCAACTGGTAACAGGAAATGGTGCCAGAGCTGCACCAAAACATGTTCCGGAATATAATGAAATAATTGACAAGTTTGGTGAAGTTCAACTCATGCAAGAAATTTAGATGCTTAGAAAAAAGGTAGAGGACAACCAGAAGGTAATTGCCCAAATTTGTGAACATAGAAATTGTGGATGTTGAACTAAAAGGAAAGAAGGTTAAAAATAACCCTGTAATAAAACCTGACAAACAATCTTTGCTATGGGGGACCGGAAATGTGGACATAACCCGCAAGTAGGGTGACATCCCCGAACTATTACATGATAAGGTATTAGGTCGAGTGAAAGAAGTAATGGAAAAGTTTGTGAATGAGAGAATAAGATTAGTTTCTGTTGTTAATAGGGGAAATGCAGGACACTAGTTTAAGTATACTTTCATGGAATGTGAATAGCTTACGTCCTAGGACTACAGATGTGTATGCTTATGAACTGTTTTATAAGGTGGATGGTATAGCCTTACAAGAAACGGGCACGGAGGATGGTAATTTGATGACTTTACGTGATTATCAAATCTTCTGTTTATCAACTAATTATAGAAATAATAGAAGAGATCTGTTAACTTATGTTAGGAAAAAATGTACCTGTTGAATTGGTAATAGCTGACAAGCAGAATGGAGTTGAAAGTTTGTGTGTTAAAATCTACGTCCAAGGGAGGTCTATATGTATTGTTAACATCTATGTACATCCTCAAAGTTTGGATATTGATGATATGCCTGAGTGCCTATTTAGTGATGTTAGTGTCTTGGTTGGTGATGTTAATGCTAGACACGAAGTCCTGGGTACTATGGGACCTAGCAACATTAATGGAAGGAGATGGTTACACTTCTTGGAAGAGTTTGTTGATATTGAAATACCTAGGAATCATGAGCCTACCCATATACATGGAGGAAGGTTAGATTATGCAGTATGTTTTAGTACATGTGGAATAAAAGCGAATGCTGACATATTTAGGGATTTTCTTAGTGATCACTTTGCATTACGAATTAATATACAGTACATGTTAACAAAATAAGGAAGTAAATTAAGCGGAAAGATGTTGGTTGCCGGAAGACAAAAAAAATAGGCGCTGATCACTACTATACAGGATTGGTATACAGATTATGAACCATAGGATGTTGATAGCTGTTATGATGATTTATTACATATTATTGATTCTGTTTTGACAAGTATGTGTAGTTATAAAGGAGAAATAAACCATGGGAAACATTTATGTATGTTAAAGACAAATTGGTTCAGGGCTGGAGTAAGCTCCTTAGAAAGGTGCAAAGAGAATGAAGTGCAAATACAAATCATAATGAAATCAAGCAAGTACTGAAAGAAACTGCAAAAATGTGTAGTGAAATCAAGCAAGAGGCGCGGAATAAATACTGGACAGACTTTTTTAGGGAGAATCGTTAAAGGCAAGAGCTTTGGTGACATATGGAAGGAAGTAAATAAACTGCGAGGTGTTAGAAGTAAGGGCAACAACTACGCTGACCCACAGGGCAAGGCCAGTCAGCTTAGTAGGAAATAGGCTGGGACTGCTAGTTTTACCGAATTACCTCAGTGTGTGCAGGCCTCATTACAAAGTAAGAGTAGACTTAGGCGTGAGTTAGTGCAAAACCAGTGTACACTGGAGGATGATACACGTGTTCCTATAACGAGAGGCGAGTTATTATATGTGATTAAAAAGGGAAGTCTACGGCATCAGGTGATGATGGAATAACATGATATCCTTAACTGTCTCGCTGGTATTAGAGAATGGCCCCTGTTAGACTTGTTAAAGTATCTTATAATGGAGGTTGCTTCCCTCTTAAGTGGAAGAAAGCAGTAATTGTACCATACCAAAGAACAATGGAGATTTTCGTCCAATATCTTTGACATCTTGTTTTTGTAAAATGATGGAAAGAATATTATTAAACACGTTGTTGTATAAAGTGGAAAATCATTTGGCGCCCAATTTACATGGATTTGTAAAAGGGAG
This sequence comes from Homarus americanus, assembly GCF_018991925.1. Lineage (NCBI taxonomy): Eukaryota > Metazoa > Arthropoda > Malacostraca > Decapoda > Nephropidae > Homarus > Homarus americanus. Next base: position 2,186,686 of record NW_024748502.1, on the reverse strand, counting down.
AAGTACTGCAGACTGTGTTGTAAAGTGTTTGAAAAACTCGAAGACTACAAGCAGGACTTTTGTAGACGTAAAAGGGGCCTTTGATAGGGCATATAAAGAAATCATACTTGAGGAACTAATTAATTTAGGGGTTTCCGGGAAGTTGCTGAAATGGATTGTGGATTACTTGAGTAACAGAATAACTAGAGTATGGCTTCAGGGTTGGTACTCAGAAGAAAGACAGATGGAGTTGGGGACTCCACAGGCAGGTGTACTTAGCCCCACTCTTTTTAACATATTGATGAACATAATGCCTCGCTACGAATTTCCGGGAGACACACAGGTTATAATATATGCGGATGATATACTTTTACAGGGTAAAGGTATGAAAAACATGCAAGAGGCTTTAGATACATTGAGTACACTTTGTTCTAGAATGGGCCTTGTAATTAACAATGAAAAAATTATATATAAGGTGAGAAATTATGAACAAGGGATTTATTTTTGAATGCATTAAGGCTAGAAAAAGTTGATGTTTACAAATAACTTGGGATGTAGATTGAGTATACTGTACAGGTAAGTCCAACAGTAAAATACGTGAGATGCAATACCTGGAGAATGCTTGTAAAAGACGTTTAAGACCTTAAGAGCTTTGGCATAGAAGGGAAATGGCGCAGCTATTACTATTTTAAGGATGGTTTATATCAGTACAATACGTTCAGTTATTGACTATGCAGCTCCCATCCTTATAATGCATAGTAAGAAAGTTATTCAAAAGCTTCAAGTGACACAAAACGAGGCCATTATAACTGTTTTAGGCTGTCAACGTAACACTAGAATTGAAATAATGAGAATGGAGTTAGATTTACCAAGAATAGAACATAGAGTAAAGGAACTTGCTGTAACCGCTACTCTTAGGACCATTAAGAGAGGAGGAGATAAGGTTGTCCCATACAATAATGTGCTTAAATGAAAGAACAGATCTTGACAATGTGTCCAAGTATGCAAGGCTATTGTATAATATTACGATGGAATATGGTGTAGATAAATATTGCATTTCATTACAAACTTATTTTAGGTTTAGAACTTTTGACCATGGCAAGAAGGATGCATTACACCATTACAGTAGATATTTTGCAACTTTGGGGAAAAAAAAAGGTTGGCATCACAGTTATTTACGAATTGTCTTCTTAGAAAAAAAAATAGTTTTCCCAGGCGAAACACTGTACATATATATTGTGATGGATCTGTGTTAAGTAACGGTCAAGCAGGATGTGGTGTTTTTATAAGGGAATATTTATCAATGCGTGTTATGCAAATGAAACAGTTTGTAAAAGAATTAGAAACAACACCTTATCCACGCTGGCTGAACTACACGCAATTTATGAAGGACTTCTGGTTGCTGTTGAGAAATGTAAAGAAACATATTTTTTTGTTGATAGTAAAAGTGCATTGGAAGCTTTGCAGAGTAAAAATCCATGTAACTTTCATATTGTTAATTAATTATTAATATCTGTAAACAACTAGTCATATTAATGCAAGAAATGGAATATACTGTGCAGTTTGTATGGATTCCATCACATGTGAGGATTCACTTAAATGAAATGGCTGACAAATTTGTCAAAAAAGCTGCAGAAAAGATGTATACAGATATTGTTACCAATGTAAGTATTAGAACGATAAAGAGGGAAATGAAAGGAAAAAGAGAGGAATGGAAAAAGCAAGAATAGATGTGATTGCCATTTGTATGTTTTACAAAACACCAATGTAACTTATGGAACTACCTTACCATCTATTGATACTGTTATAATAAGACTAACATTGGGATACAAATATTACTGTCAGATAAGTGGAGGGGCGGGTCATCCTTGTCAACTGTGTCATCTTAGGGATGCACATACACTACAACATTATGATGTGAAAAAAAAATCCAACCATACAGGAACAGTGAGATTACTACTTTAAAGAAACAAATTTGTTGGATGATTAATAATTATTAATAGAAGGATTAAAATAATTCTTGCGATGTATAAAAATTTTCCTCCAAGGTTATGACATTTAACATTGTGTAAGATTACACTATCTGTTCTTTTAATGTAACCCAGTGTTCCTGTCAAAATGAAATATTTAATTGATGTAAACATAATTATTGTATTGGTATAACATTTATAACTTTTTGTAAGCCCCAGAAGGGGATGGTAAAGGTGAGGGTGGGAGTAGTATACTACCCTGTTCTTTTGATGTAATATTTTTATTGTCAATAAAGTATTTCAATTTAAATTTTGCCTGGTAAGTTCAGTCTCTTCTGTGCAGCCTACGGTGTTCTTCTACTGCACTCCCGGGGTGTGAACGAAGAATTGTATTACAGACTATTGCTGGTGGTGTTGTGATGGTTTGATGGTAGTGGACTACGGTGTTAATCCCTGGTTCCTTGTGGTTGGCCATCGCAACCTAGACATGCTACCTGTGTTATTGTATACAATATCTGTATTTAATGTGTAAAATAAGATTAATCAGGTAATATTCTGGTGTGTTTTTATAATTGCATATTTGTGTTTAACTTGTGTTGTGTAATGTGTCTAATTAACTATATTAATCAATACTTAATAATATAAATATCATTATATGACTCGGTCTTCTTAATAATCTTCTTATCCCTTTCATAACTTAAATTTGTCTGTCCCGATAACAGTGAGTCTTGTGTGTGTGTGTTCCTTACTTGCTGCATCCACGTATTTCAACCCCTAAATTATTCACTCATTATTTTAGCTTGTCAATTTTGCCTTTCCTCAATGTTGTGGGTAGCAAGGAGAGGCATCACATAATAGGGGCCTGACCAGGATTTATCTAAATTCACACCAGAATTTACCAATTACGCCTTGCTTAAGCGGCCCTACCATCGGTCTTGTAACTACGCAAATTTGCCAGGTGAAAGTTTCTTAAGTTTGGTTGTAAAGTAATTTTGCTTTCCTATACCAGTAATTCATTTTCGCACTTGGCCAATGTGGTATGTGCTACAGTCGCCTGGCTGGTGTCTCCTTGTGCGTATTGTGGGAATACAGCCTGACTCATAAAACAACCGGCACTCTGCAATTCGAAGTTCCTGTCAGCTTTCGATTTAAAGGTTGATCAAAGTCTTAATGTAGCGAAGTAATCCTTAATGTAGTTTGATAACTGGGAGCAAACTGGGATGGGAAAACTCCCCCTCCCCTCCCCATACTGTTGTCACATGGGTGTTAACTAGTAAGGGTGAGAAATTGCTAGATAGCCGCTTCACTACTTTATAGCTTGTACTTTACCATCTGACCTTACCTCACAATCATCTGGGAATTGAATACACGCTTGGAGACCTCGCGTGCAGGGCTACTATAACCCCTTGTAAAGAAGGAAGTCAATTAGAGCTGAAAGGTCGGAACCTTTCTTGCACTCAAGATGTCAGCCTTTAATGCGGTTGAGTTTGTCACTGATCCCTCAGTAGAACTTCTGAAAACCTCAAACCTTCGCAAGGTCGAACTCCGCTGTATAGCAACACATTTTAGAATACAATTTGGTGCTAACGTAACCAAAGCATAATTAAAGAACATGATACAAGAACACCTTGGCGAGTACAGACTATGCTAAGGCTGTAACAAATGCCACTGATACCCAAACCTTACTCGAGTTATAGAAAGTAAAGTTTGAGATGATGAAATTTGAGGCACAGGTAAGAAGAGAGAGAGAGAGAGAGTTGGATGTCTTGCATCTGAAATAGTCCAGTAGGCGTGAAGAAACAGAGACATTTGACAACACCTTGTTTTTCAGAATGCAACCTTGAAGATATTTTCAGGGAGTTCAAGTCTACTGCCAATAATTTTAGGTGGACTAAAGAACACTGGATCTGGATAGTGAGACCGAAACTCTGGAAAGGCTCTAAAGGTTTGTGAAGGATTACAAAACATCACTGATTATGATGATGTCAAGGAGGCGATCCTTGCCTCCTATTCAATTACTACTGAGGGATATAGACAGATTTTCCGTAACCTTAACAAACTAAATACCGAAACGTAGGCAGAGTTTGCTTCTGAGAAACTAAGAGCTTTTCATAGGTGGATTAAATCTGCTGCCATCAGCAAATTCGAGGAGTTAGTCAACCTCATGGTACTAGAGGAATTCAAAAGAAAGGTTCCGTATCAAATCAGGTTACACCTGGCAGATAAGGAGGAGACTGATCACCTTAAGGCAGCTAAGGTAGCAGATGTCTTAGCTCTAGTCCATCGCCACACCCCAGGGGAAAAGAAAAAGCCGCAAAATGTACAGTCCTCTGCAGGTTCAATACCGGGCCCTGTAGATAAGTCTAGTGGACAGAGTCAGCTACGTGCTTGGAGAAAATTACTAATTTGTAGATACTGCAAGAAAGAGTGCCATGTAATTAGGGACTATCTTGATCCTAAATGCAAAATTTCAAAAGAGGCGCGTCTTACAAAACCAGTAGCCTCGGCTAACCAGACCAGCAGTAATTCTCAGGAGAATATTTTCAAAGTTTTCAAATTAATGGGAATAGTTTCACGCACCCCGAATTCAAGGAAACATCCAGTTCAGGTTGTCATAGACACTGCGTCAACACAAACTGCAATCGTGAGGAAGGCATTTCCAGACAATCATAACTTTTTCACAGGGAAAATGTATATCTAAAAGGACTGACATCCATAATTCCTGTCTATTTAACAAAAATGCATCAAGAGTGCAATCTTGTACAAGGTACAGTGATTATGGGTGTTACAGATTCAGCATTGCCGATACCTGATGTAACCCTCTTCCTGGGAAACGACTTGGCTGGCAATTTGGTTGTACCCAAATTGAAGGTTCAGAAATCTCCTTTACCACATAACAATACTGGAGAAGTTGAAAAAGAGCAGCAGCCATATTTGTTTCCTATATGTGCTGTTACTAGGTCTCAAGCCAGGCTCAACTTGAGTGATGAGATAGATGATCCTCCACAACTCACTATCACTACTGCCACATAGACTGGTTCTGGGGATCTTGGCGGTAACCCTGCACTGCCTGCAGGAGTACCTCAGACACAGGATGTTGACTTACTCACTCAACTCGTCACCCCTGAAAAACAGATTAAAGCACAAAAGACTGACTCAATAATGGCTAAAATTCATAACGACGCTGTTGATGAGGAGGATATAAAGAAAACCCCTTCTTTCTACTTCAAGGACGGTATTTGTGAGGTAGTAGGTAATAGGCAGCTACCAAACAGGGAGGTACTACCGCCTGGGAAGATATTGGAAGCATAATGTGTTGTTTAATGGTAGACCCTGCTGATCTGTCTTTCTGCCACATTTACACACAATTGCAGGGTCTCAAATGTCTCTATTACTATCGACAACACAACATATATAACCGTACTCACTTTTGATCTGTTCTATACTTTCTATTTTATTCTCCTATGATATCAGTTGACAATAATAGTGAAGCTGGGCCTTCTCGGATGGGCCCCACTGGTCAGAAAGGTTGTGGACCCCAGGGCCGACCTGATCATCTTCAAACTAGTGGGGCCTCAACTGACGCCACCCCGGTTGCTGGAGGATCGTCTTTTTTCACACTTCATTTTTCCAACATTCGCGACCTGAGATCCAATTTTTCTTCTGTGGAGCACTATCTATTTACCTCTTTCCCCGACCTCTTACTACTATCTGAACTTCAACTGACCAAAGCAGCTTCACCCAAACTTTTTCAAGTCTCTAACTACAACCAACCTTCATACCTCTTTCCGTTCTAAGAGAGGTATATGCGCCTATTGCAACACGCGTACACCTATAGCTCGACTCTCGGATCTTGAATTTTCCCTTTATGATATCATCTGGCTCAAAATATCTCTACCATCTATGATTATTTTCCTTTGTTTCCTATACTGTTCGCCCAAATCTACCAACTATTTAGAACTCTTTGAGTATCTCACTTCTAGCCATGAGTCGGTGTGTGGATCACAGGAGTGGCCTGGGCTCTACAAGGGATGACCCCTGGTGGAGCTAAGACTCTCTCTTTTTCCTTACTTACTGATCTGGAACAAATAATTAAACACCCTACACGCGTTCCTCATCGACACGATCAACTTGCTAACATTCTTGATCTTTGTTTTACCTCTAACCCCTCACACTTTTCATACTCAATTTCTGCCCCCTTAGGGTCTTCTGATCACAACATTATTTCTATTAAATCAAACTGGGTACGACCATCTTCCCCCACCCCTCTCTAAACGTCAACTATGGCACTACCGAAGGGCAAACTGACAATCATTGCGAGAATTCTTCACCGACTTTCCTTGGGTTGAAAGTAGCATTTCCACCAGGGACGCCTCGGTGTGTGCTGACAGCATTGCTGGGGTTATACAGGGTGGTATGAGTGTATTTATCCCATCTTCTGCCAAAAATTTCGCTTTACAATCATGGTTTCATCGCTCCAGCTCTCTTGCATATAGGGAGAGAGATAGGGCATATCAAGCTATGAAACTATCTCCTTCTCCTATTACCCACTCCTCTTTCATTACTTCTAGGAATCGATGTTAGGCTATTCTTCGTAGGGCCAATCGGAATTTTATAAAAAAAAAAAAACGTTTTCCTGACTTATTCTTCACCTAGTAAATCCATCTAGTCCTTAACCAAAAACATCTGTCATAACATCTGTACTCCCTATTTTCCTCCCCTCTTCCGTCCTGACAACTCTATAGCCAATTCTCCCCCTCATAAAGTCAATCTCTTTGGCACCTTATTCTCCTCTAACTCCACCTTAGACGATTCCAACTCTATCCCTCCTACTCCTGCTCCTCCTATTAAACTAAGGCACTTTCCTACAATCTCCACTCGTAGGGTTGCTGGTGTGTTATCAAGGTTGGATGTAAATAAGGCGCATGGACCGGACAGAATACCCCCCCCCGTGTTCTGAGGGAGTGTGCTGAAGTTCTGGCCCCTGTTCTTGCTCACCTCTTTCGCCTTTGTCAAAACCCCTAACTTTTCCTTCTTCTTGGAAGCATGCCTTGGTTCAGCCCATCCCGAAGAAGGGTGACCATTCTAATCCCTTTAACTATCGCCCCATTGCCCTAACTTCACCTCTCTTTAAGATTTTCGAAACTATCTTGAACTCTCATTTTCTGCGTCACCTTGAACGCCATTCTCTTTTGTCGGATCACCAGTATGGCTTTCGCCAGGCGAGATTTACTGGTGATCTGCTTTCCTACTGCACCCATCTTTGGTCATCCTCTCTTAGGGATTATGGGGAAGCTTTCGTCGTTGCCCTCGACATCTCCAAAGCATTTGACAGGGTATGGCATAAGTCTTTGCTTTCTAAACTTCCCCCTCATGGTTTATCTCCCCCACTTTGTTCTTTAATTTCTAGCTTCCTTGAAAGCCAATCCAGGGCAGTTGTTGTCGAGGGATCGATCTCTCGCTCTTTCTCTACCAATAGTAGTGTCCCACAGGGTTGTGTTCTTTCACCTACTCTCTTCTTTCTTTTTATCAATGATTTACTTCACACTACGACTAATTCTATCAATTCTTACGCTGATGATTTTACTCATCACTCTTCTTCACATTTTCCCTTTCCCCTAACTCTCAAACTAGATCTGTTTCTAGAGCTGATATCTGTACATCTATCAGTGCAGATCTGTGCAGCATCTCCGAATGGGGAGGTAGAAACATGGTTAAATTCAATAGTAATAAAACTCAGTATTTACCAATTACACTCTCCAAATTAGATGACTCCCACCAATCATATTTCAGGACGCTATCATTCTGCCAAATTCTTAAAATAGATAAGCTAGGCCTCACCATTTCTTCTAATATGTCATGGACGCCACAAATCCTCAACATTGCTAAAGCTGCCTCCCGAAATCTGGGAATACTTTAAAAAGCTGGTTTTCCCGGCATCTTCGTTGTGTGGATTAACATACCCTTTTTCTTTTCTAGTTGTAAATTATTTTACTCTTATTTATTTGCCCCCTAGGCCCCATTGTGGGTCGATGTCCTGTGCCCGGGTTGGCTATTCCCGTAAAAAAAAAAAAAAAAAATCTGCTTAGGTTCTAAAGACCACCCACTCTGTCGGTTGACGACACTTGGGCTGAGATCCATCAGGTAGTATTGCCAATGTTAGTTAGGAAGACAGTGATGGACGTCGCTCATGAAGGGTTTGGTGGACACCTCGGCATTAATAAGACCTACCGCAAATTGTTGCAGGATTTTTATTGGCCTGGAATGAGGTGGGATGTAGTAAATTTTATAAACTCTTGCCACATTTGCCAAATAAAAGGAAAGCCTTGTCGACCAATTCCCCCTTATCCTTTACAACCCTTTCTGGTTCCATTAGAACCTTTTCAGAAAATAATAATTGACTGTGTGGGTCCATTGCCAAAAACTAAGAAAGGCAACCAATATATCTTAGCACTCATGTGTCCTACTACCAGATATCCAGAGGATTTCCCGTTAAAAAACATCACTGTTAAAACTATTATTAAACATTTAGTGCACATGTTTACCACTTTTGGCATTCCTCAGGAAATACAGAGTGATCGAGGTACCAACTTCACCAGCGACCTCTTCAAAAAGGTATTCAAAGAGATTATCACCCTGAGTCACAGGGAGCCCTTGAGCGGCGGCATCAGACCGTAAAGTCCATGCTCCGCAGGTATTGTTGTGAACACCAGGAATGTTGGGATGTGTGTTTGAATTATGTCTTGTTTGCTGTAAGAGAAGCCCCTCAGGATTTTCTTGGCTACTCACCTTTTGAAATGCTGTTTGGTAGGAAGATTAGAGGGCCTTTAAAACTAGTCAGAAGGAGATGGCTTAACCTTACTTCTGACTATACTACCACAATGTCAGATTACCTTAAAAGACTTCAAACCACCTTGAGTAGAGCACGACAACTTGTAAAAGAAAACCTGTTAACATCTCAGAATAAGATGAAACATTACTATGATAAACATGCCAAGATTAGAGAGATCAGTATTGGAGACAAAGTCCTAGCCTACTTTCTTATTCCTAGTTCTCCTCTGTCAGCAAACTACCATGGCCCCTACGCAGAGCAGGACAAAATTAATAAGGTTAACTATATCATTTTAACACAAGAACGTAGAAAGGCCACCCAGTTAATCCACATTAATTTGCTCATACCCTACCTAGGTAGAGAACCTGCCGAGGACTCCTCGAGACTACCATGTAACATTCTAAATACTGAAGATACTAAAGATCCAACGACCCTACGGAGTGGCATGGAAAACTCACAAATTCTCAACAGCCTGGCGTCGTAATTAGGACATCTGAACCCAAACCAAATCCATGATGTGGCCTCCCTTTATCAAAGTAACCCTATAGTAGTCTCTGACACTCTTGGCCACTGTGCAATAATAAGACATGTTGAACTGACACCTGGAATCCTTCCTTTATGCCAAATACCCTACAGACTCCATCCGGAGAAACAGGAACAGATGAGAGACGAGGTGGACTACTTGCTGAAGAACGGCTTGGCAGTTCCAAGCAGTTCCCTTTGGGCTTCTCCTTGCCTTCTTGTGCCCAAGGAAGGTGGCCAACTACGCCTATGCACAGACTTCCGCTGAGTAACTCGGTGACTGTTCCAGATTCCTATCCCATATCTACATTAGACGATCTAATTGATTCAGTTGGTCAATCTAAATTAATTTCAAAATCAGACTTACTTAAAGGTTACTATCAAGTAAGACTCACTGAAAAAGCCAAGCCAATCTCGGTACTCATAACACCTTTTGGCCTATATCAATATCTAGTTATGTCTTTTGGGATGTGGAGTTGTCCAGCCACCTTCCAAAGACTTATGAATTACCTCTTGCAAGACCTCGAAGGTGTTCATGTGTACTTAGACGACATTCTGCTCCTTTCAGAAGCTTGATCCATCTAGTACAGCTGTCGACCGTCCTGCAGAGGTTGGAGAAGGCACACCTGACCATCAAGCAGGTTAAGACTACCTTCTGAAGAGCTACTGTGACCTACCTAGGACACTTGTTCAGCCAAGGCAGGGTCTGACCAAAGAAGCCCAACGTCGAAGCCATCCTGAACTACCCTGCCCCCACAACTCGGAGGGCTCCCATGCGTTTCACGGACATGGCGGAGTTTTATCGTCGCTACTGCCCTAACATCGCTGTTGTCGCCGCCTCTTTGACCCAACTCACCAGTGGGAAAGTCTCTTTCCGGTGGACTACTGTCTGCCAGGACTCCTTTCAACTGCTCAAGCAGTTCCTGGCCAGTGATCCTGTACAGTACTGACGTCCCCAATTTTGATCTTCTCTTCATCCTTTAAACCGACGCCAGTGACCATGCTACGGGAGCCGTTCTACTGCAGGAGGATGATCAAGAGGTACTGCATCCTGTTGCCTATCACTCTGAAAAACTAAAAAAAAATACTAACTGACGTACAGTGCCATTGAAAAGGAACTACGCGGCATCTCTGCAATAAAAAAGTGTGAGTGCTACCTACATGGCACTCGACCCCTGCTGATTTATATCGATCACAACCCCTTGACTTTCTTGGATCGGAACATGTTTTCAGATCAGCATCTGCCCCGTCGGTTCTTATTTTTTCAACCATACGGCAGCACAATACGGCAGACCAAAGGGAAGGATAACTTGTTAGCCGCCAAGTTATCCAGAATCAGCTCATCAGCTCTCGTCGGGACATCATCTTCGTCGCTGAATCTTCCCAAGAAGATCCGACTTCAGCGGGGGGTGACAGCTCTCTCCTCTCCTCACTTAACCATCATTTGCTCCAACTTGACACTAGGAGAAGAAACTGCTTCACGAAGTTACTCGACCCCAGTGAGCACCGATTAGAACCAGTTTCCCATCCGACTATGAGACCGAGGTATCGAGGTAAGTGTATCTGCCTGGGGTGTGGACGATGAATTGAATTACGAATTACTGCTGCTGGTGTTGTGATGGTTTGATCATAGCGGACTACGGCGATAGTCCTTGGCTCCTTGTGGTTGGCCATCTCAACCTAGGCATACTACCTGAGCTGCCATCTCTATCAGGTTTTTGTGTTGTTGTATATAGAATGTGTATTTAATGCTTAAGTAAAAATAATTGGGCAATTATGGTGTGTTTTGATAAATGCATAGTTGTTACTTTTGTTTTGATAACTGCATATATTGTGTTTTACTGGTGTTATGTAATGTACCTAATTATCTATCGTAATCGATACTTAATTTAAATGTTATTTAATAACTCAGTTTACGTGATAATCTTATCCTTTTCAAAACTTAAATTTGTCTGTCCCGATAACAGTGAGTCTTGTGTGCGTGTGTTCCTTACTTGCTGCATCCACGTATTTCAACCCCTAGATTATTCACTCCTTGTTTTTACTTGAAAACTTTGCCTTTCCTTAATGTTGTGGGTATGTATGTATGTATGTATGTATGTATGTATGTAATAATAATAATGATAATAATAATAATAATAATAATGATAATAATGATAATAATAATAATAACAATAATAATAATAATAATAATAATAATAATAATAATAATAATAATATAATAATAATAATAATAATAATAATAATAATAATAATATTAGGTTTACTGAGAGAAAATGGCAGCCAAAAGCTGAATATACATAATGAACAGAAATTACCTAAATTATATTTGGTGACTTTGGGGAGTGGGTCAATTAACAAAAGCTTTCAATGTGAAAAGAGGAGGGAACATGGGGTGAACATAATAGTTAACTACGACATGTTAATTTTCATAGCCCTGATGCAGCTGTGGTGTCAAACAACTGTGTGAGGAGGAGGATCTATTCTGAGATTGCTGGTGGCATAAGCTACGACGGAGCAGCATTTAAAACCCAAACTGATGACTGGAGACTGGATGAAGATCAAAGGGACCTGAAATGACCAATGTACTGAGGGAATCTTGATAGGTGGTGTTGATCGCACTACACTACTCAACCAGGGATTCATTGTCTTGTTTTACAGTAAACAATGGTGTGGGGATGGGAAGGTCAGGTGGTTTTAGTGGGACTTTTGACATGCTGTTGTTGGACGTCACTTATACCTACCTTCGGAGGTATTGATACACGCTGACTTTTCACATGGTGTTGAGGCCTCAATCCAACTTGGTGTTTGTAGTTTAATCCCACACGAAGTTGAAATCAAGTCTCATTCAGCTCCCGTGTGGGGTTAGGCTGTATTTACACCAAGCCAGTCAAGTCAAGTCAAGTCAATCAAGTCATTTGACTTGACTTGACTCGACTCATTGCCGTTCACACCGACTGAGTCAACCTGAGTCAATCAGGACTCAGTACCCAGACTGATTTCGAGGAGGATGGACGCATATTCTCTCGCCGAATTAGCTGTTTTGTTGTGGATTCGGCGTCGTAAACGCAAGAGGAGGACCCGAATCTGGATGCATGAACTCAACACCAAAAGACCCAATTTTGGAAGCTTCAGTCATTTATTCCCAGACTTGGTGAACCATCAAGACAAATTCTACAATTTCTTAAGGGCGACAGTTGACAAGACCTACAGCAGAAGCTATGTCAGTTCGTGACATTCTGAAGGAATATTTTGTATCCCCAGGTGGGGCTATCGAGTGGCAAGATAAAATGATCCACTAATGTATAGTTAATTTGAGAATAAAATTGTTTTCTCACCTTTACATTTCAATGCAGCAGCAACCTCCTTCCACAGAGCAGCTATAACATCATGATCCTGGTGGCTATGATCAGTGGGATCATATAGCAGGACACTCTCGAACTAAATTTATCAGGACGTCAACCTGCATGATGTACACACCACTGCGGACTCGGCGTGACTGAAGAAGAAAATGGGCCCAACCCCATCTGTGACTTGACGTGACACGATGCGACGTGACTTGACTTGACTGGCTTGGTGTAAATGCAGCCTTAGTGTGAGTCCTCGCCTCACACAAGAGGTCAAGGATCTCACACATGGGTATAAAGGTGTGAAGCCATGGCTCCCAAGCCTCGTCTGTACCATTTAATACTCACTTGTGAGGTGTATCTACTGTTCAACAGTGTTTCAGTTCTTTCTATATTTGAAATTGTGACTCATGTATCAGTCGTGGATTTTCGTCAGTCCTTGCACAGGTTTCTCAATACAGAGGAGTTGAGGGGGGAGAGGTGGGATAGTGTCAACATGATGACCTCAAGCAGCTGCACCAGAGCAACAAGAAACAAGTCATCTTAGGACATAAGAAAATGAGGAGTGGGCAATAGGCCGGTTGGCCTGTACATGGCAGCTCCTGTCGAGAGTTACTACCACTCTCTATCATCCATGAATCCATCTAGCCTCCTTTTAAGACTTTCCAGCGCTCCAGCACTTACTACAAAGTTGATAACCTTGTTCCACTCGTCCACCACCCTATTTGTGAACCAGTTCCTTCCTATCTCCCTCCTCAACCTAAACTTATCCAACTTGAATCCGTTGTTCCGAGTCCTATCCAACTCGGATATTATAAGAACTTTATCTATATCACCTTTATTGATTCCTTTCACCCACTTGAATACTTCTATCATATCTCCCCGCACTCTTTGTCTTTCTAGGGAATGCAAGTTTAGTTTCTTTAACCTATCCTGGTATGGAAGGTTTCTAACTCCCAGAATCATTTTCGTCATTCTTCGCTGCACCGACTCTAGTGAATTGATATCCATTCTATAATAAGGGCACCAGAACTGAACCGCATAATCGAGGTGCGGCCTGACTAGCGCGAGATATAGTTGCAATAAGACCTCTGCACTCTTATTACTTACACTTCTAGATATAAAACCCAATACTCTGTTTGCCTTATTTCGAACATTAACGCACTGTTTTCTAGGCTGTAGGTCCGGGCTTACAAGTACCCCTAGGTCTCTTTCACAAGTCGACTTCTCTAGGTTGATGTTGTTAAGGCTGTATACATTGACAGTATTTGTTCTTCCAAAATTAAGTACACTGCACTTGCTGGTGTTGAATTTCATTTGCCATTTTTCAGACCACCCCTGCAGTTTATATAGATCCTCCTGTAATGCATTTGCATCCTGCCCTGAATTAATCTGCCGCCCTATTTTGGTGTCATCCGCAAACTTGCTTATATCACTGCTGATCCCAGTATCTAGATCGTTTATGTAGATTATGAACAAGAGTGGGCCTAGTACTGACCCCTGGGGAACCCCACTGATAACACGACCCCACTCAGATTTAACACCATCAACGCTGACCCTCTGCGTTCTATCGGTGAGCCATGATTTTATCCAATTTAAAACTTTCCCCTCGATACCATGAGCCTTAATTTTTCTCAGAAGCCTCTGATGCGGTACTCTGTCAAATGCTTTGCTAAAGTCTAAGTAAATAACATCGTAATTTTCGTCTTTATCTACTACCTCGAAGACTTTCCTGAAAAATGTCAGCAGATTTGACAGACAAGATTTTCCCTTTGTAAACCCATATTGAGAGTCGTAGATTAATTTGCTTTTCTCTAAATGCGATCGGATGTAATCTGCTATAATTGATTCAAGAAATTTCCCCCCTACTGACGTCAAACTGATCGGCCGGTAATTTGACGCTGATGCTCTGTCTCCCTATTTGAATATAGGTACTACATTTGCCTGTTTCCACAAGTCTGGCACAACTCCTGTGTCTAATGATTTTGTAAATAAGTTTACGAGAGGTCCGCTAATCTGTTCCCTACACTCTTTCAAGACTCTAGGGAAAATTTCATCCGCCCCTGGGGATTTTGTTTTCTTTAGTTTATTTATCTTCTTAAGAACATCCTCTTTTCTGAGAGTGATATTCTTAAATTTCTCTTCTTCTTTTCCCTTAAATATCAGTTCCACCTCTGGAATTTCATCGCAAATTTCCTCTGTGAAAACTGATAAGAAGTAGCTGTTGAATGCTTTGCTTATTTCTTCACTGCCATTTATCACTTCTCCCCTCCCTGACATTAAAGGCCCAACTTTGTCCTTGACCTTTGTTCTATATACCTGGAAAATCCCTTGGGATTCGCCTTGGATTCTCTTCCTATTTTGATTTCATTGTCTCTCTTTGCTTTCCTTACATTTTTCTTAACATTCCTAGATAGTTCATTATACCTATTTCTGAGCTGCTCCTCCCCTCCCTTTAATTTCTTATATATTCCTTTCTTTATTCCTATGTCATGTTTAAGTTTTCTGGTCATCCACCTTGGCTCATTCTTAATTGACCTAATTTTTCTGTATGGTATATTTTGTTCTTGTGCTATATGTAGTATACTAGTGAATATATTATAGTCATGATCAATTGTTTTGTCATGATCAATTATTGTGTCATCTTTGACCTCACCCCTCCCTACTGGTGATTGACGTGACTGTTCCGAGGTGACCTCACCTAGGTACCTTCTTAACCCCTGATAGTCCTCCAACCGAAAGTTTGGGACTCTGACCATATTATCATTGTTTTTCGTTTCCCAATTTAGGGTGAACCTGATTTCTCTGTGATCACTGTTACCTAGTTCTTCCCCTACTGTGATATCTCTGATAATATTTTCTTTTTTTGTTAATACTAGGTCTAATATATTGTCACCTCTAGTAGGTTCTGTAATTAGTTGTTTCAAAAAACTGTCCTGTACTGCATCTAGGAAGTCTTCAGAGTCATAGTCACCTACGATGTTGTCCCAGTCAATATTTCTGAAGTTGAAATCCCCCATAATGCACAGGTTGTTATTTTTCTGCCCTACTCATTTCCTGCCATATGGGCTAAGCTGCTTCCTTCCCAAGACTTGGAGGCCTGTAAATCACTCCCATAATTAGTTTTTCTCTTCCTTCCGTGATTTCTACCCATACAGACTCGGTTCCTAATTCAACCTTTATTGAATTATTAATACAACGTTTTAATGTATCCTTGACGAAGAGTGCGACCCCTCCCCCCTTCCTACCTTCCCTATCCTTGTGAAAATGTTGTACCCTTCTATGTGGTACTCTGATAAAAAATTTTTGCTCGCCAGATTCATCCAAGTTTCGGTGATTGCTATTACGTCTCCAGTCTCAGTACATACAACCGCTCTCAGCAAGTCTATTTTATTTCGAACGCTCCTACTGTTTGTATAGTATACTTTTAAACCAACCCTTCCCTGGTCCTGTTTTACCCCTTGTCCTGAGTAACCAATTTTACTTTCCAGGACCAGCTTGTTTTTTGACTCCCACTTACCCCGACCTCTCTCTACTGGCGAAACCCCCCCTTTGGAGTAACAATTTCACGCTCCAGGGATGCAAACAACGTCTTTACCCCCGCACGAGACAAGTGTACTCCGTCACGACTATACAGGTAGTCGTTGCCATAAAATCGTTGCCAGTTACCAATGAATGCCCAACCATTGCTTGCACAATGTTTTTCCAGTCGGCAATTTACAGCAATTGCCCTGGACAGCCATTCACGACCAACCCCTCTTCTACGCAAGACACCACATACTATCGGGATCCCTCCCCTATCTCTAATCTTCCCGACTCCTAACCTTTCCTATGTCGTTTCCTCCCACACTAAGACACACTACTGGATTGGTACCCTCCCCTGACAAAACCCTATCTATCCTCTCAGCTACATGCCCTATCCCAGCCCCAGGAAAACACACCCTAGTCCTTCGTGTCCTATCTCTTACACAAAAAGTCCTATCTAAGAACCTCACCTGGCTGTCCCCAACTACCACGACCTTACCTGTGGGCAGGGTTTGTACAACTGCCCTTTCCTCTCCTTTCTCCATACCGTACTGCCTCTTCTCTTCCTCGCCAGCTTCCTCCAGCACCTGGTAGGGGTTACTACACTCCACACCCTGGTCAGCTTTCCTGAGTCTGACCCTAGTCCCTTTGGAGACAACCACTCTCCACTTTTGCTCCTCCTTCGCAGGTGTCCTGCTAGGCAGGACACCTACCTCAAGGAGTTCAGTCCTGAGGGCTTTATTTTCCCTCTTTAGAGTATCAAGCTCACTCCTCAACTACTTAAATAGAGAGTTACTTAATGCACAAAGGCAGAACATACCATACAAAAAACTCAGATCAGACAACAATGACCCTAAATGGATAAATAATTATTTAAAGAACATCATTGGCCAAGGGAAGGCTATAGGTAGAAGGATAAATCGTGGCGAAATTCACCTCCGGGACTATTATAGGGTATTGGCGAGTAGGGTTAAAACCGAGATAAGGAAAGCAAAGAGGAATAATGAGGGAAGGATAGCAAGGGAGGCGAAGACAAACCCCAAAGGATTCTACCAAATGTATCAAACTAAAACACGAGAAAAGATTGGAGCAATACGGTTAGACTTCGGCGAGCTCACTGATAACGACGGAGAAATGAGCAATAATTTGAATAAATATTTTTCAACAGTTTTCACCACCGAAAATTTAAACATGATACCCGAGGCACCGACTCTATTCAGAGATAGTGAAGAAAACAAATTAAGTGAGATAGTAGTGACTAGTAACGATGTTAGTAAGCAAATAGACAAACTAAAGCCTAATAAGTCACCTGGTCCCGATGAGATATTTGCCAGAGTATTAAAGGAATGTAAGGAAGAGCTTAGTATGCCCTTAGCAAAGTTGTTTAACATGTCCTTAAAAACAGGTGTAGTACCAGAATCCTGGAGGATAGCGAATGTAATACCGATTTTCAAGAAGGGGGATAGATCACTATCCTCTAACTACCGCCCAATCAGTCTAACATCAATAGTAGGCAAATTACTGGAAGCAATCATTTCAAACTCTATTCGAAATCACCTGGAGAAGCACGATTGATCAATGATTCCCAGCATGGCTTCACAAGCGGACGTTCTTGCCTAACTAATCTATTAACATTCTTTTCATCAGTTTTCGAATCGGTGGACGAGGGGCACAATTATGATGTGGTATATCTCGACTTTAGCAAAGCCTTCGACAGAGTCCCCCACGAAAGACTAATTAGAAAGGTAGAAGCTCATGGCATCAAAGGTGACATCCTTAAATGGATTAGGGCGTGGTTACAGGACAGGAAACAGCGAGTGAGCATTAACGGCACTAAGTCCCATTGGAGCAACGTCACAAGTGGAGTTCCCCAAGGCTCAGTACTTGGACCATTATTATTTATTATATACATAAACGACATAGATATCGGCATTGACAGCAACATAAGTAAATTTGCTGATGACACTAAAATAGGACGTGTTATCAAATCTGACGAGGACTCGGCAAAACTACAGGAAGATCTAAACAAATTTTTCGAATGGTCTGAAAAATGGCAGATGAAATTCAACGTCGACAAATGTAAAGTACTCAGTATAGGAGATGTAAACAGGGAAACCAGATACCAGATGAACAACGATGCCATAGAGAAATCCGACTGCGAGAGAGATTTAGGAGTAATGATAAGTAGGAACCTTAAGCCAAGTAAACAATGTGTTTTTGCTCGTAACAAGGCTAATAAAGTACTTGGGTTCATACAAAGGAGTGTTAGTTACAAGACTAGCGAGGTCATCCTAAAACTGTATCTTGCTCTTGTGAGACCACACCTGGATTACGCAGTTCAGTTCTGGTCACCGTATTACAGAATGGACATAGAATCCTTGGAAAGAATTCAGAGGAGAATGACAAGACTAATCCCGGGCATTAGGAACCTTGAGTATAGAGACAGGTTAGAGCATCTTAATTTGCACTCCCTTGAGAGACGTAGAGCGAGGGGCGACCTGATAGAGGTGTATAAGTGGAAGGCAGGGCTAAACAAAGGGGACATTACAAAGGTACTCAAACTATCCAACCAGGAGCGAACTCGTAACAATGGTTTTAAATTAGACAAATTTAGATTTAGGCGTGAAATAGGTAAACACTGGTTTGGAAACAGAGTAGTGGATGAATGGAACAAGTTACCAAATATCATCATTAACTCGAATACACTGAATTGCTTCAAACATAGGTTGGATGCTCATATGAGCAATAGGGGTTGGGTGTAAACGGGACTGCCCAGTATGGGCCAATAGGCCCACTGCAGTTTCCTCCATTCTTATGTTCTTATGTACTCCAGCTGCCTTAACAGAGTGGCCAGTAGGTCGTTTTTCCTCACACCACGCTCCTCTTCCCCCAAGACACAACGATCCAAGGCGGCCATTTTCCTTGGTCACTAACGGGAGCACTTGGGGCCACGACCTTCTCCAAGCTGGGTCATGTAGCACTCTTTGTCTTTCTAGGGAATGCAAGTTTGGTTTCTTTAACCTATCTTGATATAGAAGGTTTCTAAGTCCCGTAATCATTTTCGTCATTCTTCGCTGCACTAAGTGTGTGTGTGTGTGTGTGTGTTTGTATCAACCTCACACCCTGATAACGTACCACCATCACCTCTACCGCCGCAACCACCACCGCCGCCACCACTGCCACCATCATCACCACCATCACCAACACCACTATAACCATTATTAACATCACTAACCGCCACGAACCACCACCACCACCACCACCAAACCGTGATCAAACTCCAACACCTCCCTTACTATTCCTCTTCCACCTCGCACCATCAAGATGAGCAGGACACCCTCGGGAGCGATATCTGAGGCAGGGAAAGGAGTGAAACTGATATTGCAACGAGCCGGGGGGACTGAGAACCATCAATAACGTTAATAACCTTTCCATGAAATACTGAAGCTCGCCTTTGTCGGAGTGTTGCTTACAAAAGTTTAATGAAGGTGAAGTGAAGTGAGGTGAAACGTGTTGAGGTGAGGTGAAGCGAGTTGAGGTGAGGTGAAATGAGGTGGTGTGAGGTGAGATGAGGCGGGGTGAAGTGAGGTGAGGTGAGGCGAAGGGTCATGAAGGTTTTTCAAGGTTAAGAATGATGTCTAAATTTTTTCCCGCTAAATTAGACTCAGAATGCTAAAAATTCGTAAGTTGAGTTTTCTTAT
The DNA here is from genome assembly GCF_018991925.1 of Homarus americanus. Taxonomy (NCBI): domain Eukaryota; kingdom Metazoa; phylum Arthropoda; class Malacostraca; order Decapoda; family Nephropidae; genus Homarus; species Homarus americanus. The sequence goes on along the minus strand of NW_024748502.1, from coordinate 2,166,810 downwards.
AAGTTTCACATTTCACTTTAGTTCCGATACAAAAAAGGATTCTCATAAACACGTACACTGGGTAACCCTCGTAAGTAGAGATACGAGAACCTACTTTAACGTGTTACTTAAGCTAGAAATAAAAATAGATTCTTAAAGGGATATATGATTAAATTTTCAGTTAATTGTAAATTTACAGAAAACTATATTTAATAAGCTGAATTAGACTAGCTCAGAAAATATAACTTCCCAAATGACATCAAAATAATATTAGGACATTACCCTAATTAATAAGTTTACTGGTATGAGGTAGATGATTTAAGTAAAGTTGCTGTTTTTTTTTGTTTTTTTTTTGCCAAGTCTGGATTCGTTGGAAATTTTACTTATAAGTAGAAGTAATGATATAAATCAAACATAATGGAAACGAAGAAGTAAAGTCCATGGCAAAAACTTAAAAAACCTAACCTAAACTACCCTAACTAACCTAACCTAACCTACCCAACTAACCAAACCTACATACCCACACTAACGTAACCTAACTTAACTAACCTAACCTAACCTAACCTAACCCACCTTAACTAACCTGACCTACCCTAACTAACCTAATTAACCTTAACTAACCAACCTATCCTAAACTAACCTCATCTTTCCTAAACTAAATTAAACTTAGCCTAATTATCCTAACCTAAGCTAACAACAGTGAAACTTTGGTTGAATGATTTTGACCCTACTGACACTGATATCCATGGCGTAATGACAACAAAAATACAAAAATCCCCAAATATGGTCAGAGATTACATATTATTTGAAGTTGAGAGAATGCATTACGATTAAAGTTTAATTGTAGGATCATCACGTAACACGCTTGACAGATCTTTGGTTAACGAGAACAGTTCTGTGTATCAAGTTAAATTCTGCTGTGTTTCCTTGGCACAAGAATGGAGGAAACTGCAGCGGGCCAATTGGCCCATACTGGGCAGCCCCGTGTACACGCAACCTCATTTTTTCATATATCCATCCAACCTATATTTCAAGCTATCCAGCGTATTCGAATTAATGATGATATAGTTTGGTAACTTGTTCCACTCATCTCCTACTCTATTACCAAACCAACTCACGCCCAAATCTAAATTTGTCAAATATAAAACCATTGCTACGAGTTGCTCATGGTTGGATAGTTTAAGAAACTTATATTTTATCACTTTTGATTAGCCCTCACTTCCATTTATACACCTCGATCATATCGCCCCTCACTCTACGTCTCTCGAAGGAGTGCAAATTAAAATGCTTTAACCTGTCTCTATACTCAAGATTCCTATTGCCCGGGATTAGTCTTGTCATCCTCCTCTGAATTCTTTCTTGGGGTTCCATATCCATTCTGTAGTACGGTGACCAGAACTGAACTGCGTAATCTAAGTGAGGTTTAACAAGCGTAAGATATAGTTTTAGGATAACCACGCTCGTCTTGTAACAAACACACCTTTGTATGAACCCAAGTACTCTGTTAGCCTTGTTTCGAGTAAATACACACTGTTGACTTGGTTTAAGATTCCTACTTATCATTACTCCTAAATCTTTCTCACATTCGGATTTCTCTATAACAACGTTGTTCATGTGATATCTGGTTTCTCTGTTTACATCTCCTAGACTAAATACTTTACATTTGTCTACATTAAATGTCATCTGGCATTTTTCAGACCATGCGATTTTTTTTATCTTCCTGTAGTTTTGCGGAGTCCTCGTCATATTTAATTACACGCCCTATTTTAGTGTCATAATCAAATTTACTTATGTTGATGTCTATTTATGTTATTAATGTATATAATAAATAGTAATAATCCAAGTATTGAACCTTCGGGTACTCCACCTGACCTGATCTGCTTGGAGAAGGACGTGCCTTTATGTGCTCGTGTTAGTGACCATAGAAAATGGCCGCCGTGGGCCGTTGTGTTGTGGGGGAAGAGGGACGGTGTGTCAGCTGGAGGTGTCAGCTGGAGCTGACAGTTGGAGCTACAGCTGCATCCATTGCGGAGAGAGATGGACGTTTTAAAGGGAGAGAACGAAGCCCTCAGGATTGAACTCCTTCAAGTGGGTGTCCTGCCTAGCAAGACACATACAGAGGAGGGTCAGGAGGAACAGGAATGGAGAGTGGTTGTCTCCAAGTGGTCTAATGTAAGACTCAGGAAAGATGACCAGGGTGTGGAGTGCAGTAACCCTACCAAGTGTTGGAGGAAGCTGGCGAGGAAGAGAAGAGGTGTGACGGTGTGGTGGCAGGAGAGGAAAGGACAGTTGGTCAATCCCTGCCTAGTGGTAAGATCGTGGTAGTTGGGGACAGCCACGTGAGGTTCTTAGAAAGGACTTTTTGCGAAAGAGATAGGAAACGTAGGACTAGGGTGTGTTTTCCTGGGGCTGGGATAGGGCATGTAGCTGAGGATGGATAGGATTTTGTCAGGGGAGGGTACCAAGCAAGTGTGTCTTAGTCTAGGAGGTAACGACATAGGAAAGGTTAGGGTTAAGGAACTTTTCAGGAGGTATAGTGTGGCGCTAGGGAAGGCTAGAGATAGGGGAGGGATTCCGATAATATGTGGTGTCTTGCCTAGAAGAGGGGTTGGCGGTGAGTGGCTGTCCAGGGCAATTGCTATAAATTGCCGACTGGAAAAAACATTGTACAAGCAATGGTTGGGCATTCATTGATAACTGGCAACCGTCACTACCTGTACAGTCGTAACGGGGTACATTTGTCTCGCACGGGGGTAAAGATGTTGTCTTAATCCCTGGAGCATGAAAATGTCACTCCAAAGGGGGAGTCGCCAGTAGAGAGGTCAGGGTAAGTGCTAGTAAAATAACAAGCAGGTCCTGGGGAGTAAAATTGGTAACTCAGGTCAAGGGGTGAACCAGGACCAGGGAAGGGTAGGTTTAAATGTATACTATGAAAACAGTAATAAATAAAATAGACTTGCTGAGACTGGTTGTATGTACCGAGAATGTAGACGTCATAGCGATCACCGAAACTTGGAAGAATCTGGCAAACAAAACTTTTTATCAGAGTATCACATAGAAGGGTACAACCTTTTTCACAAGCACAGGGAAGGTAGGATGGGGTAGGGGTCGCACTCTTCGTCAGGGATACATAAAAATGTTGTATTAATAATACAATAAAGGGTGAAATAGGAACTGAGTCTGTATGGGTAGAAATTGCGGAAGGAAGAGAAAAACTAACTATGGGCGTGATTTACAGACCCTCAAACCTTGGGAAAGAAGCAGCTCAGCGCCTATGGCAGGAAATGAGTATGGCAGCCAGATACAGCAACCTGTGCATTATGGGGGATTTCAACTTCAGAAATATTAACTGGGACAACACTATAGGTGACTATGAATCTGAAGACTTCCTAGATGCGGTACAGGAAAAAAACATTAAAACAACTAATTGCAGAACCTACTAGAGGTGACAATATATTAGACCTAGTATTAACAAATAAAGAAAATATTATCAGAGAAATCACAGTAGGGGAAGAACTAGGGAACAATGATCACAGATAAATCAGGTTTACCCTAAATTGGAAAGCAAAAAATAATGACAATATGGTCATTATCCCAGACTTTCGATCGGCGGATTTTGAGGGGTTAAGAAGGTACCTAGGTGAGGTCACCTGGGAACGGTCAGGTCAGTCTCCGGTAGGAATGGGTGAGGTCACCGGCGACACAAAAATTGATTATGACTATACTAAATTCACTAGTATCTTACGTAAAGCACAAAAAAAGAATATACAAAACAGAAAAATTAGGTCAAATAAGAATGAGCCAAGGTGGATGACCAAAAAACTTAAACACGACATAGGAATAAAGAAATATAATTCATAAAAAATTAAAGGGAGGGGAGCAGCAGCTCAGAAATAGGTATAATGAACCATCTAGTAATGTTAAGAAAATGTAAGGAAAGCAAAGAGGGACTACGAAATCAGGATAGCAAGAGAATCCAAGGCATATTCCAAGGGATTTTTCCAGGTATATAGGACAAAAGTCAAGGACAAATTGGGGCCCTTAAGTCAGAGAGAGTGGAAGCAATCGATGATAGTGAGGAAATAAGCAAAGCATTAAACAGCTACTTCTTATCAGTTTTCACAGAAGAAATTCAAGAGGAAACGCCAAAGGTAGAACTGATATTTAGGGAAAATAAAGAAAAGAAACTAAAGGATTTTACTCTCAGAAAAGTGGATGTTCTTAAGAAGATATATATATTAAAGAAGACAAAATCTCCAGGGCCGGATGAAATTTTCCCTCCAGTTTTGAAAGAGTGTAAGGAACAGATTAGATTTACGAGGGGTCCCATCGTAAATTTATTTACAAATCATTACACACGGGAGATGTGCAGACTTGTGGACACAGGCAAATGTAGTACCCATATTAAAAAAGGGAGACAGAGCATCAGCGTCAAATTACCGACCGATTAGTTTGACGTCAGTAGTGGGGAAATTTCTTGAATCAATTATAGCAAATAGCATCGGAGCGCATTTAGAGAAAAGTAAATTATTCTACGACTCTCAACATGGGTTAACAAAGGGAAAATCTTGTCTAACAAATTTGCTGACGTTTTTTAGGAAAGTCTATGAGGTAGTAGATTATGACGAAAATTACAATGTTATTTACTTAGACTTTAGCAAAGCATCAGAGGCTTCTGAGAAAAGTTAAGGCTCATGGTATCGAGGGGAAAGTTATAGATTGGATAAAATCATGGCTCACAGATAGAACACAGAGGGTCAGATGGTCTTAAATCGGAATGGGGCTGTGTAACTAGTGGGGTTCCCCAGGGGTTAGTACTGGGCCCAATCTAGTTCATAAACTACATAAACGATCTAGATACTGGGATCAGCAGTGACATAAGCAAGTTTGCTGATGACACCATAATAGGGCGGCAGATTAATTCAGGGCAGGAAGCAAATACACGACGGGAAGATTTAAATAAACTGCAGGAGAATTCAGAAAATGGCAAATAAGATTCAACCCCAGCAAGTGCAGCGTACTTAATATTGGAAGAACAATTACTGTCAATGTATACAGCCTTAACATCAACCTAGAGAAGTCGACTTTTGAAAGAGACTTAGGGGTACTTGTAAGCCCGGGCCTTCAGCCGAGGAAACAGTGCGTTAATGTTCGAAAGGAGGAACGCGCATGCGTGCGTAGTGTCAACAAAGGCTGTAGGAGACTACTCCTTAAAAGTCGTATTTTTGACGAATTCAGCCAGTCTACCAATCCCAGCCTGTGCAGACAACTATAGTAAGACCCAGTTATCAGCACAGTGGCATCTATTTTTTTTTTACTTTTGGATTTTGTAATGTTTTTGGGATAAAACATCTGGTCCTACCACCCGATCCTTCTGAGCAAAGTTTTTCAAGTTTGCGCATGCGCAATGTGATAGTGTGACGTAGCAGTGACGTCATTACCACTCCACCTGACTGCAGTGTTGCCAACGTGCCCTATGCCCGCTGTTAAACGCTCCCGTTCGTTGGAAACGGCGGCAGTAGGTGAAAGTGATGCTGACGACTTTCTTCTTGAAGACAAGTCAAAGAAGAAGCAGAAGCCTCAAAAGTCAGGGTCTCCAGCAGGGGCCACGGCTCCCCCTCGCACCCCTTCTGGGGATGTAGAGGGTAGACTTCTCCTGTCATCGGGGTACCCAAGTGAGCTTACATGTGGCTCAATGACCGACCCTCTGCCGACGATGGACATAGGGGATTCCCTTCGTCGTCTCGCCTTTCCTCGGGACTTGCCTCTGAGCACACGGATGACCTGGTTCTTCCATCACTGCTCTCCACTTCAGGACTCAACACTTCGCCTCCGCCGAGGTCCCACAGCCGTGATAGTCACCACACAATTGGACGAGACGGTACGCCTCCTCACTCAGGTGGGCTTTCCTGCTCCCCAGGGGGAGGTGATGCTGAAGTTCACCATCATCACCCCAGAAACTCGTCGTACCAAGGTAATGGTTCGCCACGTACCCTGGGAGATCCCTATCGACGATCTTCGCCCTCTTCTCCCACAACTACTGGACATGGAACGCCGCATCAACCCGGTCTACAAACGTCCATCCAACGAACTCATCGGCTGGTGGGTGGGACCCTCCCCCCGAAGGTGAATGTAGGAACAATTCACAACTGTCCCCTCGACCGATTTATCGGAACCCCGAAAATCTGTGGTCGTTGCCAATCGTGGAGACACCGCACCTGGGAGTGCACGAGGATGGTCGCCTGCGGTTTCTGTGCAGGTCCTCACTACACAGTGGAATGCAAATCTAAAACTCAGAACAAAATCCCAGTTATTCCACGGTGTGTCAATTGCCATGGCAGTCACCACGCCTGGAATGACAATTGCCCACAGCGTCCTGGCACTCGCCCAGGGAAAACTTACCTTGTACCACCGCCTTCGTCTCTGACGATGCCCCTGTCAACCAAACCTTACTCCTAACCACCACCGCCTCTTCCATCCACCAAGGATTTCCCATTGATCTCCTCTCCTCTACCATCCCCCCTATCACCCCTACCACCCATCCTTTCTCCCCTCCCTCCCTCTCCCTACCGTTCTTGGAACAAGGTCATTGCTGGCCCTGCCACACAGTCACCACCACCTCCTGCCCACCCGGACCCCCGCTGTCCTTCACCAGCACCATCACCTCTTACTCACCTGAACCCTCATCGTCCCTCTCCGTCGCTACCACCACCACCTGCCCAGTCGGGTCCTCAGCAATCCTCGCCGCCAACTCCAGCTCCTGCACAGGTACACCAAGTTGGTTCTATGGAAACAATCACTCTCCGTCTGGATCGCCACTCCCAGCAAATCAACATTCTCTCTGCCCAACTCGACTTGTTTGTGAAAACGATTGCGACATTGCAGAGGCAACAACAACTCATTCTGGACACCCTGACCCAACAGGGGTGCACTTTGCAAGCTCTGATGACCCGCCTCCTTCCATCTCCCGAGATGGAGGATCCATCTCTCGCTCTCCCACTCCTCCCTCTCCATTTTTCTCAACAGAATTTGGTACCTCCTCTGGAGCTCTGTCTAGTCCCACCGACTCATCTCACACCGGAGGCCGTTCCCTCCTCTTCTTACAATGGAACATCCAGGGAATTAGACCTCGCCCAGTTTGTGCTCTCCCATCAAGTAGATGTTGCTCTACTTCAGGAAACCATCACAGACGATGTTACTCCACTCCGCCTCTCTGGCTATACTGTTTACACCCTGCCTCGGTACCGTGGGCAGGCTCGTGACCTCCTCACCCTTGTGCATAACACCATTCCATCTGTTCGACTCCCTTCACCTGACTCACATGGACCCCCGTCTGAATTACTTTCTGTCTCCCTTACTCTTGGTGACCGGACCCTTCGTGTAGTCAATGTTCATTTCAAGAGTGATTCTCTGGACCTCCAGGTTCTTTACGACCTCCATGATGGGATTCCCACTATTGTTCTTGGCGACTTTAATGCCCGCCATCCCACTCTTACTCCGGATCATTCCACGCCATGTACTCTTAACGGATCACATCTCTCACAGTTTCTTAATGGGGATGATGATGTTCGCTTTCTTTGTCCTGACTAACCTACTCGCCTCCCCCATAGTTTCCTTGATGTTGGCTTACTATTGAACGGTCATACCTCCTTTCATCCTGCCGTCTGCACCGAGCCTGCTCTGTTTCGTGACTATCTTGCCGTTACTACCCATCTCAGGCTCTCCTTCTCTGCCCCGACATCAGCTCCTTATCGATCCCCTCGCCTTCGTCTCACACAAGATGCTGTTCCTTCCTTTACCCAATACCTTTCTACCTGGGCGGATTCCTATGTTGTTCCTCAGTCCCTTGACTCTTACAGCGCTGATTTTGTTGATGCCGTGTATGACTCTGTCAATCGCGCTACCCTCCACGCCCTCCCCGTCACCCCAGAAGTGCCACCAACTACTGGTATCGTACCCTCCGGCAGGTAACCCGTGATCTCCACTCTGCCATACGGAGGTCTCGCTCTCCAGATGACTGGGAAGACTTCAAAAATTGGTGCTCCTTTGCAACTCAGGAGCGTCGTCGGATTCGTGAGGCGGACTGGCTATCCTTCACGGGGTCTCTATCAGTTCCAGTCGTCACCCTCTTATGTATGGAATCGGATTAATGCTATACGGGGTACTCGACGGAGGCCTCCTCCCCACCCTGACCCCGCCTCCCTTGCCTGCTCTTTAATGGAGGACTGGGTGCGAGCTTCCTCCCCTGAGGCACTTCCAGATCCAATGTACGAGGCAGTGCAGGCTCGCATCGATGCGTCTGAGCCTGTTGCTCGTGCTGCTCTTACCTCCCCTGCCCCCACTGATCATCCCATCACACAGTTCGAGCTTGACAGTGCTCGTCGCTCTAGAAAAGACAACTCTCCTGGGGATGATCAGATAACCTACACCGTCCTCAACGCCTGTACTAATATCCCTAACGGCCCCTTGCTCGCTCTCTACAATATGTCTTATGAACATGGGGTTCTCCCGTCTAACTGGAAAAATGCCACTATTATCCCCATCCCTATGCCGGGAGATCCTGGGAAATATCGACCCATTAGTCTTACCTCCTGTGTTTGCAAGATGATGGAGAGGATACTCCATCGTCGCCTTCTTCACACCATAGGCGGCTTCCACAACTCCCTCAATGGTTTCATACAACATCGCAGCACAGCACACTCCATTGCTTCCTTTTATTGCAATCGGACTGCCCGCGTCTCCGTCTTCCTTGATATCAAGGGAGCCTTTGATACGGCTCAGCCTGCCCTCATTTTAGCTGAACTTGCACGGTTAGGGGTTAAAGGGAGACTTCTACAATGGATCGCCTCTTACCTCACTGGACGTCAGGCCCGGGTTCGCGTTGAAGGCTCTATATCTCCTGTTCAAGAAATGAACGTCGGCACCCCTCAATGTGGAGTCCTGAGTCCCACCTTGTTTAACACTCTCATGCACTCCATTGCATCTCTCTCGTGGCCGACAGAATTGTCCGCTCAGGATATGCCGACAATGTCCTCCTCCAAGCTCCTGACTACCTCAGCATGCAGGAAGCCCTTGATTTGGTCTCCAGAGAGTGTGATTCACTTGGTTTCCTTCTTTCAACTGCGAAAACAAAAGCCATGTGGCACGGTCGTGTTGTACCTCCACCCCTTCTCTTATGAGGAACGCCCTTGGACTGGGTTAATGAGACAAAATACCTGGGTGTGTATGTAACTCGCACACGTTGTCAGATCCCAGAAGTCCGCTATCTTCGAGACATATGCTTTCGGCGTCTCCCTCCCCTCTCTACCATGTGCAGGGGATCCCTTGGTGCCACCATCCCTGTACTTCTCACCATGTACAAGTCCTGTGTCCGTTCCTGTGTCGACTACGCCGCCCCTGCCCTCGTCAACATTAGTCGGACTGCTGTCAACCGTGTCGAAGTTATCCAGAGGAAAGCTGCTCGTATCATCCTTGGGGCTCATCAGTGGACACGCTCTACTTCTTTATATACCGAACTTGGTCTTTCCCCCTTACAGGATCGTATCTAGGAGTTTTACCTAAAAACTACCGTTTTCATTCTACGGGATCCTCGGGGCAACTATGTCCAAGCCAACTTGACTCCTGCTGTCCGAAGCCGACCTCCATCTAGAAGACAGTGGCGAGAGTCACTCATCCGAACCCTTCAGGAACACGACCTCCTGCCTGATATTGTTGTCACCCCTGCTGTTGGTTCGTCTCCTTCTCCCTGGCTGTATTTTCAACCTGAAGTGATTGCCCTCGGTGGACCGCTCCCTAAATCCCACGTGAACCCTGTTATTCTTTGCAAATACCACCTCTCCAGGATTGCCCACTGGTCCCCAGGTTGGGTCGTCCTCTACACTGATGGTTCTGTTGACCCCTCTACAGGTAGGGCCGGGGCTGGTGTCTACCTCTCCCGTCCTGATGCCCCTGAGCCTGGTACGATGTCCTCCGTAAACTTCCTGACCTCTCGTATGTCTATGGAAAAGGGTCGCGGAAAGGGGACGTGATTGCTGCCCGTCTCATCATTGGGTATGACTTTGCTTGGGAGATTGGTATCCCTGCATCCCCTGAGCAACGCTCTTGTGCATTATGCAGAAGACCCGACAGCCACACCCTTATCCACTACTTCCTAAGATGTCCCCACACACAACGCTTCCGTGACACCTGCTGGACCACCACTCCACGACCCCCTGACGGAGACACGATGATCCTCCCCATACTGGCCAGATATTATGTAAATAGCATTGATTATGTGTTAAAGGAATATCCTTCCTTCCTTAGGCTTTAGTAAGCCCCTTTATAATATTTATACTGTATATACTTGTCACACTTGCCAGATGCTTCTGGTGTTATTGTATAGCGGTACCTAGTGGCAGCACTAGGATCCCGCTTCTTCTATCAAGGAATAAACAATTGAAATTGAAATTGAAATTGAAATTGAATGTTCCAAATAAGGCAAACATAGTATTAGGTTTTATATCTAGAATTGTAAGTAATAAGAGTGCGGAGGTTATAATTACATCTTGCACTAGTCAGGCCGTACCTCGATTAGGCTGTTCAGTTCTGGTGCCCTTATTATAGAATGGATATCAATTCACTGGAGTCGGTGCAGCAAAGAATTACGAAAATGATTCCGGGACTTAAAAACCTTCCATATCAAGATATATTAACGAAACTAAACTTGCATTCCCTAGAAAGACGAAAGTACGGGAGATATGATAGAAGTATTTAAGTGGGTGAAAAGAATCAATAAATGAGATATAGATAAAGTTCTTATAATATCCTAGCAGGACAGGACTCGTTGAAACGGATTTAAGTTGGATAAGTTTCGGTTTAGGAGGGAGATAGGAAGAGACTGGTTCACAAATAGGGTGGTAGACGAGTGGAACAAGTTTAGCAACTTTGTAGTAAGTGCGGGAACGGTGGAAAGTTTTAAAAAGAGGCTAGACAGATTCATAGACGATAGAGCAGTGGTTCTTAACCTTTTTAGGGTCGCGCCCCCAATAGCAGTTGGTCCTCATCTCCACGACCCCCCTCCTTCCTTCATATAAAATTCTAAATCTAAAAATTCTAAAACAATTTCCTCTTGAGTTAAATAGGAAAATTGAGAAACTAGTTTTTCATTCGTTTCTTAAATATCTTTATTTATTCAATCTAGTCTGTATAAGCAACTCGCAAATACACAACATATTTAGTGAGAACACATTTTGTGAGATTTTTGACACTACTTCTGAGCTACCAGATCCAGAATATGTGGCCGCGTGCCAGGGAGAGCACAGCGCAAGTCCCTTCAACATTCAGCTTGTTCCTGTATTTGGTCTTGACAGCAACCAGTGCAGAAAATGCAGCCCCACAAGGATACGTGGATCTAAACATCGTCGGAAGCCGAACAGCTTGACGTACACTTGACGTACTATCTTAATTCAGTCACTTAGTGGAAAATTACATTTTGATTGACGTAGTTACCATTTACACCATTTACAACATTTTGAAATATTTGTGCTGAGCGAGCCCCCCCACGAAAATCCCAATAAGGACATACACACACCTGTTAAGGCCATCCCTTATTTTTGCTCTAGGTTCGCCCCCCCCCCCTCCCCCCTGGAAATTACTCAGGCCCCCTTAGGGGGGGCGTGCCCCCTGGTTAAGAACCGCTGCGATAGAGAGTGGTTGTAACTCTCGACAGGAGCTGCCATGCACAGGCAAACCGGCCTATTGCAGACTCCTTATTTTCTTACGTTCTAATGTTATCGTGCCCCTCATCCACTGCTTCAAAACAGTTGAAAAGAATGTTAATAGATTAGTTAAACATGAACGACCCTTTGTGAAGCCATATTGGGAATCATTGATCAATTTATGCTTCTCTCGGTAATTTCGTATAGAATTTGAAATTATTGCTTCCACCAATTTGCGTACAATTGATGTTAAACTGACAGGATGGTAGTTAGAGGATAGTGATCTATCTCTCTTCTTGAAAATCTGTATCACATCCGCTATCCTCCAGGATTCTGGTTCTACACCCGTTTTTAATGACACATTAAACAAATTTACTGAGGGCAAACTAAGCTCTTCCTTACATTCCTTTAATACTCTGGTAAATATCTCATTAGTATCTGGTGACTTACTAGGATTAAGCTTGTCTATTTGCTTACTAACATCGTTATTAGTCACTACTATCTCGCTTAATCTATTTTCTTCACTATCTCTGTATATAGTCGTCGCCTCGGGTATCATGTTTAAATTTTCGGTGGTGAAAACTGTTGAAAAATATCTGCTTAGTATTATTGCTCATTTCTCGATCGTTATTCATTTGGAAGAATCCCGAGGGGTTTGACTTCGCCTCCCTTGCTACCTTCAGTTCATTAATCTTCTTTGCTTTTCTTATCTCGGTCTTAACCCTACTGGCCAATACCTTATAATAATCTCGGAGGTAAACTTCACCATGATTTATTCTACTACCTATAGCCTTCCTTTGTCTAATAATATTCTTTAGATATATTTATCTTTTTGGGGTCAATGTTATTTGATCTGAGTTTTCTGTATGGTATATTCTCCCTTTGTGCACTTATTATATAAATTGCTGTGGAACTCGTCAACCTCAGATCTCATGATTAGGTCATTTTCAACAGTCATATTTTGTGAGGTTATCATTGTCAGGTCTCCAGGTAAAATGAAGTCACCCTCTGTGGGTACATTGTGTGAGGTCACCTCAAGTTAGGTAATGTAATTCACCCCCAAATGTAATACCACCTTCTCTCAGCTGCCTTTTCAACCTATCAATGTTTGCCTTTCTTTGTGAGCGCTGTTAGCTAGTTTGTTCCCTACTTCGACATTACTAATAGTGGGGCAGCTAAATGCAATCTTTCAAGACAATCATGCAAATGGTGATACAAGCACCAAATTTGGCATGGTAATTCTCTAATGATTAATAATCAAGTCTGCCTGATTGGCCATTTGAAAATCCAAGATGGAGGCCATTTTTCAAGATGGCCGCCACATTGACCTTTAAAAGTTGATTTTCTTATAGAAATTGATGTAGTTGGTCAATATGAGTGACCTTGGTGCCGTATGTATGTTTTCAAGCATGCTCAGATGATTTTTTTTATAGTTTGAAGTCCACTGTAACATTTTTATCCACATAAAATAACACTTTTAGTAAAAAAATATAACAAAAAAGAACTTACAAAAAAAAATACTCACTATTAGCACTGGTTCCTGTGACTTCTCCTGACAGTACATCTTTGTGCATTTACTGCTGTTCACATATGCAGTTGCAAAGTGCTGTGCAAGAAAGTCCAGTTCGAGGTCAGACTTCGATGCGCCATACTGGAGTTGGGATTTTATATCTGCACCATGTTCGATCATGCATACAAATTGAAGTAGTGATGGTGGAACAGCCTGTTCAATGCATCCTTCATGAAATGTACTCCTGAAGTGTGACTTGTGCTGAAGCATGTCCCGTCGTATCATCCCAGCAGCCTTGGCCAGATGGATCGTGTCACCGTATTTGCTTGCTTGTGCCAGGATTGAGTCAACATCCTTCTCAAAGGCCAGTAGGATATCTCTTCCTTGGTGATGAGCTTGCAGCTGGGGATGTGAAAAACCAGCTGGTCCTTCAGTCGAGTATCATGAACATCGGGCGATCCAACACCCAGCTGCTCAAGTCTCTGACTGTAGAGTGTGACCAGGTCAGCAAGGCTGATGGGTGGTTCAGTACCTTCACTAGAAGCTTTCATCTGAGTGATGTAAGTGACCAGTTCAGAGAAAGCAGTTGGGTATGCGTCCTTGTTCGGATGAAGCTCTTGTGCTTCTTCTTGCTCATGAGCATTTCGGTTTTGTTCTTTCTCGGTTGTACAGGTCTGCCAGGCAGTGAGGGTGATACTTCAGTTCTTGTGCCACAACATCTCCTGCACTTAGTTTGGCAATGAGTTTTCCATCGCTAAGTGTCTTCGCATAATCATTCAATCTTTTATTAAGTTTCATTGTCATTGCATGTCTTATGTCATCTCCCGAAGCTTCTTCCTCACATAGAAAGCATTCTGTTGCTTTGGAGTCTCTGACCATTCTTGGTATCTTGCTACTGCTGCTCTCCTCTGTAGCAACTACAGAGGTTCGTCTTTTCTGAGCTCTATTTAACTTTGTGTTGTTGAACAGAAGTCTGCAACTCTCATGATACTGTGCCTTGTTTCTCCTCAAGGTCTCCTCTATCCCATCATATTCAATAAGTTTTGCAGGGTCAAGCTTGATTGGCAGTGCATTGATTGAATGAAATAGAGGAATATTCCTTGCCAAGCTCTTGTCACCGTCATCTCCTTTTCTGACAGGATTTGCATGTGGAGACTTAAGATCTTCCTTCTTATCTTGTTGACAAAGACAACACTTTGCCCAGTCAGTGAGGAATGATTTGTTGGTAGATTTTTGTCCATAACTATTTTTTATCTTCAGGGCCGAGGGTTTATCCTTTTACCACCCTGATGAGCACTTTCTTGTATGGGATACAACTAGGTTCATGTCTTTTGTCCTACACCTTGTCTGATCGTTCATCCAGTGTCATTAGTCCCGTGCGATCTGTACACCCAGATAACTAAAACCCCGTTATCCTTGGCTCGGCTCTCCCGCGCTGGCACATCTTGTCAATTCAGGTGCGGCTGCTTAACTGATTTGGGGTTGGTTAAGCAGCATTTGGGACACTAAGCTGTTGCAGTATGACATACTTTTTCTTAACTGACACTGAACCCCATGCTGGGTTGCACAGCAGTGATGTCACCAGTGTGCCCTGGTAGTGCCCGACAATCACTCTCTCACATGCAGAGTTCCTCTGCATGCTACCCTCACCTAGATGGAAAAACATAAAACCAGTACATAAAACCAGTCATAAATATGACAAATATATATCTGAGAGTATCAGAAATAGAAAAAAAAAATCTGAGCATGCTTGAAAACATATATATCGACACTAAGATCATTTAGATTGACCAACTACGTCAATTTCTATAAAAACATATCATCTTTCGAAGGTCAATTTGGCAGCCATCTTGAAAAATGGCCGCCATCTTGGATTTCCAAATGGCCAATCAGGCAGATTTGACAAGTAGCCCCTAGGGTATGATCATGCCAAATTTCATGATTGTATCACCATTTGCACGATTTTCCATTATCCGCTCTTCTATTATGAGGTTTTCTCTGTATGACAGAACTAAATCATGTATATCATAGTTACATGTTGACTTATGAAAAGTCCTAAATTGCTTCAAGTTAAAGTCGCCTACTATACAGGCTTTGCTATGTCTGGATGCCCTTCGCATTTCATCCCAAACTCTATTGTGAATAGGAGGTCTATATATTACTCCTATGATTAATTTTTCCCTACCGTCGGTTAATTCTATCCAAATTGTTTTTGCATTCAGTTCAGTGTGTATTTTCTTATTGATTTTACACTTCAGATTATCCCTGACATAGATTGCTATCTTGCCTCCTTTCCTATTCTCCTTATTGGTATGAAATAATTTGTAACTTGTAATTTGGTATTCGACAGGTAACTCACGTGAGTAAGTTTTTCTTTGTTTCGGTGAATGTTATTATATCGATTTTTTCGGTACATCCCAACGCCCTGATTTCATCCATTCCTCTCTTGTCACGTTTAGGTTTTAACTCCCTGCCTAATTTAGTTTTGTCATCATTCTTCGCACTATTTCTCTGTAACCTTTCGCTGTGTTTACCCACGCCCACTGTAGTCTCCTTGATCGCCATGCTCACAAAGTAAAAAGGGAAATGCCCTTGTTATTTTGATGCGGTTATAGTCTTGTATGATTTTGTCATCGAGTGAGCTTAAGAAAGTTTGTTTCACCTGAAGATACGTAAGTCATCATACTCAAGGGTTTAGGACATCAGACTGATCATATAAAAAGACTTGAGTCATTATACACAAGGGGTTTAGTCATCATTTTCAAGTGGTTAAATCATCATACACAAGGGATTAATATCATCATAATCAATGGGTTAAATCACCATACTCAGAGGGTTAACTCACCATACTACAGGGGTTAAGTCATTATACTCAAGGGGTTAAGACATCAGACTTACCATACTTACAGACTTAATTATTCACTGGGGAGAAAGAAGGCTTCATGGAAGAAATGAGGCTTCAGAAGACAAAGGAGGCATCAGGGGATAAAAAACCCTTCAGGGGAGAAAAGAAGCTTCTTGGGAGAAAATAGGCTTCAGGGAAGAAAAAAGGCTTCAAGGGAGAAAAGAGGCTTCAAGAAACAAAGGAGGCATCAGGGGAGAAAGGAAGCTTCAGGGGAGAAAAGAGACTTCAGGAGACAAAGGAGGCTTCGGGGAAAAAAAGAAGTTGTTATAGCTTCCGTTTACCTGTTGTAATCACTGAGGAAGAGTCGGTCAAGTCAGCATTATAAGTGCTCTGAAAGTAACATTCACTAATGTTTATTGGTTATGTTTTTAAACCCAAATGGTCTTTTCTCAATTTATTAAGAAAATTTACTTTTGCACAATTACTAGGATATCATCTTAATGCTATGAGCTGTGAGCGTTAATAAGGGATGAAGCATATGTATAACTAGCTTTGAATACTCGTCTTGTGTGGATGAGAGACGGTAGTTAGACAGGCGAGAAGCCGGCTACTTAATTGATGACTCTGCAGCCAAAGTGTGAGTGCTCAGTGGAAATACACTGCCACATGTCAAGTTGAGAACTACTCACAGCTCATAGGTTACAGTAGTTACCATGGGTGATGTAATTATATAAACATAATGAGTGTAACCCACATTTATATAAGTATACTGTCTGTTTTACAGGGGCTAATACAAGGTTTCGGGGGAAAAAAGAGGCTTTAGTGGAGAAATAGAACATTCAGGGGAGAAAGGAGGCTTCATGGAAGAAAGAGGCTTCAGGAGACAAATAAAACTTCATGGGAGAAGGGAGGCTTCAGGAGACAAAGGTTGATTTAGGGGAGAAAAGAACCTTCAAGGGAGAAAAGAGGCTTCATTTGAAAAGTTGGCTTCAGAGAAGAAAAGAGGTTTCCGTAAATAAAGGAAGCTTTGGGGGAGAAAAGAGCCTTCAGAAGACAAAGGAGGCTTCAGGGAAAAAAGCCTCAGAAGACAAAAGAGGTTTCAGGGGATTAATGAGGCTTCAGGAGACAAAGGAGACTTCAGGGGCGAAAGGACGCTTCAGGGGAGAAAGGAGGCTTCATGGGAGAAAAGAAGCATCAGGAGACAAAGAGAAAGAAGGCTTCAGGTTATAAGGAGAAAGGGGGCTTCAGGGGATAAAGGAAGCTTCAGGAGACAAAGGAAACTTCAGGGGAGAAAGGGAGCTTCCCCGGGAGAAAGAAGGCTTCAGGGGAGAAAGGAAGTTTCAAGGGAGAAAGGGGACTTCAGGGGTGAAAAAAGGCTTCAGATGAAAAAGAAGTTTTCAGGCGACAAAGGAGGTTTCAGGGGAGAAAGATGACTTCAGTGGGAAAGAGGGCTTCGGGGGAGAAAGGAGGCTTCAGTTGATAAAATAAGCTTCAGGTGACATAGAGAAAAGAGATTTCAAGGGATGAAAAAAGTTTCAGGAGACAAAGGAGGTTTCACGGGAGAAAGGAAACTTCAGGGGAGAAAAGAAGCTTCAGGAGACAAGGAAGTCTTCAGGTGACAAGGGAGGCTTCAAGGAAAAAAGAGGCTTCAGTAAAAAAAGATGTTTCAGTGGAGAAAATAGGCCTCAGGAGAAAAAGGAGGCTTCATACCATACCCTGACAGGGCTTCGTACACGCCAACTATGGTAAAAAATTATCATAAAATTTGTTCAATATTTCTCAGATTAAATTTCGTCCATCGTCAAGAAAATATAATAAATATTTTCTCTAGGAGGGAGAGACACGTATAATATATAAAGCAATATTTTCTACACACGCACACAGTAAGTTACGACATATCAATATATTTTCATGTTGTAGTGAAAATATTTATTTTGTCATTACAAGTGCTTTTTATTCTTTATTGAATTTTAATGTATTATCTCAAAATAAAAAATTATTAAAAAAATACATATTATACTGTACAGTCCTCCAAAGAGTATCCTTAGATTTTCTGTCGCTACAATTTAAAACGTTGCACGAAATGTCTTGTTATGATCCCCAGTGCAACTTCATAAGTTAGTACGCCTGCTCGCCATGTCAGCAACCGCTAGAGATAGGGATAAGATTGAGGGGGAGAGTCGTCCTTGTATGGCATACTAGATATTTAAATATAAAAAGAAATCCATTAAGCTATATTAATGAATGTATTGTTGGAAAACGTATATACCTGTACAAACTCATGCTCAAAGTTGCCGGATGTAGAACTAACAAACGTTCAGAAAAAGATCGAGTAACTTTGCTCGGAAGTATCGAATTACATCGACCCCATGGCTAACAATACTTTTGGGGGGACTGTACATACAAACATACATACATAATTATAAAAAAAAATTCAATAAGAAAAATGAACGTGTTCTTCACACACACACACACACACACACACACACACACTACTACTACTCTGCCGTCACTAGGAATCGAGTATGCCGATCATCCTGGTATGGTAAAATGATATGAGTTATTAGGGATGTCACCTAGGTTAGTAAGTTTTGAGATGACTAAAGTGACCGATACGGGACCTGCGGCGTCGTTCACATTCGTAGCACATGTGGGGGGCTGCAGCTAGTGCGGGAGGGGCGATGGCAACGTCTTTCCGGCGTTGGCGCTTGTCTCCCTCGGTTTGCAGTCGGGCCAACTCGAAAGTATTGACACCTTCTCGTGTAGTGCTCCTCCAAGCGTTACGAAGTGAAGTAATCGACTCCCAGGTGAGGGGGTCGATTTGGCATTTTTTCAGATTTGTCTTAAGACTATCCTTATACCTTTTCAATTACCTGCCGACGTTACGTTTACTATTTGTTAGGTGGCTGTAAAGTAGCTGATTTGGCAGTCTACTGTCGTCCATACAGGTAACATGCCCAGTCCAACGGAGTTGTTCATGGTCGATGCTCCTACAGTTGGTGTCAGCAAGAATGCTGGCATTTGTTCTCTTGTCTTCCAGGCGAACTAGGAGGATGGAACGTAGACAATGTTGATGAAAGTCTCAAGTGCCTTGAGGTGCCTCCTGTATGTGAGGGATGTCTCACTGCCATATAGCAGTGTGAGGAGGACCATTGCTCGATATATGTGCAGCTTTGTAGATAATATCAGCTCCCTACAACTGAAGACACGATTTCGGAGTCTGACAAATGCTTGAGATGCACATCTTATAAGAGGCTGAATCTCTTCATCGATATCTGCAGTAGTGGACAGGTGGGAGCCGAGACACCGAAAGTGGGCAACATTAGAGAAGGTATTACCGTTAAGCTGGGTGGATGGTGGAGGTGTGCCTGACCCAGGGGCAGATTGAAAGAGAATCTGAGTCTTACGTACATTCACCTTAAGGCCGAAGTGTTCATACGCGACTGCGTAGGTGTTCAGGATCTCCTGTAGGTCGTGTTCAGTGGGAGCAATAAGGGTAAAGTCGTCTGCATAATAGTTCAGTAATGGAAGCTGCTGACACCTTTGTTCTTGCCTTGAGTCGTCTTATGTTGAAAAGACCCACTTCACCCAGTACTCGATGTTCACCCCGCTGGCTAAATTGGCACTGGCACGAGTAAGGAAGGCAGCCAAGAAGATGGAAAAGAGAGTTGGTGCCAGTACACACCCTTGTTTAACCACTGTTTGGATGGGGAAGAACTCTGACTGGGTGCCGTTGTGCAGGATACTGCCGTTCATGCCATCGTGGAGTTGCCTCACAAAGGTGATGAATTTTAGTTGGGCAGCCAAAGTGGCTCAAGGTCCACCAGAGGGCTTCCCTGTTGACCGAGTCGACGGCCTTGTTTAGGTCGATGAAAGCCATATACAGGTCACGACGCTGTTCTCTGCACTTTTTCTGTATTTGGCTGGCAGCAAAGATCGGGTCAGCGGTGCCACGTGATGGTCTAAAACCACATTGAGATTCAGGGAGGAAGTTTTCCATCTCAGGAAGAAGTCTGTTTAGGAGGACTCGGGCGATAATCTTGCCAGCTACGGAGAGCAGCGATATCCCACGGTAGTTGCCACAGTCTGACCGGTCTCCCTTGTTCTTATAAATATTTACAATGGAGGTGTCTTTAAGACCTTGGGGGATTTCCTCCTTTTCCCATATATTTTCCAGGAGAGAGTGAAGACGGCTGGTAAGCAGAGGTCCTCCTGCTTTATACACCTCGGCTGGGTTCCCATCAGGCCCTGAAGCTTTGTTATTTTTCATCTGTTTGATGGCGGTAGGTAGTCATCTCATCCAGGGATGGAGGATAGCTGAGGTGGGTCTGCTCTGGATGCTGAGGGACCTGCTGGGTAGTCAGGACATGCACATCGGTGTTTCGGTTGAGCAATGAATGGAAGTGCTCTTTCCAGTGCTGGAGGAGGCCTTCATCGTCTTTAATTATGAGGTTACCATCGGTTGAGCGGAGGGGGGCTGTGCCACGAGTGACTGGCCCATAAAATGTTTTAGTGGAAATGAAAAATTCGTGCATCTTGTGCTGATCTGCAAGTTTTTGTGCTTCACATGCTTTATTTTTAAGAAGTCATTATTTAGATTGCGAAGTTCCCTCTGGGCTGGCGCTCTCTTCTTGCTGAAGGTATCAGCTTTGGTCCGAGACTAATGGTTGTTCTACCAGTCAGTAAAAGCAGCACGTTTATCATCGATGAGTACTTTGATTTCCAGGTCATTTTCATCAAACCAGTCCTGGTGTATTCTTTTGATATGGCCGAGGATCTCTGTGCAGGATTGTGTCATAACAGTATTAAGAGTATCCCATTCGGAACTGGGATTCACATTGTTTGCTGTTGGGCTGCTTATATGACAATGTTCGAACTGCTCTCTGTAAGCATATGCTACCGCTTGATCCTCCAAATGCTTAGTATTAAAACCTCTTCTGGAGGCTTCCTGCCTTCGCCATTTTGGGGCGACGTTAAGTGATAGCTTGGATCTGTCAAGTCGATGATCAGTGTCGCAGTGTCACGGGTCATGGGTGATGAGGACATCTCGGCGATCTCTTTCTCTGACAATGATGTTGCCACGAACCCTTGAACTTGTTGGCCTGCCTAAACAAGGTATTTGTGATAGTGAGGTTGTGTATAGTACACTTGCTGAGGAGGAGTAGGCCATTGGGATTACACTTGCCTAGTCCTTTTCTCCTTATGGTTCCCTGCCAATTGTCAGCATCTCTGCCAACTCTGGCATCTAAGTCGCCAAGGAGCACAACCTTGTCTGCTTTGGGGATTGAGGTTAGCAGTCTGTCGAGGTCGGCGCAAATGGCCTTCTTGATGCCATCCTCTGCATCCAGTGTTGAGGCATATGCACTGATGATGAAGGCTTGACGTGAGTGATTCAGTGGGATTCTAAGCATCATGAGGCGCTTATTGATCCCAATAGGCATTTCAATTAGCCTTTGTAGGATGAGTTGGTGGATTGCAAAGTCAACTTCATAAATGCCGTTTTTCTCCGCAGCAGGCTTACCCTTCCAGAAGAAGGTGTAGCCAGACCCCCGTTCTGTGAGTTGGCCCTTATCTGGGAGCCGGGACTTACTGATGGCTGCTTTGTCGATATTATACCTAGCCAGCTCTTTTGCCACAAGTGCAGTTCTTCCTTCAGGACGCTCATTTGTGCCAGTATCCAGAAGGTTCCTGACATTCCATGCAGCGACCATAAGAGGTTGTATGGTTTGTTTTTGTTTGAATCTTTGATTTTGGTTTTGTTTTCGACCGTATAAGGATGACCTTGCTGGGTGCGGTTGTCCAGTCAGGTGGACGTTTAGGCAAGCTGTATTTAGGGCACCTTTTCTAGCCCCCCCCCCCCCATGTGGGGTGAGCAGAGTGGCTCCACGAAAGGGCTGCTCTTTCGCACAGACAGGACTGGATTGCTCTGCTGCCTAGATCCCAGTGCATAAACGACCATCTTATCTGTGCTGCCCATGTGCAGAGTTGTGACTAGAGACTCCCGGCAGTCATCTCTGCCTGTCCCTGGCGCTACTCGTCCGTCGCCATAGGACTTTTAGGGGTATAGGGGTTTTGATGATGATGAGAGGTATGATGAACTGGATGATGGCTGCGCTAGGTTCATTTAAGTGGTGAGGCAGGAGCGTAGGCTGCAACCACGCATCTTGGCTCACCCTTTTCCTGATCCAGTGGTGCAAGTGTTGCAACGACTAGGGAGAGGGAGAGTCACAATGGACTGCCGATAGCCCAGTTTGTTGGGTTTCGCCTTAGTAGCCTGTCCGTCAGGCATTGCCTTCGTCCGCCGGTGTAGTCTTTGGGTTTCCATGATGCTCTTCCGACTATACCGCCTTTGGGGTCTTGTTGGATCTCTGTAAGCATGTTTGCCTGATGTGGGGCTCCACCGCAGTTTTTTCGTTCAGGGTTTACTCCCATAGCCTTATACCTGCCAAGGTTAATCCGCAAGGCAGAGGGGCGGTGGTTGGTAGGCGCCAGGACGTGTGCACATGCCAGTGGGCTTATACGCCGTCCGTCTGGGGCCCACTTCTACTCCGAGATCCCCTGCTGATCTAGCCTGGGCACACGAGGCACCCAGTTACCATGTGTTGCCACGAGAAGGCACAGCAGGAGTCATGATGGTGAGGAGGCTGTGTACTGGCGGGGGAAGACTTTTGCAAGTTGCTTCCCTGTTCGCTACAAGGACTAGCCAGCGGCGGCAGCTGAAAGCGAGAGGGAGCAAGCACTGCTTGCAACTTAGCACTAACATAATGCTGCCATTCTAGACGCACTTAACCACCCGGTGTGCGCACACACACACACACACACACACACACATTACTATGCAGATTTTGACCTCTGAAATGACCCATTAACTTAATCGTGACATTTTTCAACATTCTGGTTTGACTTCTAAATGTTCAGGGAATGCAAATAAATATCAGGAAAAGGGTGTAGAAAAGGTAAGAATGGTCAGAAAAAATATGAAAATTATCAGCCATATCAGAAATTGTTGGAAGAGGTCACGAAAAAGTCAGAAATGTAATGAAACGTCAGATATGGTCAGAGGGAAAGTTAAAAAAAAAGGCTAGAAAATGTCAGAAAATATATAAAACTGTTCAAGGGCATCTGAAAACATACCTGGGATATTTCTTCCATTTTTTTTTTCAAGAATGAAGTTTTAAAGAGAGAACTTATCCCCTTGCGAAGGTTGTGTGTAAAGAGAGAGAGAAAAAATATACAGACTTACGTAAAGAGAGAGAAAGGGACAATATATACAGACTTACATAAAGAGAGAGAGAGAGAGAAAGAGAGACACAGACGGACTTACGGAAAGAGGGAAAGAGAGAAAGATGTAGACTTTTGGACAGACAGACAGACAGAAATATCGAGAAACCAAGAGGCAGAGATACAGACAGTTAAACAGACAGACAGACAGGCAGAGATACAGAATAAGTTACACAGAAAATTCACAGAGAAGATGAGTTGTGGATATGTGGATATATTAATAAACAGACACACAGTCGAATTGTTTGTGCACTTTTCTTTACAAGTATCATATTTATCACACACATACATATTGACAATATAAGTATTTTGGGTGGAAGCACTCTGCTACTGCCCCGTGGTGGCAGGTGGCGCCCCCTACAGGTATGCCGCCATGACGAATCACAAGGTTTTACTAAATCGGTCATATTTCAACTTCTATTCAATATTTTTCATTCTGTTTTCTCATATAGACTCCTAAGAAGATGTTCTAAATAACATTTGTTGATGATGAAATAATTTTATCAATATTTTTTCAAATATTTACCAAAACAGGAAAAATTTGGAAGATTTTTTTTTTCATAACTTGTGTATTTTCTTTCAATTGAGAAGCACTTTACCTATGTAAAATACATTTTATACTGCATACTTGCTGCAAAAGACTTAATTTGATAAAATACCATCTGTTAATTCATATTTTTTCTTTTCAGGGCATTTGTCATATTCTGCTGATTGACCTTATCATCATGGCAGAGAAATAAGATGGGATGTTTGCATACTCTGCCATGAGAAAAAACCCACGAAGCGTTACAGTGTCATGCCAAAGGAATGAAAGATGAAACTGTCCCAGTGCAGGCTTATGTCACACTCTACAATTTGTTGATCGATTTCAACAGCGTGAATGCACTTGAATTGCCAGCAAGTGTTGGCCTGTCTAAAATAAATGTCGTAACATTGATGTGCAATACTGAAGTGTCAAATGGCATAAGTGACATTGATGGTCCGTCATTGTGCAAGAATACAGTACAAGATCTTCTCTAGGCCCATCCCAAATTACGGAGGATCAACTGTGTTTTTTTTGTGATAAACTTTTGAAGAATGATGACAAACACAGGCGTGTAGCTTCAACATTTGATTTGGACAGCAGAGTAAGAAAATGTGTAACCGATTAGGGTTATTCAAAGTTATTGACAAAACGTGCTGGTGATATAAGAACATAAGAACATAAGAACATAAGAAAGTGGGATACTGCAGGAGGCCGACTGGCCCATACAGGGCAGATCCCTTTCACACCCATCCCAGCACTTCCATGTGCCTATCCAACTTCGTCTTGAAGCTCCCTAGCGTCCCCGATCCTACTATAGCACTCGGTAGCCTATTCCACATATCCACAACTCTATTACCAAACCAGTGCTTGCCTATATCCTTTCTGAATCGGAATTTATCTAATTTAAAGCCATTTGTTCTAGTTATTTCGTTATTACTGAGCGTCAGAACATCTTCCATTTTACCCTTGTTAATCCCACTTACCCACTTGTACACCTCTATCATATCTCCCCTAACTCTACGCCTCTCTAATGAATGTAAGCCTAAGCTTTTCAGTCTTTCTTCATATGGAAGGTTTCTAATATTATGGATCATTTTGTCATTCTTCTTTGTACTCTCTCCAAAGAATCTATGTCCATTCTATAATAAGGACACCAGAACTGAACCGCATAATCCATGTGTGGCCTCACTAATGCTAGGTAAAGTTTCAAGATAACGTCAGCAGTTCTGTTACTCACAGACCTAGATATGAACCCAAGAATCCTGTTTGCCTTGTTGCGAACGCTAATACATTGTTTTCTAGGTTTCAAGTCGTTGCTAACAAATACACCTAGATCTTTTTCACAAACTGAGTTTTCTATTTCCGTGTTACCTAGTTTATACTTAACGTTTGTATTCGTCTTCCCTATCTGTAGTACCTTGCATTTATCAGTATTAAAATTCATTTGCCAGTCTACTAACCACTCATGTAAGGTATCTAGATCTCTTTGAAGGTGTTCAAAGTCACTGTCTGAATTTATCACTCTCCCCATTTTGGTATCATCTGCAAATTTACTAATCCTACTAGTTATACCTAAATCAAGATCATTAATGAATATAACAAACAGCAGAGGGCCTAATACAGATCCCTGGGGAACTCCGCTTTTGACCGCACCCCAGTCTGACTTTAATCCATTTATGCTGACTCTTTGTTTCCTACCAGTTAACCATGACCTAATCCATTTTAATAATGATCCACCTATTCCATGTGCTTCTACCTTCCTTATCAATCTCTCATGAGGGACTCTATCGAATGCTTTACTGAAATCTAAATAAATTATATCATATGACTTATCATTATCTACCGCTTCATATACTTCTGAGAAAAAGCTAAGCAAATTTGTGAGACAAGAACGTCCCTGGGTGAACCCGTGCTGAGAAGAATGAATTAAGTTGAATGTTTCAAGGTGGCTTCTGATTTTTGTAGCAATAATTGACTCTAGCAACTTGCCTATGATTGACGTGAGACTAATGGGACGGTAATTTGATGCAATTGATTTATCACCTTTTTTGAAAATCGGAACTACATTTGCAAGTTTCCAAGCTTCTGGCACTAGGCCCGATTCTAATGACTTATTAAATAAAACTGCTAATGGATTACTCAACTCATCTCTACATTCTTTTAATATTCTAGCATATACCTCGTCTGGACCAGGCGATTTATGAGGCTTCAGTTTGTTAATTACTTTAAGCACATCGTTACTAGTAATATTGATATTCATCAACATATTTTCTATACTGTCGTTATATACCTTATGAACTTCTGGAAACTGTGCTAGGTTTTCATTTGTGAATACGGAGCGAAAATGACTATTTAACGTACTACACATTTCTAACTCATCATCAGTCATTTCTCCTGTCGTAGTTTTAAGGGGACCTATTGTATCTCTAACCTTTGATTTATACAGTTGATAAAAAGCTTTGGGGTTATTTTTCGATTCGTTTGCTACCTTGATTTCATAATTTCTCTTTGCTTTCCTAATTTCTGTTTTTACTTGTCTTGTTAGGTTCTGATAGTAACCAAGTAAGTGATTTTTGCCTTTCTTAACTTTTCTATATACTCCTTTCTTTTTCCCTAGAAGATCTAAGAGTCTATTATTCATCCATTTTGGTTGGTTCCGTATCGATCTGAATTTTCTTTTAGGGATGTGTTTATTTTGAGCATTATTGATTGTCGCAATAAATTGTTCATAAGTAGCTGCTAAATTAAATTCGGGGTTATCCCGTCCTAAGTTGACAGTTTCCGGAGGTTTGGGGGGATTAATCTTTTGACGAAAGGGTCATCCCTTAGGTCTCTCCTTAAGCTACCGTAATTAGCCTTCCTAAAATCCGGGATCAAGGCCGAATTTTCCTTCTTCCTGCCATCCCATATTATGTTAAAATATATGGCTTTTTGATCACTGTTTCCTAGTTCGTCTCCAATCCCAACATCTTTTACTAGATTTTCATTATTACTGAGAACTAAATCGAGGATATTATTTCCTCTAGTGGGCGAGTTTATGAATTGATATAAAAAACTATCTTGTACTACTTCTAGAAAATCTTCAGATTCATTATCGCTAAGTTGATTTTTCCATTCTAAGCCTGAAAAGTTGAAATCGCCTAGAATACATACATTGTTTCTATCAGATGCCTTCTTTATTTCCTCCCATAGCAATTTACCATCGTTCCTACTCAAATTAGGTGGTCTATATATAACACCAATGACTATGGATTCACTGCCCTCACCAATCTCTATGGTAGCTATTGAAGCAGAATATCATGCTAATTGCCTGTCAATATTATATTACAGACATGCTAGGTTCACAGAAGCAAAAGAGAGTAAAAGCAATAATAGAGATGTTCATGGTATTGTTTTTGCTGAATTAGTGCCATACATCAATGAGTGTCGAGAAGATGATGTAAAACATGTATTCAAGATGTCAGAATTGAAAGAATTGTACATCAAATGGTTAAAACAACTTGGTGTTAATGATGAAAGTGTATCTACCACAAGATTAAGAGACAAGATTCTGTCTCAAATTACTGATTTATCAGCTCATGCAAGTCGCACAAAGTGTCAAAGTATCCTTCTATGTTTGATGAAGATATTGGTGATCTTGTCGAGCAAAAGCTTCACAGAGACAATGACCTGGATGCTATGCAGCTTGCAAAAGCAGCAGAAATTGTGAGAAGAGAAATGTTTCAGATAAATTGTATGTTTCAGGGATCATTTCCTTCCAACTGTCAGCAGAATGCTGTTCCACATTCTCTTTAAGCTCTTGTAGATATGATACTTTAAGGGACAAGTATTATGAGACTCAGGTAATACTGATCAGGCATCATTAACAATATCCCAATTGTTAATATACAATTCATTAAAGAAATTGTATCTGCAAAAAAATTTGAATGTCAGACACAGTAAGAAACGGGAAGCACCAATCCCTTTGTATATAGGACTGAAAATGTTTGCTCTTATAAGAAAAAGATATTTATTGATCTATTGTTTCAAATGGGCATGTGTACTTCATAGGGCAGAATAATCTAGGTACTGACTGATATAGCAAATGGTGAGTGCACTCAGTTCGGGACTAAGCTTTAAGAGCTGGGTTGTTTAGTGTTGGGGCTGACAACTTTGACCTCAATCCATCCTCATCCACTGCACAAGGATCTTTTCATGGAACATCAATCTCAATATTTCAGTTTCCTACGAAAACAAATCAAGAGGAAGACAAGAGTGTAACCTTACTTGGTCCACGTGCAGCAGACAGCAGGGTGACAGTTTCACTCCCTGACACTTATACAGAGGTACCACTTGCCATATTAAAAAGAGATACCTCATGTCACTGTTCTAGAAGGGCTATGTTCACCAAATTAAGTACATTTCACATATCTCTATAGTCAGGAAGACACCTGGGTTTCAGGAGTAAGGGATATTATTGAAAAAAATAACCTAGAGAAGGGAGAATATATTTCCTAGGCAACTTACCATGCATCAGGCCAAGCACACAATCCCCAACCAGTTACTCTCAATGCTATACTACCACTCTTTTCTGAGAGCTCCAATTCTGTAGCAATGATCAAGCGTGGGATGCAAATTGTGAAGAAATCAGCTCATCATCTGAACCCTGGACAGACACCGATCATTACTGTGGACCAGCCACTGTTTGCTATTGCAAAACAAGTGCACTGGCGTTGGCCACAAGATTTTAGGGAAGAAAAATACCTCATCATGCTGGGTGAGCTTCATATTGAAATGGTTGCATTTAGAGCTGCTGGCACTTGGCTTAAGGAAAGTAGATGGACAGAGGTTTTGGTACAAGCAGGGGTTGCCACTTCTGGGACTGCTGAATCATTTCTGAAGGTCACCCGCCTAACCAAAGCATGACATGTAAACCAGGTCACCGCTGCCGCTTTATCTGTCCTCAGGCACCAAGCCTACAAAGCTTATGTAGAGAAAACCCCGATGATGAGAGGGAACTTACATTCCATGAATGGGAATAAAGAAATGTAAATAATGTCTCAAGTTCTGTTACTGACACCTCACATTGAAATTGCAACTGACACTTTTTTATTTTCTTGGGGGCACAGAGAGATGGTTTCTTTGATTTGTATATAAAGTACCTTTCCAAGCTAGCCCCATGGTGTTTTGCACTCGATCAAAACCATTATGCAAGGTGGCATCCAATTCATATTCGGGACCTGTCCTCCCTACAGGAAAATCATCCTGCTTTGGCTGCAGAGTTTCATAGTGGAAGATTTATCATCCACAAGACAAAAAAATGTCCCGTCTGGCATTGCTTTTGATCAAGGGAGGAGTAGAATATTGGACATCTGAAAGGCAGTGGTGGAGTGATTGGCCTGACCGAAAATCAAATAGCATTCAGAAGAAGGCAAGTGGCTGCCTTTGAGCTAGTCCGTATCCTTGAGGAGTTTGAAGGCAATCTTCAAAGAGACCCAAACAAGGAAAAACCTCCATTACCATGAACAAACTCACTCTGTGTAGGAATTATTTTACACTCAGCTGTCTTATCTTGTGACAACAATAAAAGAAATGGGTAACCCTTTTCAAGAGGAGGGTCCTGATCTGCTAGTATTAGACTCAAGAGATATTGTAGACAGTCAAGTAGTTCAGTCTGTAAAAACAGTTGAAGAGGTGGGACAAAGAGGATACTCAGAGTTTTGTTAGGATCGGCTTATTATCAGATCAAAACCAGTGTCTTAGACTGTCCCTCAAAACAGCTTTGCTCTGTTCAGTCGGCGTAGAGCTAAATCCAAAAAAGTTCACAACTGTAGGTAACTGCTCTCCAGGAAGACTGTGACCTCTTGGAATGTCCTTATGTGTCCTGTCAATCAAGAGCTATCAGTCTTGAGGACTTCTTTATTCATGAAAATCGTGTCTACCCACTATTAATCTCAGATCACGGTAACTTTAGATTTTTCAACAAGTCTGATTTACTCCGGTGTCTTGAGAGTCACACAATCCCAGTGACAGACACCCCATCATCTGGAACAAGTATTCTGGATGGAACACCATTAGTTTATTTTCTTGTGCCTAGTGGAGCAAAAACATTTAATGGTTATGCCAAAGATATCTTTGTTCCATACATAAAAAAGCAACAAGAGAAAGTTCACCGTGTTGATTTTGTCTGGGATGTCTATATCAGTGAAAACTTGAAGTCAACCACTCATCAGAAAAGAGAAAGTGGTGAAAGACGACGTGTGGCAAGTACAACACAGGTGCCACAGGATTAGAGTCAGTTTTTGCAAGATAAGAACAAGACGAAAGGGCTATTTGAGTTTCTTGGCAAACAAGTTATGATTATGTGTATGAGGGCTGAAGTACAGCTGTATGTGACTGATGATGAAAATGTTCTGCGCTCTGACGATACAGACCTTAGCGACCTGTCTCCCTGCAGGCATGAAAAAGCAGAATCAAGAATTATTGTGCCTGCAGCTGATGTCGCCAGCAAAGGAAGCAGGAACATTATAATTAGAACTATAGATACCGATGTGGTCATTCAAGCAATTGCACTTTTTATATGCTAAGTGGTGATATGCGAGTAGGAGCATCGGACCCGAGGCTTGAAGATGGTAGTTACGCAGAGTCTGACCAGGACAAAGCTGAGGCATTGAACAGTTTTTTCCTCCGTGTTCACAAGTGAGGATGCTACCAATCTTCTTGCGTTTGAGGACAGACGGTTCGACACAGCACTGACCCACATTGTGTTCATAGAAGAAGTTATACGAAATAAACTGTCAACGCTAAAGATTCATAAGAGTCCCATGCATCCCAGAGTGTTGAGAGAGTTGTGCAACGAGCTTGCTGATCCCCTGAAGATCCTGTTCTGTAAATACCTGAATGGGCAAAAGGTCCCCAGTGATTGGAAAATGACTTATGTGAGTCCTATTTTCAAGAAGGGCGATCGCCACTCCACGAATAATTATAGACCGGTGAGCATGACCAACATAGTATGTAAAGTATTTGAGAGCATTATAAGAGATGCCATGATGGAACATCTACTACGAAACAACCTTGTAAAGGATTGCCAACACGGTTTTATGCAAGGGCGCTCTTTCTTAACACAATTACTCAAGGTACTGGATGTTTGGACCCAAATTCTGGAACAGGGTGCCATTATCTTCAAGAGTGAGGTACTTCCCTGTCTGGAATACTGTCAACCCGTCTGGTCCCTGAGATGTGCTAGGGACTGACAGTTGATTGAAAATGTCCAAAGAAGGGCCACCAGACTGGGTGCCTGCACTCGACACCTCAGCTACCCTGAGATATTAAAGCGCCTGAAATTGCGTAGTTTATACTATAGACGGGCAAGGAGGAACCTAACTGAGGTGTATAAACATCTTAAAGGGCACTACTCAGTCGAGTAGGTTCAAATACATTCAGGAGCCAGTGCATGTTCAGTACTTGCCAACAGGGTGTAACAGAGACGTGACCGATCGCCCAAGCGGCTAGGGAGCTGAACAGTGATAAAGAGGATAAAACTAAAAGTTGTCAGTCGTCATGGCAGCGTACCTGTAGGTGGCGCCACCTGTCACCAGGGGGGCAGTAGCAGAGTGCTTCCACCCAGCAAAATACTTGTATTGTCAATATGATACTTGTAAAGAAAAGTGCACAAACTTGCCTATCTGGAGCATTATACTACAAGACTAAAAGAAGCAAAATAAAAACGGACAGACGAGGAAGACTCAGAGAGAAAAAGACTTACAGACACATGTGTCAAATAATCTCGTTTCTTCAAGCAAAGACCAAAAAAGTTTGTTTTTTTCAATTGTGCCGCCTCTTTTTTTTTCTAGAGTTCTTCCCTGGCAACAACATTTTCATTATTTTTCGTCTTGTTTTGTTTTCACCGGTGAACAATATGGCTGAATGTATGTATATATGAATAAAAAAAATGCAATCTTATTCAAGAAACCATGATCACGCACGAGCGTGAATCCAGCCAGAGTTGCAACTTACACACAATACAAGCAACTCTTGCAATATCCGGTCTTCTGGATCCCAGAGAAAGAGAAGCTATGTGATGCCATGCACGCAAAGCTCGCAAGACAGGGTTGGGATACCGTATGGAACCTGTATTTAGCCCGCACAAGCCTCATGCAGCCTTATTCTAACACAGGCAAGTGAGAGTGAGACCACATGTGTAAACTGGGTTAAATATTCATAAATCAGTTGGTAATGTCCTCTCATACACAGCCAACATTTAATACACGCAATCACATTACAACGCACGCAAATGAGGCAATGGGATCACCTACGTAACCTGGTCTTAGCGCACGCATAAGCGGGAAATTATATATGTATCTTTCACTGACCCTTGTTGACCAGCAAGAACTCATGGGTGACCTGTGGTGACCAGCAAAAGGATGCATCAACTGACCTGAAACTGACCTAATAGAAGAAGAAGAAGAAGAAGAAGAAGAAGAAGAAGAAGAAGAAGAAGAAGAAGAAGGAAGGAAGGCGAAGCCATCGTTCCATCAGAGTTATCGGTCAGTCGAGAATTTATGGTCTCCTGGACCACCCAATTTTGAATTTTTACAGAACACGTGAGAAAAAAAGCTGATTTTTTTTTTAGGTATTTAAGGTTTGTTAA
Source organism: Homarus americanus (assembly GCF_018991925.1). Taxonomy (NCBI): domain Eukaryota; kingdom Metazoa; phylum Arthropoda; class Malacostraca; order Decapoda; family Nephropidae; genus Homarus; species Homarus americanus. The sequence goes on along the minus strand of NW_024748502.1, from coordinate 2,134,344 downwards.
GAGATATCGATATTGATGCTCTGAGTAACATTTACGTTTCTTGAATATATATTAGACGATACTTCTTGAAGAAACTGCTAAATATTAATACATATTGGCTCTTCAAGATATGCAAATGAGAAAACTTATCCAGGTGACTTAATTTACATAATATAGTGCTATGGATTCAGGCAGTAACTTGTTCTCTCATCCTATTACATGTTTACTGACGTATTCTGAATGACTTCCTTTATCTGTGACAAGTTATGGTAGTCGATATCTTTCTTATTGTCTCTATCACTATGATCCGTTAGATTTATCTGCTGTGCATACTGCGACACAGATCTGTAGCTGCTGGTGAATTTAAGCTCCATGGATTGATTAATCATTACCTGTGATAGAACGCAGCTCATTAATGGTTGGACAATATATAAATATATATGCTATAGGAAATAAAACACACACACACACACACATATATATATATATATATATATATATATATATATATATATATATATATATATATATATATATATATATATATATATATATATATATATATATATATATATATATATATATATATATATATGATATAATAATTAACACCACTGACTCAGTCCGTCAAACAGCTGCTCGGTCAATACCGTCACTAACAGCCTCTCTCTCTGACACTAAATTATTCGGCACATTACTGAACAACAATATATCTTCCTGACGTACTGCTGCCTATTATCTCTGATGGTGATGGTCCTGATACTGTACCTCACACACGCACACACAAACACACGCCACAAACACACACACACACACACTCACACAAACACACACTCACACACATAGCATTTGAAACTCACCACAAGCGGGGGAAAAGTGGTGATTAAGCCTTGTCTGTGTCTGTGGACATGTGTGTGTGTGTGTGTGTGTGTGTGTGTGTGTGTGTGTGTGTGTGTGTGTGTGTGTGTGTGTGTGTGTGTGTGTGTGTGTGTGTGTGTGTGTGTGTGTGTGTGTGTGTGTGTGTGTGTGTATGTGTGTGTGTGTGTCGCTGTAAAATGAAACATCAAAAACAATTGACCAGTATTAGTATTGACCCAGAGGAGCTGCTGTACGTTTAGCTATGTTATTGTGTTTCTTTAATAAGTTACAAGTTTAGGTGTTATTATGTAGTCAAGGATATCTGAGATCATTATTCTAGTACAAAGGTAGTTTAGGTTTGTCGCGTTTCGTCACTATCACGTGGGAAACGACCCAGCTATTCGAGATTCGCAGTTATTTTTCGGGGGATAATCTACGTTGACACATATATCCCACACAACTCACAGAATTAATCTCTCTCCGCCATAACTCTTTCAACCTAATTTATTCCTCGCCGTGTATCCGATTCTCCCCTACTATTTCTCTGAAGAGCTTTTCATTTATTGCAGGCTTTCTTGTTACTTCTTTATTCTATCTTAAGCTATCAATTCTCTCACCTCCCACAAGACTTCTTAAACTATCCATCTCTATTCCTCGAAGACTTGGAACACCCAAGATCTACATTTTTTTTTAATTCAGAGAAATAATATACCATATCATTTGAAGGTTTAGGAATTTTTAGCTTTTTTCACCCTATGGTTAAATACCATAATGCTACTTAGGTTAGGTTAGGTTAGTAGGTTATCGTTACGGAGGTTAATCTTTAGGTAAAATAAGTTAGGTCCGTAATCCTTAGGTAATCCAAAAACATTTCTTAATCATTTTCGTTTTATGTTTGGTATTAAAAAATATTTAAAATAGTTCTTCTTCAACAATATGACTCACGATGTTTGATAGTCGTTGAAGGAAGCAGGAAACGAAAAATTTGGTCTTAGGTGAAGTTGTGTACAGCAAACAGAGGTTGAATGGCTCAAATATTAAAGCACTTGGGGTGAGACTCTCCTGCCTACGTTTGTTTATCATGTAAAGAATTATTGAAGTAAAATACGGAACCGAGTTTTTGTAATTTAAACAATGACGGAAATCTCTTTTAATAGTAAGGAAAATACAAATGGAAAAACAAAAAATTATTTATATTTTTTACCTGTATCTAACTAGTGACTATTTATCTACGCGGTACAGGTTCGTCGTTTTGTGAGCTGTATTGTGTGTCTGTTATCAATATGTGTTCTAACAGAAAATAAACAGCACTAGAACATCACAACCAGAACAGACTATATATATATATATATATATATATATATATATATATCTACACACACCTTACACATCGCGTTAAAAGAGTTAAAGAGCAACATGAAAGTCTTATTGACCATTTCTGACTGACCTATTCTGAAGAGCTTGAGTGTGAATAAGAATTAAAATATATCTTGATAAAACTTTATTAATACACTACATTAGGAAGTCTCATATTAATTACCAGAGTAAAAATAAAAGTTACATGTGTTTGTCTTGTGTAGCGAGAATTACCTGTAATTACTTTCTACAGCTCTGGTTTAACTTGACTCAAAGGTAAGATTGTTTATGTAGACCAGAGTAAGAAGAATGAATTAATATTACGTAGATTGTTATATTGAATAGAAACACATTCGAAAATTCTTATTACATAGAATATTCACATACGTTTTGAATATTTACGTTATAAATGTGTATCTGAAGCCTTAGTATATTTTAAACACTAAACTGGTCGCTTAAGACCGTCTCTCCATAAAGTGTTTAGTGGGAAACTGAGAAAACTTTTACTTATACAGTTTTGCCATTAACTCGCCGGACACTTGAGAGCAAAAACATTTCTGGTGTGAAGTTTTGGAGGCAGACGTTTCATCGCCTCTCGCCTGGACGCTTCGTATTTTCACATTATACTCAACACCCAAAGTGGAAAGAACAATAAAAGTATTCTAAACACAAAATAACTGCTGCAAACTATGTTCTTAGACAGAAATTTTACGTAATTAAAGAATGAAAATTGTTTCTTTGTCTGTGTAATTATATTTTGTGAACTGGATTAAGTTTTAATTTATTTCTGTTTTATGCTAATCAATCTATAAAAGGAATTATATCCTGAATTTACTAAAAAAAAAAAAAATAAATAAAAAATAAATAAATAAATGAATATATATATATATATATATATATATATATATATATATATATATATATATATATATATATATATATATATATATATATATATATATATATATATATATATATTTCATGTAAATCCACAATGAAAACGTGGATAAGATAAATCTTGATAAAATCACACGGGAAAATGGAAACAACGGAGCAGTTGTTGTTGTTGTAAAGATTGTCGGACCGTAGTCCGACACGGGCCTTTGCCTATAGGCGGCCCGTTTGGTGGTTCCGGCTGGAGCTCCAGGAGCAGCCAGACCGGATTGGGATTGGAGGTGGTCCCACCTGCAGATTGGAGGGATACTGCAGGTTGCAAGTGTGAGTGGACCCCCGATCAGTGGACGCTTACCACCGGCCCCCACTCTTGGACGTGGTCAGCCTCGGAGTGGCGCGCCCCCCGAACTGGGGTCCGCACTTGCTGGGAGAGGATGCTTTCTAAGCTATCTGGGTGGTGGGTATCGTGTGATGACCCGGAGTAGGTGGTGAATGTGGTCTGTATGGGCCTTTCGGGTTAGAGTGGCCGCTGGTGTTGTGTGTGTTTCTTGGGAGATTTGAGTTCTGTTTCGGAGGCTTTGTGTGACCTCGCAATCGAGGAGATAGTGTTCAAGTGGGTTGGCTGCTGGCTCCTGACAGTAGGTGCATTCCGTGACGTCATTTCCGATCATCTGCCAGGAGCACTTGTACCCTAGTCGTAGTCGATGAAGGCTGACTTGGGTTTGTCTTGGAGTTTTCTTGTCAGCGAAAGGTGGTTCCCCTTTTGTGGCCGCCAGGTACCATTTGGCTGATTGGGAGCCAGCGTTGAGTGCATGAAGGAAGCTCTTTTTGATGTGGAGCTTGGTAGTCATTCTGAGGTGATTCTTGATCTGTTGCACACTTGCTGGAACTTGGATGTGTACGCTACTAGAACGTGTAGCTGCCTTGGCTGCTTCGTCTGCCACGTCGTTTCCTCCGATCCCTACATGACTGGGAATCCAGTGTAAGACGACTGGTCGGTTTTGGCTTTGGAATTCCTGTAGCTGTGCGAGGATCGAGGTGATGATGTGGACGTTGTCTCTTGGTTGACTGTGTTGCAGCGCCTGCATGGCCGATTTCGAGTCCGTGTGAATTATGACGGACTTGTTGTGTTGTGTTGCAGCGTGTTGTAGGGCCTTTGAGATTGCTACCAGTTCTGTTTGTAGGATGGAGCAGTCATTGGAAAGTCTCCATTGGAGGGTCTGACCTTGGGTGTAGAAGGCCGCTCCGGATCTATGATGTTTTGGGTCCACCGAGCCGTCTGTGAAGTATGATGCTGCATCAGCCGGTGTCTCGGTGGCTATGGCTTCGAGAGTTATTTTTTTGAGGTCCTCCTTCTGGAGGTTGGCTTTACTATCGCCTAGGTCGGTAAATTTGAGTGTGGCTGGTGGAGGGCTCCATGGTGGAGGAACAGCGTAACCATTGTCTCGTGTGTCTTGGTTGTTCTTGACGAGTGTTTCTGCTTGCAGGTGTCGGATGACCTCGCTTGCCTCGTGCGACCAGGTGGCCCCTCGCACTCTGTGGTCGAGGTGGAGGGAGGCACTGATTCGAATCTTGGCAACTGTGGGCTTGTCTGCTCTACAGATTTTGGCGAGGAGACCGGCTGTCACCTGCTTGACTCGTACTGCCAGGGGTGGTAGCTCGGTTTCCATTTGCAGATTGCAAATTCTGGTCCACATGAGTGCTCCGAGCATGGTCCTGAGAGCATTGTTTTGAATGACTTCTAGCTTAGCTATTTGGTCTTCTCTCAGTCCAATGAGTGCTGGAGCACTGTAATCTACCAGCGATCTGATGGCGGCTGTGTAGTAGGCTTTGAGCACATGAAGGTTTGCTCCTGCGGATTTGCTGGTGAGCGACCTCATTATATTGTGTCTGCTCTTCGTCCTGTGCCTGAGATACTCGAGTTGCGGCTTGAAGGTGAGTTTCTGGTCAAACCAGATTCCAAGACACTGGTGGGCGTTGGTCCAGACTACCGGCGTGTTTTGTATGGAGAGCATCTTGTCTGGTGTGTCTGTGCAGATGGCCATCGCTTTCGACTTGGCTGGATTTATCTTGAGTCCAAGTCTGTTGCACTCCTCTTCTATAAGTTGGAGTGCGTGTTGCGTGTTGGCTAGTCTGTTCGATCCTCTTACTATAAGCTGTAAGTCGTCTGCATAGCATAGGAGCTTGGCTGTTTGTCTGAAGGGAAGTTTGACTAGATTTTCCATCAGGACATTGAACAGCATTGGACTGAGGATGCCTCCTTGTGGGGTTCCGTTTTCGTGGACCCTGTAGCTTGAGGTTGCTCCCTGAAAGCGTACTCGTGCTTCTCTCTGTGTGAGGTAGTTCTGGATCCACCCCAGCAACCTTCCTTTGACGCCTTTTTTAGCGAGCGTAGTTGTAATGGCCAATGGATTTGCTAGTTCGAAGGCTTTCTCCAGGTCGAGGAAGACCACCAGAGCTGGTTTGTTGTCCACTGTGCTGAGTATCTCGGCGATGTTGTTGCCTGTGCCGGTGTTCTCGGTGTAAGCAAAGATGTGAGGGTGTGGGCTGCCTACTTTCCACTTGAGTCGGTTGAGAGCCATTCTTTCTCCCGTCTTCGCTATGCAGCTGAGAAGGGAGATGGGCCTCGGTTTGTCTGGTTCTCTGGGCTTCGGAATGGGCTGTATATCTGCCTTCTTCCATTCCGGTGGGAGTCTTTGTGCTGTCCACGAAGCATTGATGGCTTGCAGCAGAGCCTCGTGTCCGGCTGTACCGGCATGAGAAAGCATGGAGTAGGTTATCCTGTCGGCCCCTGGAGCTGTGTCCTTGCTTCGTTTTAGCGACTTCTGGAGTTCTTGCTGGTTGAATGGTCTGTCAGTGTCATCTTCACTGTTGCAGGCCTCTTCGATCATCTGGAGTCTGACCTGTCGCAGACGCCGTTGTGTCTCCTCCGCCTGTCTCGGGAGGTTTTTCGTTGCTGCTCGGTCAGAGAACAGTTTTGCAAGTCTCTCGGCTTCCTCTTCTGGGTTGGGATGAGTTGGTGGTGGTGGTGTTGCCTTCCCAGATGCCCTTCGGATCTGGGCCCACATCTTGCCAAGGGAGGTGTGCTCGTTCAGTTCGGAGCACCACTTGAGCCAGCTTACGTTTTTAATTTCTTCCTTCTCTTCCCTGGTATCCTTAACTATGACTTGCAGGAGATGTCTGTTTGTTGCCGTGGGATGTCTCCTGTAGTTTCTTCGGGCCATGTTCACTCTGTGGTTGAGTTCTTTCACCCTGGGACAGTAGTACCAGTAATCATTGTACTGTCTTGATGTGGGTTTTGTTTTTGGGATAGCCTCTTCTGCCGCTAGGTGAAACGCCTCGACCAATTGGTGGTGGAGGGTTGTCTCATCCGCGGGTGCTGCGCCGGCCGGCTGTGATTTTTCGCGCCACTTAGCCAGGTGTTTCTTGAAGAGTCCCCAGTCTGCCTTTTGAGTGTTGTATCTCCATCTCGGGGGGGTGGAGTGGGGAGTTTGTTCACCTTCAGCGTTGTTAGGGTGGCGAAGTGGTCACTGGTCAGCGTGGGGTGTATCTGCCAGGAGGCCGAAGGCTGTAGTGCACTGGAGACGAAGGTTAGATCTAGCCTTCCTCCCCTAGTGTGGGTGGGCTCTCCGGTGTTCAGGAGGCAGATCTCGGGTGTATCTTGAAAGGTGGTGTATAGGTGTAGGCCGTCTTCATTTGTGGGGCTTGCCGAGCTTAGGAAGGGATGATGTGCGTTGAAATCCCCTCCTATGAGTGTGGCGTGGTCAGCGGCCGAAGCAAATAATTGAGTAACCTCCAGTGAGCCCCTTGGGTTCTTGTAGATGTTGTGAACAGTTAGTTCCCGTTCTTGGAGGGTTACTTTGACGGCCTGTGTCTCGATGTTTTCCCCACATGGAAATTGCTGCGTGACATCGGCGGAGGGTATGCTTGACTTGACCAAGATCATACATCCTCTTGTTGACGCCTGCGTGAAATGCCTCCTGTATGTCTTGTAACCGCTGAATTTGAAACAGTGGTGTTCTTGTAGAAGTGTTTCTTGTAGGAGTATGATGTCAAGCTTGTCCTTGGCTGCTGCTTCTTGTAGGAGGTGTTTCTTGTTTTTGATGCCCTGAGCATTCCATGTAAGGATGTTCAGGGTGCTGATGTTTTCCACCACTGTTTCATCGGGGACTTCTGGTGGTTCTCGATGGAGATGTCCAAGCTCGATTCCAACTGGATCAGGTTCATATCTTCGTGTTCTGTGGTTTTTGCCTTCTGGGCCGTGGTTCGGTTCAGGGGAGTTGAAACGTCCAGTTTCTTTCTGGGAGCTGTCGGTATCTTGGGTTCTCTGGTGGCCTTCTTCGGTGTAGAGTGTACCTCGGCTGTCACTCGTGTGCGGACCGGCGTGGCTTCCTGCACTGAGGTGGCTGGAGCTGTGGCGACTTGCCCGAGGACGCTCCCCATGAGTATTTGGAGCTGTGTGGGTTGGATCTTGTGGCCCAGTAGTCCGGCTAGGCCCTCCGCGAAGGTTGTCAGTACCTTGGCTAGGTCTGATACGTGTATCATTCCTTCTGGTGCCTTGGTGTGTGCTTCTTTTGTCTTGCTCGTGGTTGTCGTTGTCTGCTGCTTGGGTGGCTGAGGTGTGGCTGTAGTGAGGCCAGGAAACTGGGCTGCACTTTGGGTGTTGACTGGCTGAGGAGGTTGTCTTTGTTGCTTTGGCCTTTGGGTTCCCCACACGAAGGTACTTGGTGGGGCTGGTGTGTAGGCGGTGGGGGCCGGTCTTGCTGCTGGTCGGTTTGCCTGGACCCTCTTTGTTCTCTCGGAGCATCCAGGATTCCAGGCGTGGTGTTTGCCCCCGCAGTTGGCACACTTGGGGGCAATTTTTTCCCCATTTTTCAGCTTGGTGAGGCAGGAGTGTGTGCCGTGCTTCTGTGCGCAGACTGCACAGATTTCCTTGTACGTGCACCTTGTCTGATGGTGCCCGTATTTCTGGCATCTGAAGCACCGCAGGGGCTCTGGGACGAAGGGCCTCACTTCGTAGATCCCCCAGGTTTTGAGGTCTATGGTGCTGGGGGGTGAGCCGTAGTGCGTTATGAGCACTTGTTTCGTGGTGGCCGTCTTGTCGGACAGGGGAGAGCATCTCTCGGCTTTTAGGATCTTCGGGTGGTTCTCCAGGGGTTCGAGAGGTAGTTCCTTTGGGTACCGGAGGACTACCGACTTCATCAGTTTCTGGGCGGGGTCTAGCTTGGTTGAAGTAATGGTGGTGGTGTTTTGCAGGTAAGTGTCGAGGGTGGTGGCGGAGTTCTTGTCTTTGGGGTGAACGATCATCTCCCCCTTTAGGTTGGGCCGCACTGAGAACTTGGCCAGAGGATTTAGCTTTTCCATCTCTGTGACGGCGGCATATGTTGTTTTTGCGTCCGTTTTCGTGATCCGGAATTTTGGCAGTGTCGTTGGAGGTGAGCTGGTGGTGATGGGTGCCTTTGGGGCTGCTTGACGGCATTCGTTTCCCGAAAAAGCACGTCGGCGTTTCTTGTTTTCTACCTTCGTCCAGTTGTCCTCAGTAGCGGTAGCAGTGGTGGTGGTGGTGGTGGTGGTGGAGGTGGTGGAGTTGTTGGAGGTGGTGGCAGTGTTCCTACTTTTCAGGGCTTCGTTGAAGGTGCGTAACTGGTCTTCTTTCTCTGTGCGAAGCCTGTCGTGGTTCGGGTCGTCAGGTTGGCGGTTCAGGCGGGGGTCGCGGTTAGGAGGGCGTACGCGCTCCATAACCGGGTTGTTGTTGTTTTTTTTTTTTATTTTTTTTATTTTTTTATTATTAGATCCTACCTATTCCGGTTGAGTAAAATGCAGAGGAATTACAGCACCCCCCACTGGCTGGTGGTCGTAGAGTGGTTCCTGAGCTTCTCTCCCGGAGCCCCGTTGGGGAAGCCTACTTCCTAGTGTATGTGACTGCTCACTTATAGACGTGAGCTAAGTGTGCCTATTTGGGAAGGATAAGGATTGCTACCCTCTTTCCAGGTGGACCCGCACGATCACGGTTTTCCTGGAAAGACTCGGCTGGGGAGGGTTTTGCTCCGACCCCCTTTCGTGTTCACAATCTCCTGGGAGGGAGGTGAACAGTTACAGGGGGGACCGCAGGACGAATACACTTTTGAGGGTGCAGGTCCCTAGGCCAGAGCGAAAAAGGAAAAATAGTAGTAGAAGGAAAAGGGCTCAAACCACGCCGGGAATATCGCGCTATAACTGCTCTCCAGCTGGAGTGTGGGTCACTCACACCACCAGTGGGGAGGGCAAGCTAATGCTCGATAAACCGAGAACGCTCGTGAGTTGTTGTGGGCGATGACAGTCGTGGGTGGTCCGGTCCGGGAAGATGGCCAACAATGGCACAAGGGAGAGGGCGGTCTTCACAGTTCCGGGTCCAGCAGGAGGTCTTGTTGAGAGGTCTTCTTGGTTCAGGAGCGATGTGAGAAGTCGGAGAGTAATACAAATCAAGGTGTATATATACAGAGGAGGGTGAGACCAGGTCCACAATGGTCAGGTATTAGGTAATGACCCTACTAATCTTTAAATAGCACACAACGGTTGGTGGTCAGGTCAGATGGTCAAGTGACCCGGCCTTCTCACCTGATCACAAATCTTCTTAATTACAAAATTGTCCAGCTTGTACATGCCGTTACTCAAATTCATGTTGAATGCTTCGGTATGTTTAATAAGACTAGATTCTATGATGTTCCTACTATCAATTGAATTACATGGTAATATTGAGGAGGCATTATCCCAGTCAATGCAATGCTTGTTATCCCTCAAATGAACAAACAGAGCATTGGATTCCTGGCCTGTCCTAACACTGTATTTGTGTTGTTTAATTCTAGTTGCAAGATCTTTACCTGTCTGGCCTAAGTAAAACATATTACATTCCTTGCAAGGAACTTTATAAATGCAACCAATTGTGTTGTTGGGGAGTTCTTGATTAACATTTGTTTAACAGTGCATGAGTTTTTAAATGCCACATTGACGTTCCAGGTTTTTAGTTGTGAAGGAATGTGTGAGAAATTTTTGTGAAATGGTAATATTAAGATATTCTTATGGTCATGGGTGGGCTTGGGATCAGTTCTATAAAAAGTTTTCTTAGTAATGTTTAGGCATTTGTCTATGAAAGATCTAGGGTATTTAAGGTTTGAGCCAATATTATATATATATTTGTATTCCTCATCGATGAATTCCGGACTGCAAATTCTCAAGGCACGTAAAAACATTGTTGAAAATACTGACTGTTTGACTTTATTATGGTGGGCAGAATAATAATGAATGTATGAACACACATTAGTTGGTTTTCTATAAATACTGAACTTAAAAGTGTTACCTATTCTGTGTATCAGACAGTCTAGGAATGGCAATTTACAGTCTTGCTCTAATTCCACAGTGAATTTGATCGAGGGGGCTAAGTTGTTAAGTTGTGGCAGGAAAGCTTTTAGGTCCTCATTACATGGCCAGAGACATAATACATCATCAACATATCTAAACCAGACTGCTGAGGGTGGTAAAATATTACTTAATAGTTTCTTTTCAAAGAATTCCATATATAGGTTGCTTAATACAGGTGAGAGTGGATTACCCACTGCCATACCAAATTTTTGAGCATAATATTCCCCATTGAATTCGAATTTGCAATCCTTAATACATAGTTTGATGAGTTCGATGAAGTCGTCTTTCGAGACGGGCAGTGAAATGTTATCCAGGGAATCTATGAGGAACTCTAGTAAATCATCAACTGGGACCTTTGTAAAGAGTGACGTTACATCAAAGCTAGTCTGTACTCACCCCTGAAGATGTGAATTACACGAAAGCGCTTGGGAACTTCGTGTTTTCTTCTTTCCTTGTGGTTATCAGCATATACCTAGATCACGCGCACCTACAGTGATTTACTTGCATATATATATATATATAATCAACGACCTCACCAGCAAGGAATCGAACCCTCGACCTACTGGGTGTGACTAGGGAACGCTTACCGGCTAGGCCACAAGGACACTAAAAGCAGTTCTAGACTCTGTTATATTTCACACAAAGCCCGTTCAACGAGCTGATGGCGCCGTGAACCTCAATGGGAAACTGCCCGTGCCTCTTATGTGGTGTCAGTAGCATTTTACCGAATCCAGCTGGTATGAAACGCGAGGTACATATATATACTTCATTTTTAGTCCATATAACACGCGGACTTTGAACATATAATCAACGACCTCACCAGCAAGGAATCGAACCCTCGACCTACTGGGTGTGACTAGGGAATGCTTACCGGCTAGGCCACAAGGACACTAAAAGCAGTTCTAGACTCTGTTATATTTCACACAAAGCCTGTTCATCGAGCTGATGGCGCCGTGAACCTCAATGGGAAACTGCCCGTGCCTCTTATGTGGTGTCAGTAGCATTTTACCGAATCCAGCTGGTATGAAACGCGAGGTACATATATATACTTCATTTTTAGTCCATATAACACGCGGACTTGGAACATATAATCAACGACCTCACCAGCAAGGAATCGAACCCTCGCCTACTGGGTCACGGCGCCATCAGCTCGTTAGACGAAACGTGTGAAATATAGCAGAGTCTGGGAACTGCTGGTAATCGCTGTGGATATATATGTTATCTCTTTGGTCACGGTGTGTGTTTCAATCTTCCAGTTGTTGTGTCTCAATAAACCGTGAGTATTATTATTATTATTATTATTATTATTATTATTATTATTATTTTTATTATTATTAATATTATTATTATTATACACACACACACACACACACACACACACACACACACACACACACACACACACACACACACACACACACTTATCAATGAGGCCCTGAGAGAAACTCCCGCTCATTGAAAATATGTTGACTACACCGCCCTCCAGAATTTATTGCGCAGCCTCCAAAATTGGGCCACCAACAATCACGTCACCATCAACCATACGAGGACCATGGTTATTAGGGTGTGTCATAGGAGGGAAGATCAGCTAAAACTAATGGCCCATCATTTTTTGGTAGATTTTAGTGTATATAAACAGAAAATAATTTCAGTTTCAATATTTTGCAACCTTTTGCTAGGTAAATTTTAGCGTGAAATTTATCGAAAATCTAACGTACAGCTGCATTAGTGCATTACAATTAAATAGTGAACATTGCTTTCTGACTTCATTCTTTAACAACCCAACTAACAATATTTTTTTCTGTTTCAGATTCTGATGCATTTATAAGTTGATAATAATTGCGATGGCTGCTTGTGTCAGGACGAGGAACCAAAAATCCAGCCATCTCAGTCACTATCTTGGGTCTGGAAGAGAGCTCCTGAAGTCGGAGTTGCCTACATTGAGAGATGCTTTGAGATACGGTGTTTTTAATCAGGCAAATCGGTGAAAAGAACCAAGAACTTACACAAACAAGACATTGCCAGTGATGTATTTAAAGCTGTCTTGGCACAGTACCTCTGGCTAACGCTCAGTTCAAGCCTCCAGTCATAACAAGTCAGAAGAAGATTAGTGAGAGACTGCTAGCCAGTTGGGAAAAGGCAAGAGATATCTCTCTTGGGAGAGGAAAACTTGCAGTTAAGGACAGCTTTGCCAAGCAACTGGACCAGTTATTGACATAATTACTTGCAAGTGCCCAATTGTTCTCTGTCCTGAGTTTGGATGCGATCGTGACTGTAAATCCGAGGCCCACATCTCCTGTATTTGCAAGCGTGAACTGAAGATTCCTGTGATCGAACTGGCATTTGTCAAAAGCACAGAGAGACTGGCAGTATAAGGGGCTCTCATGATTTCTAGCCAAGATATTCCGGAGTTCAAGAGACAGGAGGCTGCCACAGAGAGACAGAAGAGGAGAAGAGTTGCCGAGGAAAAGAGACTTGAGAAGGCCCAGGGTGAGGTAAAAAAGGCCGATGATTGGAGTCAAGTTGATTCAGAGTTTAATGACTTCCCCATGGCTGATCCGAGTGCTGACCAGGAGAATGGTGACTTTGTCCCTAACCCAGAAAATAATGATCCCAAACCTTTCAGGCATAAGATTCGAAATAGGAAAGATATCGAGCATAGCTCTGGCCAGCATGCGACACCACACTGGTCTCAGAAGAGGAAACTGCATAGATAGCAACAGCTGCCTGGATTGACGGTGGTTTGATAACACCTGATGATGTTCACCTGGTGATGATCATAACAAAAGTAAAAGAGCTCCAGAGGCTTTTGTCAGTAACCTAGAAGAGGAGTTTGATAAGGGGATAAGAAAAATGGAATCAATTGTTTGTTCTTTGATGGGAGAAGGGATGACACTAAAGTGTTCATGAAAGTTGGAGATTCTGACAAGTTGTTCCCTGCCATGGTGAAGGAGGAACACTACTCCTGCTGCAGTGAACCAGGAGAGAAGTATTTGTGGCATTTCACTCCAGAGAAAGATGACATCAGGAAACCAGCTGAGATAGTGGCAGATAACATTGTGAACTGGCTCAGAGAGAGAACGTAGACCAGACCCTGCAGGCCATTGGAGGGGACAGCACCAACACGAACACAAGGTGGCAAGGGGGGGTCATACAGTGGATAGAGCGGAAGATTGGGAGGAAGCTGGTCTGGATTGTTTGTGACCTCCACACCAACGGTTGCCACTCAGACATCTGATCCAGGAGCTGGATGGCAAAGCTCTTTCAAACAACAGATGGTCTGGTCCACTCTTGGCAAGATGCTGGACTCTGCACTGAGTTAGAAATAAATCAAACTTTGAAAAAAATCACAGTTGGCCCTCCACTCGTTGAGCTTGCACATGTCATTGACGACCAGGTACCCAGCCAGTACTATGGTTACATGATTTTGCAGTCTGCATCAAAGAGCTGGGGTCCATGCCTGATAGACTTGCTTGCAGATGGGTCAGTCTCACATTCGTTGGCTCTAGCAGCTCTCAGGTTCTGCAGAATTTGGTGCGCTCATCATAAACTGAAAGGGAACCAGCTTCACAACCTTACAAGACTTATTGTCCAATTCATCGTAGTGTCTCTTGCCAAATTGGTTCAACACGGAATAAGTCATCATTTCTCCGAAGGTCCGAGGCATGTTCTCTTCCAGCTTGAGCTCCTGAGGAGTCAGCCAAGGAAGGTTGTTCAGATTGTGGAGCAGACTGTGAGGAGATCTTCCTGGTATGCTCATCCCGAGGCAGTTATGCAGACAATGCTGTGCAGTAAGGATGAGGAGGAGAGAAGAGTGGCAGTCAAAAAGATCTTGGATATGAGACTTATGAGAGGATCTGGGCATGACGAATCAGTTGGTGACGATTCCTTCAGGGTCAGGAAGACTCCTGAAGTCAATCTAGGTGCCAAGACCCTCACTGATCTCATAGATCTGGATAACATCCAGGCTGGCAGTGAGCCCTCTTACCTGGCAGCCTCACCAATGTTCAAGTCAGAGCTGCCTGGACAACCCCATGCATGTCCCTGCCTGGCCCTCGCACACCCAGAGTATAGAGCGTTGTGTACAGCAAGTGAGCGAGGCCAGCAGTCACAGTACAGCCAGGGAGGGAGGAGGAAGGCTACATCCCGTGCTCAGGTGGTCAGCAGGGAGGTGATGAGTAGAAACAGAAGCAAGAAAGACATGTTCTCTATGGTGTGCAGCAACACCGGGTCGTAGTAGTAAAACCGGTTTTTGTATTTGATGATTTTGTTTTCTAAAGGAATATTAAATTTAATAAATGTGTCAAGATCATTCGTTTCACTATTCTGGATCATTTTCATCCTAATAAATTAACCTGATACATTTACTTTACTTTAAATAAACTATTTAGTGGTGTTGGTATAAGGGTGGGAATACTGAATTTTCATAAGATTTCAAGTTAAAATTTACCTAGCAAAAAATGAAAACTTTTCAAATCTGAAGATATCACATGATTCTGCACATAGAACTACATGATTAATACCATGGGCCGATTTTTCAAACTCAAAAAAAAAAAATTCGCCTTCGTATGACACACCCTAATGGTTATGCACATCAACCTCCGCTCTGACCTTGTCTCACCTCCCTCCATGACGATGGGCCCCAATACACTCCACGTTGTGGACTCCACCAAGCTCCTCGGCATCACTACAGATAAACTAAACTGGAAAACACACGTCAGTACAATTGTCAAATCCTCCAGTTTTCGTCTCCCCTGCCTGGTCTTCCTTCCTAAATGCCACACAACGGAAACACCTGGAGAAAGAGCAGAAGAGGGCGTGCACGATTTTTTTCTATATATCTAGAAGCTCTTAACACACTGACCCTCTCGTCTCTCTCTGATCATCACCATGACCTCATCAGCAAATATGAGAGGAATAAACACCATCCTTGACGCCGGCTCCTGCTTCCACCCGAGATGCCTTGTCCGCGAATTGCTGTTCGACACTACAACCGCATCCAACCCATAGGACCACATACTAATCGCTATAAAAACAGCTTAATCCCAACTTTGTAAAAAGTATCAACAACTCATAGATAACCAGTGTGTTCATTCCCAACCAATCTTACTTTTGCACTGTTACTATGTTGAAATTCCCTGTTGTATATTATTTTTCACTACATTTTCAGCCTTTTGGCTACCGTTAATTATTATTATTATTATTATTATTATTATTATTATTATTATTATTATTATTATTATTATTATTATTATTATTATTATTATTATTATTATTATTATTATTATTGTTATTATTATTACACACACATAAAAATACAAACAATTTCTCTAGTTCAATATTTCCTAGCACTAAACAGCGCTGATATAATCAACACTACAACGAGGATATCAAACAAAGCTTTAACCCGAACAGTATAAAACAAAATACGAAAGTCACACAACAGTTGTACATATAGCTCACCAACACGTGGATTAATGTCTGTCTGGCACGAAAGTACCATGAATTATATATACGCAGCGAAGCAATCAATTTATCTTACGTTTATTTTAGTTAGAATTAAGAAAGATAAATGAAATATTTAATTTTATTTATTTTGTAGATTTACCTTAAGACTATAATTAATCATGCAAAAAAATAAACTAACAAACATACAAAATTATTAAAACAACAATGACAATAACTTGAGATATGACGAAGAGAACAGTGCAGTTGCTTCCCCCAGGTGAAGTGCCAGGCCTTCCTTCCCTGCCACCCCGGAATAGTGCCAGTGCCACCTCCCTCCCCCAAGGAAGAGGGATGGACAGACCTAAGGGCCACATTTCCACGTCGCGCGGTGACTTGTCTCAGAGCTTTTACTGAGAAGGTTGGTGGAGGCGATATTGAGGCAGCCGGGATTGATTCTTCGGTTCTGTCCTCAGATCTTATTTTGGGTAAAATAAAAGAGAAAAGAGAGAGAGAGAGAGAGAGAGAGAGAGAGAGAGAGAGAGAGAGAGATAACGATGAAGCGTATGTGTGTGTGTGTGAGAATAAGAAATAAAATTCACGAAATAGAGAAAAATGGGAGAACAAGAGAAAAGGCATAGTTAAGGCAAGAGAGAGAAAACAATAAAAATTAAAATTAAAAGAAACAGAAAGTGAGAACGAGAAAGAGAATTCATACAAGGAAATTAATATCAGGGTTCATATATCTATATTAAACACAAATTCATTCGACCGTATACACGATATACTGTAGCATAATAAGCCTGTTTGTATTGTTAAACTGCAGGTAACTACTGTACTGTACCATTAATTTTATACAGAAGAAATTTTATATATTTCCAGGTATTTGTGGTATAATATAAATTCACGTTACATACATAGGGATATTTAATAATAATAATACTAATAATAATAATAATAATAATAATAATAATAATAATAATAATAATAATAATAATAATAATAATAATAATAATAATAATAATAATAATAATAATAATAATAATAATAATAATAATAATAATAATAATAATAATAATAATAATAATAATAATAATAATAATAATAATAATAATATACGTCTGAGAATTACATCAAAAAACATTACATCTAAGAGTCTTAATAATAAAGATAAAATAATATGAAGTTCCAAATCTACTTACCTTGACATGAAAATATATCACTACAATTTGATAATTCAGTATTTCTCTGTAGTAATAAATAGTGACTCTTAGTATGTCAATATTTACATAAGTTTATTTGATTTCTTATAAGGTTTCTTGGTCAACAGAATTAAATAAATGTTTTACTGACTTTACTTAAATTGTGCGGATTTAAAAAAAAGTATTTGTGAGTTGATGTTTCAGTGGAGGGTGATGTCTGTCTGTCTGTCTATCTGTCTGTCTATTTGTCTGTCGGTCTGTCTGTCTATCTGTCCTGCTTTCCATATCTCTATTACTGTTCTTCTTTCTCTCTTTGTTTGTCTATGTCTTTCTCTCTCTGTTTTTCACTCTTTCTGTCCTTCTGTCTTTCTGTTTATTCTTCTGTATTTTTGTGTTAACCTAAACTAACCTAACCAAACCAAAACTAACTAACTCCTAACCTAATCTAACCTAAACTAATACCCTTCTATCCTAATCTACCTAATTTTTCTATCCTAACCAAATCTCATCTAACCTAACCAAATCTCATTCCAAATCTACCTAATTTTTCTATCCTAACCAAATCTCATCTAATCTAACCTAACCTAACCGAACCTAACCTAACCTAACCTAACCTGTATTTAACTCCGTGTAAATGTCAATCACTTTCTTCACACCTACACACAAGTGATGCTCAGATTGGTTGTATGATCAATTGTATTTGTATGGTTATAATGTTTCGATTTCTTCATTTGTGTGTGTGTGTGTGTGTGTGTATGTAAAAGAGCATATTTTTGTGTTAAAGAGAGAGAGAGAGAGATACAAAGCAAGTTTTATCCTACATAATACACACTTCTTCACCACTGCTACTTTACCCTTTACAGGTGACCACAACACCACCTCCGGCCAAATTACCTCTGTATTTATTGATAACCTTAACCTCCAATATCAAAGTAGAGTCTCAGTGCAAGAATAATCCTACATATTTATTGGTTTCCATAACTGGTTAAGGAACGTAGTTATAATCAAATATCAGATTAAAAATTCAGACATATTTTGGGTATTCCCATTATTGTTGTTTTATTTTGGCTAAGGCGTTTAAATGCATTTTCATTTTTATTGCGAAGGAGGACATTCAACAGATCGCCTGAAAATTACCCGTTCAGTTTATTTCACCTCAATATTAAACATTAAAATGCTAAGCTAATCTAATCTAGCCTGACCAAATTTTATCTAACCTAACCTAACCTAAGTTAACCTAACCCAAGCTAACCTAAGCTAACCTAAGCTAAGCTAACCTAACCTAACCTAACCTAACCTAACCTAGCACTACCCTACCCTAAATAAATCTAATCTAATCTAACATAACATATCTTAATCTAGCCTAACCTAATCTAACCTAATCCCCCAGGTAACGTTAGGATTATTATTCTTAAAGTGAAATAAACTTTGGGGGCGTAGGACAAATCTTTACGTAATCCCATTCAATATAAGAACCTTTAAGAAATGACTTTAAGTATACCCATTAGATACATTCTCGTTTTTCCAGTTAAGGTGAAAAATTCAGGATACCATTCTCTGAAATTCCCTTTCGGGTGGGTAGGAGGGTGAGTGAGCCAGGGGAAGGAAGAAACCGTATTAGGGGATTGAAATGAAAAGCTATGATTCACGAAAAAATATAAAATGCAGGAGTGGTGGTAAAGGCAGCACGAAAAAAGTTTGGGAGTGCTGGGCCGTAGTCGGCAACCCTCAGAAATGAATATAACACCTTGATTGGTTGATTGAGCAATATGAATGCAAATATTAACTAGATTAACAAAAATATTAATAGATGGAAGGAGAGAAGCACGAAGAATAAGGTAGAGAGATGGGGTCAAGAAGGATGTGTGGAAGATGGAAATAAAGAAAGAGGAACCACACGACCGAGGACTGCGGGAACACACCACAACACACATGGGAATAAGAAAACATTAATGAAGAAGGGGTAAGATGAATGATGATAATTACTATTTAATTTTATCAACTTAATGGAATTTAATATAGCTCTTGTCTGTATTACTAAAGTTGGCAATAAGTAAAACATTGGCAAAGGTGGGTTTTATTCTTATATTAATAGAAATATTATTATTCTAATAATTTGAGTTACACGTACTTATCAACTATATATTCATAGGGCTCAGTAAACTTTGTTGTATAAAGCGGATTAATTCACGCATACATCTCTCTCTCTCTCTCTCTCTCTAACGATATCGAGGATGACGAACATCCAGCGATGTCACAATTATATAAATTTTTAATGGTCTCTCATTCATTGGTGACGTCTAAGGTGGCTAGAAAAGTCATTACTGGATCAGCAGGTGTTTTTTTTTTGTGCGTGTGTGTAGCAGCCCCTTAGTCTTTATATAAATGTGGGGTAGTACATTAAGCTTTTATAATCATATCACCCCCTGTAACTTCCCACTAGCAATGAGGTGACATGGTTACATCACGTGATGGGTAAGTTTCCACCCTTGAGGCGTGGCCCTAAAATGCTAGGTCAGCTCGTAGAAGCCGGCTAGCGCGTTCACTATCACTCCCACTCTCACATCAATCGGACGTATTTAGAAGAGCTAATCTAAGATCACCTCCTTCCTCATTTAACTCTAAGCCCCGGGTTAGGGTGCTGGAGGGGTAAACGGAGAGAAATCAACTTTTCCAGAAATAATTTTTAACCTTTTAAAATTATAAAACAATAAAAAATAAGTAAGAAAACTAAATATTGACCCTCTAGAAACTTCCCTGGCCACACAGAGGGAGGGAGAAAGGGGGGAACTTAGGAGACAGTGTTGGTTTGACAGCTGATGCTCGTGGTCCCTCTGCACTTAGCAGCAATTTTTAGCACGCCTTTGTGTCCAAGGTGGCCAATAATGTATATATTTACTGATTTTAATACTTGTTTGCTATAAATAATTCATTTATAATATTTTATTTGTATTATTTATCATAAAAAGTGCTTGGCAACACTCACCAGTGGTCGCCAGGCTGCCTGGCTGTCTTTGTGTTTGGTAGAACAAGTAATGCACAAAATACAAATAATTCCACAAATAAATACATTTATAACATAATCATAGCATTGTCTTACAGTAATTCTACCCTACAATACAACTACACTACTTTTAGCAATATTACTTTCATACAACATGATAAAATATACAAACAATGAAAATGAAACAAACATAAGTAGGTAATTATGTTCAGGAAGCTTCCCTGTGTCCGAACGTGTGGTGTGACAGGCAAATAGTCACACTGGAACCTGATAACCCGAGCTGGGCTGTAAAGGCCTGG
Source organism: Homarus americanus (assembly GCF_018991925.1). NCBI lineage: Eukaryota > Metazoa > Arthropoda > Malacostraca > Decapoda > Nephropidae > Homarus > Homarus americanus. The sequence continues at coordinate 2,113,909 of NW_024748502.1, read as the reverse complement.
GACTTTGGGGATAGAAATCCCTTACCAGGCTAATCAGGATCTTAATAAAGGAAAGTCAAGGACCATGGTTTTCTGAGGAATAACAAACAACCGTTTGAGATTGACATCTCTTTACTATAAAAATATAACACAAAACTCTGACACCACTCAACAAACATCAAATGACAATTACGGGAGTCAAATAATTAAGGCAGTCAACAGTTAATGGAGTCAAACAATTAATGGAAGCAAACAATTAAAGGGAGCAAACAATAAAAGGGAGTCAGCAATTAATAGAATCAAACAATTAATGGGAGTCAACAACTGATAGAATCAAACAATGAACAGAGATTTTTTACGGCAGTGGCCCTGGGGTAAGGTTCTGGAACACGGTGATCCACACTCAGGGTAGGGAAGCGTCCATTCGACTCCACACTCGAGCTAGGTCTTGAAATGGCAGGACACCGGGGCACAGACGGAATGAGATGAACTGACGGTCGTGGTGTGGTAGTGGTAGATGACCAGAGAATTGACAGTCGATAGGTGAAGGTCTGGGGACACAGCCCACGAGTCCAGGACCTATGATGAGATCACAGCCAGAATTTGACGAACAGCTGGGTAGCTAGATAGTGGCTGTATGGCGGCTGGGTTGAATCTGCCGGTGACCCAGATAGTCGCTGCCGTTCTCACCTCTGTCCAACCGCCCCAAGTGTCGTCTGCACCAGCAAACGAGCGAGTTAGCAGCGGTAACCAGCAGGAAGATCGTTTCCGCCCTTACATGGGCATTTAAACAGTGGCGGGAATAGGCATACGTTCTGGAATGTCACCCTGGGTGCGCTGTTTGGACGTTCTGGAACGTCAACCGGGATTAACACTCATAGCTACAGTGATTAAGTTACGGTGATATACACTTGGAACTGTCAATAATATATTTTCCTAATAAATGAAGAAAAGGACCAGTTGGGTTTCGTTACTAAAAACCCAATAAACTTTTACATGTTCCAGCTCCATTAACTCATCAAGAATCAATGGTTAAGGGCGAGAACATAAGGTGGCAGCAAGTGGATACACCTAAGTTTAAATAACCAGGCCGATGAGTTCCCAAGAACAAGTCATAAGAATTAAAAAAAAAAAAAAAAAAAACATGAAGTGTTATACGCCTCCAAAGTGCATTAATATATCCAGTTCTGAGTCGTTACATGCTGAGTGATATTCATTTTGTCATCCAACATGATGCATATATATTTTTTTATCAATAAACATTACTAACTGAGTTATTGATAATTTCTGTTATTGTGGACACATTTTTGTAAGGGCAACACCCAGTTACAGTCCCAGCCAGTGGCGTGACTGACGATACATTGTGTCATTGGACAGCCCTATTGGTACTTACAGTGTTGAAACATATTTGCGTGCTTCAAGGTCATGCAACAATCACACCAAACACCATTAGACATCACAAGTTGTTTAAACTGACTGTTTTGGATGTTCGTGACTGCGGAATGTGTACTTCCGGTGTGTAACCAACAAGTTCCTTATATACAGGGCAACCATAGGTCTGTATCACACAGAAGCATCCCGACTCTCATCCATGATGGATGTATGTCCCTTTGCATTCAGAGCTGAACCATCTCAGCTGCCCTTCATCCCTGGATAAGGTAGCTGCAGCCTTCAAACAGATGAAAAATAACAAAGCCTCAGGGCCTGATGGAATCCCAGCCAAAGTGTATAAATCAGGAGGACCTCTGCTTAAGAGCCGTCTCCACTCTCTCCTGGAGAATATATGGGAAAAGGAGGAACTTCCCCAAGGTCTTAAAGACACCTTCCATCATCAATGTATATATATATATATATATATATCTGGCAGTATCTGGCAGCTGTGCATAGTTGACAAGATTATTGCCCAAGTCCTCCTAAATAGACTTCTTCCTGAGGCAGAAAACTTCCTCCCAGAATCTCAATGTGATTTTAAACCATCACGTGGCACCACTGACACGATCTTTGTTCCCCTCCAGATGGAGGAAAAGTGCAGAAAACCGCGTCGTGACCTGTACATAGCCTTCATCGACCTAACCAAGGCCTTCGACTCGGTCAACAGGGAAGCCCTCTCGCGGACCCTCAGGTGTTTTGGCTGCCCTCCAAAATTCATCCTAATGTGAGGCAACTTCATGATGGCATGAACGGCAGTGCCCTTCACAATGGCACCTAGTCTGAGTTCTTACCCATCCAAATGGGGGTAAAACAAGGTTGTGTACTGGCACGAACTCTCTTTTCCATTTTCTTGGCTACCTACCTTACTCATGCCAGTGCCAGTTCATCCGGCGGGGTGGACATCGAGTACGGGATGAAGGGTCTTTTCATCGTAAGACGACTCCAGGCAGGAACTAAGGCGTCGGCAGCTTCCAATACTGAACATCAGTATGCATACGACCTCACCCTTGTCGCTCACACTGAACGCAACCCCCAGGAGATCCTAAACACCTACACAGGTGTGTATGCACACTTTGGCCCTGAGGTTAATGTACATAAGACTCAGATTCTCTTTCAGCCTGCCCCAGGTTCAGCCACACCTCCACCATTCATCCAGCTCAAGGCCACTACCCTCTCTAATGTTACCCACTTTCAGTATCTCGGCTCCACCTGTCCACCACCGTGGACATCGATGAAAAGCTTCATTATCGGATCAGATGTGCATCTCAAGCCTTTGGCAGACTCCGTTCCCGTGTCTTCAGCTACAGGGAGTTAAAATATTCTACAAAGTTTCACGTATATAGAGCGGTAGTCCTCCCCACCCTGCTATATGGCAGTAGCTACCTAATCCAGGGATGGAGGATAGCTGATGTGGGTCTAGCTCTGGATGCTTAGGGACCTGCTGGGTAGTCAGGACATCCACATTGGTATTTCTGTTTAGCAGTGAATGATAGTGCTCTTTCCAGCGTCTTTAATTATGGAGTTAGCGTCGGATGAGCGGAGGGGGGCTGCGCCACGATTGAGTGGCCCATAAAATGTTTTACTGGAATTGAAGAATTCGCGCATCTTGTGTTGATCTGCAAATTTTTGTGTTTCACATGTTTTATTTTTAAACCAGTCGTTCTTTAAATTGCGAAGTTCCCTCGGGGCCGTCGCTTTCTTCTTGCAGAAAGTATCAGCTTTGATCCGAGACTGAGGGTCGTTCTCCCAGTCATTTAAAGCAGGACGTTTATCATCGACCAGTAAATTGATTGCCGGGTCTTTTTAATTAAACCAGTCCTGGTTAAATTTCTCGATCAGACCGGGGGTCTCTCTGTGGGGTTTTGTCGTGACAGTGTCAAGAAAATGCATTCGGCACAGGCATTTTGGTGGTTTGTTGTCGGTTTGTTTATCAACCCATGTTCGAGCTGCTCTCTGAAAGCATGTGCGACTGCTGTTTCCTCCAGACGCTTAGTGTTAAATTCTTTTCTGGTGGCTTCCTGCCTTCGCCGTTTTGGCTCTGAAGAGCCGTTGATCAGCGTCGCAGAGGTCTGAGCCACGCATGGCACTGATGATGAGGACATCTCGGCGATCTCTTTTTCTGAGAGTGATGTAGTCAATGAGATGCCAGTGGTTGGATCATGGGTGTTGCCACGAACCTTTGAACTTGTCAGCCTGCCTTAACAAGGTATTGGTGACAGTGAGGTTATGTGTAGCACACTTCCTGAGGAGGAATAGGCCATTGGAATTTCACTTGCCTAGTTCATTTCTCCCTATGGTTCCTTGCCAAATGTCAGCATCTCTGCCAATTCATGCATTGAAGTCACCAAGGAGCACAACCTTATCTTCTCTGGGGATAGAGGTTAGCACTCTGTCGAGGTCGGCAAAAAAGGCCTCCTTGACGTCATCCTCTGCATCCGGTGTTGGGGCGTATGCACTGGTGAAAAAGGCATGACGTGAGTAATTCAGTGGAACTCGGAGCGTCATGAGGCGCTTGTTCATCGAATAGGCATTTCAGTTAGCCTGTGTAGGATGCGTTGCCGGATGGCAATGCCAATTCCATAAATGCGGTTTCTCTCCGCAGCAGACTTACCCTTCCAGAAGAATGTATAGCGAAACCCTTGTTCTGTAAGTTGACCCCGTCTAGGAACCGGGTCTCACTAATGGCTGCTATGTTGATTTTATACCTAGCCGGCTCTTTTGCCACAAGGGAGGTTCTTCTTCCAGGATGCTCATTTGTGCCAGTATCCAGAAGGGTCCTGACATTCCATGCAGTGAACATAAGAGGTTGTATAGTTTGTTTTTGTTTGGATCTTTGATTTTGATTGTGTTTTCGACCGCATAAAGATGACATTACTGGATGCTGATGCCCAGTCAGGTTGTTTTTTTGAGTAGGCTATATTTAGGGCATCTATTCTTGCCCCCTACCCATGTGGGGTAAGCAGAGTGCCTCCTCGAAAGGGTTCCTCAGTCATAGAAACAGGACCGGATTGCACTGCTGTGTAGATCCCAGTGCATAAACGACCATTTTATCTATGCCGCCTATGTGCAGAGTTGTGACTAGAGACTCCCGGCAGTCATCTCTGCTTGTCCCCGTCGCCACTCGTCCTTCTCCATAGCACTTTGGGGGTATAGAGGTTTTGATGATGATGAGAGGTATGATGAGTTGGATGGTGACTAGGCGTGAGTTGATTTATGTGGTGAGGCAGGAGCGCAGGCTGCAACCACACCTCTTGGCTTTCCCTTTTCCTGTTCTAGTGGTGCAAGTGTTGCCACGACTGGGGAGAGGGAGAGTTGCAATGGACTGCCGATAGCCCTATTTGTTGGGTTTTGCCTTAGTAGTCTGTTCATCATGCATTGCTGGTGTGTCGTTGGGTTCCCATGGTGGTCACCTATTCCGCCTACACCACCGTTGGGGTCTTGTTGGAGCTCTTTAAACAAGTCTTCCTGATACGGGACTCCATCGCAGATGATTCGTTGCCTTATACCAACCAGGTTTAATCCGCAAGGCAGCGGGGCAGTGGTTGGTAGACGCCAGGACGTGTCCACATGCCAGTGGGCCTTTGTGCTGTCCGCCTGGGGCCCACTGCTACTCCGCTAACCCCTTCTTGTCTAGCCTGGGCCCACGAGGTACTCAGTTACCGTGTGTTGCCACGAGGAGACACAACAGGAGTCTTGATGGTGAAGAGGCTGTATACTGGCAGGGGAAGACTTATGGAAGTTGCTTCCCTGTTCGCCAAGAAGGCTAGCGAGAGGAAGCAAGCAGTGCTTGTAAATTAACACTAACATAATGCTGCCACATTCGATGCATTACACCACCCTGTGTGTGCGCGTGTGCGCACACACACACACACACACACACACACACACACACACACACACACACACACACACACACACACACACACATGTAACCAGTGCAATTTACATACTGTATAATTTAGAGTAAGTAATTAATAACTTACAACCATGGATGTATAATTATGAACATTAATTTTTCAGTGACCTGTAGAGGTTAGAGGTTGTTCATAGGTTATAGCCGTATAATCATCCCGCGGATGTTATGGTGCAACTCTCTCTCTCAATAGTAGGTATTTCTTTAAACACTAAATAGATTGATCATTTGTGGTAAATGGATACTTTGCTTTACACTTGCAATGCGTCAAGTATGTTAGATAGTTAGTTAAGTAATATATAGATAATTGCATCGCCAGTTTAGAGTGATTCATAGGTCAAAGGGATCACTTACCAGCCGGTTGTTTTTACACGTTATGTAAACACCGCTGACTGTAGAGTTGCTTGACATTCCGAAGGGTTGACTACTTTCTCCTTTGAGGAACCTTTTAGAAGATTGACTCATAGATCGCTGTGGTGGCGAGTGTAGGAATTACTCTCTACTGGTGTGTCTCAGCCGTGAGCTTAGTCAGTCTTTAACTGGACCCCTCTGAGTTAAGTTCTATACCTGGACCACCTCAGTTCGGCTTGTCTAACACAGAGTACTAGATTCAAGTACTAAACGACCTACACTGAGAACATTCCCAGAACAGATCACGGGGCCAGTCTAATTAACTGTACAGTATTTGGACTTGTAAATGTCACACTGTATATATACACTCGTCTTGTGTATAATTTATCCCCTTTATTGTGGACAAGGTGAACAACATGTGGAACCATAATTATCGACAGTCTCAGGAATTCTACTGATATCAATGGGACTTTAAACAGCTACAAGCAAATTAAGATTTAGTGAGACTGTACACTGACAAGTCTTACTCCTCAGAGGCCTACAAGCCACAGGCCAACACACATACTTACATCATTGCCTATGCCGACCATAATTACTTCAAAACAGCTCTCGATCAATCTCCATACAAGGATAACAGCAGAGGAGGTGCGCCATCCATCACCATAGTGGAAGTTTAGAAACAAAACACATTCACTGTCTCTCCATCCCCTCCTCCACACCCACTATCCCCCACACTCACTCTCTCCACCCCAAAAGCTGCGCTTCCCTTTCCAACCTCCTCCCCTCCGCTACACCCACCAACAACCATCCATTCCCAGCCTAACACCACCACTTCCCCTTCCCAATACATTTCCCACCCCAACACCCATCGTTCTCCTCCCAACACCTTTGCATCCCATCCCAACACCTTTTGTTATCCCCTTTAACTCCTTCCCTTCCCCTCTTTATATCTTTCCCTCCCCACCCACAACCGCCTCCCCACCTCTTGAAATCCTAATCCTTCCTTCCTTCCTTGCAATATTCCCCCTTTTCCCCCCCACACCTTTCTATCTTCTTTCTCTTCTCCTCCTCCTTCAGTTCACCTTCTCTTTCCCTTCACCTCTCCCTCCCCCTAGCTCAAAAACCTCCCCAAAATCATTCTACCCTCCTCATCACTTCCTACGTCCCCCAAAGCTTTCCCTCTTCCCTCCCCTAGGCCATTCTCCCCATCCTCCCCCTTCCTTCCCCCCTTCTCGCTATTCTTTTCCTTTTCCCATTTTCTCTTTCAGTCCCCCTTTTCCCCTAACTCTTTCTTCCCCGCGGCGGCGTGAGGGATGGGGATGATTATAGTGAGGGATCTGGGGATTTTCCCTGCTGTAAAGATGATAGGGGGATAAAGCAGGGAAAATTATGTTGGGTGTTAAGTGGTGGGTGGCCGCCCATAGTGCACTGTACGTGAAGTGGGGGAAAGGTGGGGGAAAAGTAGGGATAGGTGGGGGGAAAAGCAGGGAGAGGTCAGGTAAAAATGGGGAGAGTGGGGGAGGGGTGGAGAAAAAGTAGGGAGAGGTGGGGAAAGTGAGAAGTGATGAAGGAAAAATAGGACGAGCTGGGTAGGAAAAGTGGGGAGTGGTGGGGGAAAACTGAGAGATTGGGGAAAAATGGGAATAGGTGTGGTAAAGTTGGGAGTGGTGGCGAATTAATAGGGAGAAGTGGTGGAGGGAGGGAATAAGCGAGGTGAAGAGGGAAGAGGTGGGGTGGGGTGGGAAATAAGGAGAAGTATTGGGGTGAGGAGAGCAGGAGTGGGAAAATGGGAGAGGGAGAGAGGAAAGTGAAGGCGAATGGACTAGGCTGAGAGTAAGGAGGGAGAGGTAAAAGTACGAGTAAAAAAGTATAAGTAAGAGTGAGAAGGAAGAGCGAAGAGTACAAAGGGAGAGCTAGGAAGAGTGTAAAAAAGAGAAGAGAACTTGGTGAGGAAAATGAAGAGCGTGAGGGAGAAGGAAAAATGAAGGCAAATGAGAGAGGGGAGAAGGAAGGTATACGGAAGAGGAAGAGTGTGGGAGAGAAGGTAAGCTGAGGAGAGTGTGATAGTAAAGGAAGACAAGAAGAAAGATTGGATTAGAGAAGGTAGGGAGGAGGATCGTCTAGGTGAGTGAGATAAAAATGAAAGGCTCCAAGGTGGATGAAGGCGTAAAAGCGAGAGAGAGAGAGAGAGAGAGAGAGAGAGAGAGAGAGAGAGAGAGAGAGAGAGAGAGAAGAAAAATATACAGATAATGGCAGGAGAAAACAGCATATAGAGAAATGGTTGACATTAAAGAGAGAGAACGACCACAATGTCCTCCCTCTCCCACCTCTCTCTCTCTCTCTCTCTCTCTATCTCTCTCTCTCTCTCTCTATCTCTCTCTCTCTCTCTCTCTATCTCTCTCTCTCTCACACACACACACGCACACACGCCCACGTATTTTATCTTTACACCACTTATCAGCTTAATAGTAGTTCGGGCGGTTGGTCTGTTGTTTGTTACTTTGTTATGAACTTTATTGTCCAGTGTTAGTACAGGAGGAAACTAGCCAAGTCGGCAGTGAGGGTCATATTGGACTTGCAAGTCTACGGACTTGGCGCACCCACATTCAACCCTTCCCACCTGTATCTCGTGTCAAGTTTCGAACCTACGACATATTAGTGAGAGATACACCAATACCAATATATTAAGTCTACTACTACTACTACTACTACTACTACTACTACTACTACTACTACTTTTTTTTTACAACGTGGCCTCCAGCCTCCCCCAATAGCCGCACCTTCCTCACCATTTATTTACCTTAATATTAAATATCCTAATACATAACAAGCTATCCTATCTGTGTTAAATTAGTTGAGCCGCAGATCTATGCGGCATTCAGTGACTGTAGCCTCATAGTCAATATCTGCAGCAGTTGTCAGAGTAGGGGCAGAAGCTCTCGTTCCCCTGAGGCAAAGCAAAGCCGACCGAAGGAGAGAGAAAGACAGTCGACATCTCATCCAGGCTGTAACATAACTTCTGGGCTGCTGCTTCTGTTCGGAGATCAACTCCATGAGTCTGGCGTAGAAACATCTTGTACTTTGGGGTCCATCCCACCACAGAGGGTTGTGAACACTTAGAGGAGCAGTCATTGGATCAGCGTTTTGAATTCTCTCCCCATATGCTCCTTTCTCTTGTCGTTCTGTTCCTCCTATGTGCAGCATCGAGAGCGCCAGGTTACGCATTACGCATGGGATCAAAATCCTGATGTCGAAGAAAGCTCGCTGTCCCCGCATCCAGAACTCCGAGCACTGACGTCCACGCTGGCTTCTGTTAGATGTGTTTGAAGTCCTGTGTTGGAAGATCTCGCCATCCAATGGAAGGAGGGTCGGTTCTACCACGACGTCCCGGCAGATTTCAACATATTTGCTGTGAGATCCCTTACCTCGTCATACCATGCATAAGAAGCCCCCTTCTTGCAGACCATGGCATGATCGCCATCATAGAAGAGCCACACACGCATTGGGAGTGGCAAACCTTCTACTGGCCAACTCAGTACCCAGGAGCAATGGCATCTGTAATTCTGTTTGTTAAGACTGAAACCATTTGGTTCTTATCGGTAACGTAGCTAACCAGTTCGAGCCCCACCTCCTGCGCTATAGCTACTCTTTTTTCAAATTCTTTGAACCTGCAATCGTTGCTGCAACTTTCATTTTAAGCAGTGCTGTCGATCTGTAATGACCCACGAATCTTATTTTACTTCGCTGGTATCCACTTCCTTATTGCATTCTCAAAGCTATTATGTGGTCCGTAGAGGGCTGCCGTGAGCTTAAGTGAATTTTGATGTCTAGTGGCAGCA
>NW_024748502.1:2069396-2099396 GCF_018991925.1 Homarus americanus | reverse complement strand
CTCTCTCTCTCTAATTTTATCAAACCTTCGTATAAATTTAGGTTCAGATTAATTAGATTTTAGGTATATTTCCACTTTTGTTTAGTTTAAGCTTCTGCAATTACTAAAACCTTAAGGTTCCTTAAACCAGACCTTAGATAAATTTTGATTAATTTAGGTTGAATCATATCATGTCCTGTGAAGTTTCTTGTAGAAAGAGTAAACTTTATGTACACGCTCCATAAAGTATATTTACAATTTTGTTTTAGACAATATGACACAACGGACGAGGGATTTTGACAACCCTATCAAGATAATAGGTGTCGCAGTGTTCGTTTTGAAATTCATCGGACTCTTCCATAAACATACTTTTGGAGTGAGTATTGTAAATTAAAAGTGTACAAGACTGAAATATTACAGGAAAAATTTTATCAAATTTGTTTTATGGTAATATTGTTAATGTGAGATTGAAAGTAGATTAATTAAGTATAAGTACATTACTTATTTCAAATCTTTGGTTATACCTTCATCATTATTATGCTAATTTAAATATTTATGTATTCCAGAATCTTGAGGTAATCAGGAACGTCCTGTCCGTTTTGATGTTGTTGGTGTGCGTGTTGTGTTCTTGGTCTTATGAACGAGTGGACGGATAGTGTTGAAACTTATGTCCGGACGTGTTCAGTAACAACTGAAGTATAGTATAAATTATGCTGGTCAGGGAAATGACAATGTTCGAGGATATATCAGCCCTTCGATTTCCTGTAAGCGTGCAGTGTACATTCTGGGGGTTGGGGGGGGGGCTTAAATTTATCTAATTATATATACTTATGTACATTTCGATACGCATCTATGTCGAGGAACTAGTTTTTATGGCTCCGTCACCGCGTAGAAATTACTGTATCTGTACTTTATACCATCAGCAACTTCCTCGCCTTTCTATGTATAGGGGAGCATTAAACACACACACACACACACACAGCTAGAGAAGGTCCAGAAGAGGGTCTGCAGAATCATGCCCGGCGCAGACTACTCCGGCTACAACAACGTCCTCTCCACCCTGGAAATGCCATCAGAGAGCACCCAACCTTCATAGCGATTGGACGTGCTACGCGTCAGCTCCCTGCTCAGTTCAAATTGCTGACCGTGACGACTGTCTGCCTTGTTTTTCCCGTTAGGTCCGCTCTGATTGCTCTATCTTGTAGATGTACATGAATATAATTATTCTTGTACACTACGCTTCTTCCCTATCCTATCCTTTCGCCTAGAGTCCCTGCTGTTTGGTAACGACGCGAACCCTGCGGGCAGAGCCACAAGGGGGGCCCTCAGAGGGCTGCTGAGTCGAGACAGTAAGGGTGGCATCATTTTCTGTTAGGGATTCGGCAGTGCTTCATAACCTGTCACTGTTAGGGCTTGGCTAGGCCCCCGTCAGGGGAGTGTCTGTTCACCCTACCCCGAGACCTGTCTTTACTCGCCCAGCAAGCGGACAGAAGGAGCGGCATCCATGGGGTTTAGCTGAGGTGGACAGATTAGGTAGGATTTTCATGTATGTTACTGACCATGGCCAAAGTGAGAGTGAAGATCTCCGGAACCCCGACCCAGGGCTAAAAAGGCTATTGAGCGACCTAAGGGTGAGAATAAATAGACTTGTGCATCTGAGAGATGGTTACATCATCCTCACAGAAACAGATGAAGATGCTGATAAACTACTTAAGTCTAGTGCCATGGACAAAATGAAAACTAACGGTTACGAGGTCATTGTCCCACGGGAATACGGCGCCAAACTCACCCTTGTATGTAAGAAGTTAGACAAAGATGTAGTGGAAAATAACGCAGAAGAAATAAGAGATGAAATAGAAAAGCAAAACAATGTCAAGGTTGTGGAGGTGTATCCTATGTATGACCATAATATAATCAAGGTTCGCTTTACAGACACAATGGATGCAAAAAGAATGAAGGAGAAGGGGCTCTATGCATATGGCACTTCCATCTATCACACCAAATATAATATGAAAAGTATACGCCCATCCAACAATGTATGAAGTGCTACAAATACAATGACCACATGACCAAGAACTGCCCCATGCAAGGGGACATATTCTCTCAGTGTTCATCTCATCAGCACTTCTACAAAGACTGCCGTAGCACAATAAAAAAGTGTGTCGCCTGCGAGGGTGGCCACAGGACCTTCTCTGCCACCTGCCTGGTCAGGAAACAGGTACTTCAAGAAACAGAGAAGAAACTGACCGAAATAACCAAACAAAAAGAAACCAGGGAAATTTCTAACACCATAGAAAGGACCACTCAGTCGACGATCAAGGCTTACAGTCAAACCCTAAAAGACGCTCTGAAAGAAACTCAAGCAAGCTCCCAAAAGCTCAACAATGTTAGCGAGACCATGGAAGTTCTGCAATCAGAGATAAGAACCATCAAGGACTCAATAAAACAGGCAGTTACTGAGTCACTGGGCGCCTTGAGGGACGCAGTGGTGGAGAGCATCATGAGCGTCTCCTTTCCACAGCTGGACGAGTCCAAAGCCACCACTATATACTTGTCTTACCTGCATGCCCATCACATTAACATGGTTCATCCAGGTTCATTCTCGAAACACCTCAACGAGACACTAACCAGGAACAACATTGCACCTGTTGAAATAAGCAACAAAGTCCCTTCAAAAGAAATCCTTAAGGCAGTAACCCACTGAACGACTTATCGAAGACCTCAACCCAGGCCAGAAATAGACCATGACCTCCCTGACGTAGGCAAAAGTCAGTATAACCGTAGCCCCGACGTGGCCAGTCAGTCCCCCTGGGATCACAGCTCCAACGACACCGTAAATGTCTGTGACCCCCAAGACATGTACTCCCAGCGACGACAGTGACCATCGGACTGCAACCACAGTGTCATGGGTTGCGTTAGGCTTACCCACGCAACCAACTCCAAAGTTTGTTTTACCAGAGATAAGACGCCCGGCGAGGCATAACTGGGACATGTATTTTTCAATTAGTGTATGTCAGCCAGCCTTTAGGGGGGTGGGCAGTGAAACAGTGTTGTACTGTTCATCGCTTCACACCCAAAAAGCCATGGGTTAGTTAAGACGTCGTCTCCATCCTCTCCCTCCTGAAAGGGGGCGGGACACCACACCACACAGAGTCCTCCACCGCCACTCCGTCCTGTGAACCGTCGTCGACACGAGACTAAGCGTGTTAACCTAGGTTGTTATCCCCGTGGAAATATCACGTGTGGATGCCTGGTTGCGACAAGAGCAATCCAGGCTGGCCTATCAAACCTACAGTAAATGGTTAATTAATTCACGCTTACAGAGTTCTCCTGCACGACACCCATCTACTGTGACCGTGATCGACATGAGACTAAGTGTGTTAACCTAGGTTTGTTATCCCCGTGGAAATATCACGTGTGGAAGCCTGGTTGTGACAAAAGCAATCCAGGCTGGTCTATTGCACCTAATGGTTAATTCAAGTCACGCTTACCAGTTCTACTTGCCGCGACAACCGTCCACATTGACTGTCAGTGACGCGAGACTATGTGTGGTAACCCAAGAGTACCTTTTTGTTGTTATGGCCGTGGGAAGAAGTTCTTGTGATGAAGCCTGGTTGCAACAAAAGCAATCCAGGCTGGCAGTAAATGTATCACTTGAAGAATTAAGGCTCTGTTAAGTCATACCACAGTAGAGTAATCACATGTGTCCCCAAGTTGGAAATTCCCTGTTTTAGAAGCTTAATTTTATTACAGCGTGAACGTGAGTGAATCATATATCCATGCAAATTGTAAATCATTGTATGGAAGCTTGACAAATAAATGTAAGTGCAATTATCTGCCCGTATCTGTGATCCTATCTTATTATTACTGAAGGTAATGACTGATTGGTTATGACATAGTACAATAGGGTGTGTCATACGGAGGCGAATTTTTTTTTTTTGAGTTTGAAAAATCGGCCCATGGTATTAATGATGTAGTTCTATGTGCAGAATCATGTGATATCTTCAGATTTGAAAAGTTTTTATTTTTTGCTGGGAAAATTTTAACTTGAAAACTTATAAAAATTCAGTATTCCCACCCTTTTACCAACACCACTAAATAGCTTATTTAAAGTAAAGTAAATGTATCAGGTTAATTTATTAGGATGAAAATGATCCAGAATAGTGAAACGAATGATCTTGACACATTTATTAAATTTTATATTCCTTTAGAAAACAAAATCATCAAATACAAAAACCGGTTTTAACTACTTACGACCCGTGTTGCTGCACAACCATAGAATATGTCTTTTCTTTGTTTCTGTTTCTACTCATCACCTCCCTGCTGACCACCTGAGCTCGAATGTAGCCTTCCCTCCTCTCCTGGCTGTACACGTGATTGCTGGCCTCGCTCACTTGCTGTACACAACGCTCCATACTCTGGGTGTGCGAGGGCCAGGCAAGGACATGCATGGGGTTGTCCAGGAAAGCTCTGACTTGAACATTGGTGAGGCTGCAGGTAAGAGGGGGCTCACTGCCAACCTGGATGTTATCCAGATCTATGAGATCAGTGAGGGTCTTGGCACCTAGATTGACTTCAGGAGTCTTCCTGACCCTGAAGGAATCGTCACCAACTGATTCGTCATGCCCAGATCCTCTCATAAGTCTCATATCCAAGATCTTTTTGACTGCCACTCTTCTCTCCTCCTCATCCTTACTGCACAGCATTGTCTGCATAACTGCCTCGGGATGAGCATACCAGGAAGATCTCCTCACAGTCTGCTCCACAATCTGAACAACCTTCCTTGGCTGACTCCTCAGGAGCTCAAGCTGGAAGAGAACATGCCTCGGACCTTCGGAGATCGATGACTTGACCTTGGTGTTGAACCAATTTGGCAAGTAGACACTCACGATGAATTGGACAATAAGTCTCAGGTTGTGAAGCTGGTTCCCTTTCAGTTTATGATGAGCGACCCCAAATTCTGCAGAACCTGAGAGCCGTTCTAGCCAGAGCCACTAGAATGTGAGACTGGACCTATCTGCAGGTAAGCAAGTCTATCAGGCATGACCCCAGTTTTGATGGCACTGCAAATCATGTAACCATAGTACTGGTCAGTACTCAGGTCGTCAATGACAGTGTGTGCAAGCTCAACGAGTGGAGGGCCAACTGTGATTTTTCCAAAGCTCGGATTTATTTCTAACTCAGTGGCAGAGTCCAGCATCTTGCCAAGAGGACCAGACCATCTGTTGTTTGAAAGAATCTTGCCATCCAGCTCCTGGATCAGATGTCTGAGTGGCAACTCGTTGGTGTGGAGGTCACAAACAATCCAGACCAGCTTCCTCCCAATCTTCCGCTCTATCCACTGTATGACCCCCCCTTGCCACCCTGTGTTCGTGTTGGTGCTGTCCCCTCCAATGGCCTGCAGGGTCTGGTCTACGTTCCTCTCTCTGAGCCAGTTTACAATGTTATCTGCCACTATCTCAGCTGGTTTCCTGATGTCATCTTTCTCTGGAGTGAAATGCCACAAATACTTCCCTCCTGGTTCACTGCAGCAGGAGTAGTGTTCCTCCTTCACCATGGCAGGGAACAACTTGTCAGAATCTCCAACTTTCATGAACACTTTAGTGTCATCCCTTCTCCCATCAAAGAACAAACAATTGATTCCATTTTCTCTTATCCCCTTATCAAACTCCTCTTCTAGGTTACTGACAAGTTTCTCCTGAGCTCTCCTTACTTTGTTATGATCTATCACCAGGTGAACATCATCAGGTGTTATCAAACCACCGTCAATCCAGGCAGCTGTTGCTATCTCTGCAGTTTCTCTGAGACCAGTGTGGTGTCGCATGCTGGCCAGAGCTATGCTCGGGATATCTTTCCTATTTCGAATCTTATGCCTGGAAGGTTTGGGATCATTATTTTCTGGGTTAGGGACAAAGTCACCATTCTCCTGGTCAGCACTCGGATCAGCCATGGGGAAGTCATTAAACTCTGAATCAGCTTGACTCCAATCATCGGCCTTTTTTACCTCACCCTGGGCCTTCTCAAGTCTCTTTTCCTCGGCAACTCTTCTCCTCTTCTGTCTCTCTGTGGCAGCCTCCTGTCTCTTGGACTCCGGAATATCTTGGCTAGAAATCATGAGAGCCCCTATACTGCCAGTCTTCTCTCTCTGTGCTTTGAAAAATGCCAGTTCGATCACAGGAATCTTCAGTTCACGCTTGCAAATACAGGAGATGTGGGCCTCGGATTTACAGTCACGATCGCATCCAAACTCAGGACAGAGAACAATTGGCACTTGCAAGTAATTATGTCAAATAACTGGTCCAGTTGCTTGGCAAAGCTGTCCTTAACTGCAAGTTTTCCTCTCCCAAGAGAGATATCTCTTGCCTTTTCCCAACTGGCTAGCAGTCTCTCACTAATCTTCTTCTGACTTGTTATGACTGGAGGCTTGAACTGAGCGTTAGCCAGAGTGTACTGTGCCAAGACAGCTTTGGTCATATCACTGGCAATGTCTTTGTTTGTGTAAGTTCTTTGGTTCTTTTCACTGATTTGCCTGATTAAAACACCGTATCTCAAAGCATCTCTCAATGTAGGCAACTCCGACTTCAGGAGCTCTCTCCCAGACCCAAGATAGTGACTGAGATGGCTGGATTTTTGGTTCCTCGTCCTGACACAAGCAGCCATCGCAAATATTATCAACTTATAAATGCATCAGAATCTGAAACAGAAAAAAATATTGTTAGTTGGGTTGTTAAAGAATGAAGTCAGAAAGCAATGTTCACTATTTAATTGTAATGCACTAATGCAGCTGTACGTTAGATTTTCGATAAATTTCACGCTAAAATTTACCTAGCAAAAGGTTGCAAAATATTAAAACTGAAATTATTTTCTGTTTATATACACTAAAATCTACCAAAAAAGTGATGGGCCATTAGTTTTAGCTGATCTTCCCTCCTATGACACACCCTAATAGTATAACCAATAACTTAGATGGATGTTGAAAATTAAATGAATTCATTAAATCATCATTATCAAGTATAAATCATGGAATGTCGAGTGGTGGAGTGAACTTCTACGTAGATACGCCATAATCCCCTGTAAGTAACCAGTGTGAAGGTATCGAACTCTACGGTAAGAAATAAGAAATACGACATAATATTATCTTTATTTAATATAATCCACTCCTACTACTACCGATTCATACCAAAACCATGACACACAGTCAATGGTTGCGACCAGATGATGGCGACTCACTCCACAGAGGAACAAGACCCTCGAGCTGCAGCGTCAGTTGATCACTACGACACACAGGCCCAGGACCTGAACACCTTGCTGTACACGGGTGACGAAAAGTTCGAGGGCCCACCATTAACTGACAAGCAGATGTCCGAACGTTCTGCTAAGAAGTTCCGTCCCCCTAGAAATGGCAGAAGCCGAGCAAACACTTCAAGCGACGCCCCAAGCTACAGTCTCCGAAATGACAGTCGTTAGCAGGATGAAAATTGTCCAACATAATGTCCTACACTGATCCCTTGATAGACGTAACGAACTGTCTAACTTATACTATCAATTAGACCCGGACATCATTCTGTTAAACAGTACTGGCATAAAGGACGAAAGTAAGCTGAAAATTTTTGGCTACACTGTATACCAGAGGAACATGACGGGTGAGCTGAACGATGGTGTCGCTGTGGCCATCAGGTCACGGCTGAGTCACAGAGTGTTGCCAGACTTCGAAAATTCAGTTCTGGGAGTGTAGGTGGAGACAACTAGGGGACCTGTTATCATATGCACAATGTACCTACCTCCAAGACGTCCTTACTTACCCCAATAAGACTTCAACCAGTTGCTACGCCACAGAAAACCAATATACATCATAGGGGACTTAAATGCGCGCCACGCCATACTCGGACACGGTAATGAGAACAACGTCGGTGTGGCGCTGTATGACAACATCAGAAGGGGAAAACTGCAACACCTCGGGCCAGATTTCCCGACATTGATCAGACGTGCCAGTGCCACAACACCCGACATAATCCTCTCTAACAACGAGGCCGTCCTGAACAGGCACGTTACCGCCGGACCCATCAGTACCAGCGATCACCTGCCAGTCGTCGTGACGCTCTCATCCAATCCCATTATGATCCCCGCCAACATCAGGTCAAACCTCAAACGGGCAGACTGGGACTCCTTCAAGGAGTCTCTCAGTCTCAAGCAGGGGAGAAACCTGGAAGAAGCCAGCCCCAATGACATCGACGATGCGGTCGAACAATGGTACACGGATGTGAAGACGGAGATGGACAACAACATCCCGACCACCACTCACAGGACCATTCCCCATCCTCACACTCGTCACCAGCTGAGGAACCTCAGTGTCCAGTACGATCACGTGAGACAGCTAGCCAGTATCCGCGGGTGGACGCAAGTGCTGAGAGACCAGTACCGAGAGCGACAGACGGACATCCAGCACGAGAGCAAACGTCTACATGAACAAAAGTGGGCCGCCTTGGTGTGGGAGGCAGCCAACAATTACCGTGATTCTGCTGCATTTTGGAAAAGGATCAAGCGACTGATGGGTTCCACCTCTAGCACGGTCCCTTACCTGCTCGACCAAAACAACGTGAAAATATTCGGCGATATTTACGGAAGATCTTTGCCATTAGTGAACAGGAGAACGAGGGCTTCAACAGGGAGTTTGAGGAGGACATTTTAGGTCAGTTGCAGGACCATCAGCACCTGCTCCAGCCGCTCCCACTGACTGACCTCACCAGACTGGTGGACGGAAGCTACCTGACATAGCGCATAGTTCCTGCAGATATGTCAGCCGTCATAAAAGGGTTTAAAAACAAATCACCTGGGCAAAGCCACATTAACAAGAAGATCCTGGCTCAACTCCCCGACAACATGATAGAGAGGCATGCTCATATATGCAACGCCTGCCTAGCCTCTGGATACTTCCCTAAGATGTTCAAAATCGTCGTTATTCGCCTCATACCAAAAGTAGGAAGCCTCCAAACAAACTCGAAAACTTTCGACCAATATCGCTGCTAGAGGTACCTGCCAAAATCTTCGAAAAAATAGTAAACAAGAGATTGCGGCTGTATCGGGAGGACGAAGACGTGCACAATCCCCGCCAGTTCGGCTTCCGCCAGTACCGAGGCACATCCACCGCCATAGCTCAGGCCTACGAGCAGATCGCCAATGCCATGACTGGCCGCCTGCAGTGCAACATAGTACTGAGGGACGTCAGCAAGGCATTTGACAAAGTTTGGCACGCGGGGCTGCAGTATAAGATCATACAACTGGGGCTACCCGAAAATCTGACGCGCCTGCTGTGCAACTTCATTACGGACCACAGAGCCAAAATCAAGATGAAAGAACATTTTGGAGAAGAATTCTCACTATCGAGCGGCGTGCCTCAGGGCTCTTGTCTCTCACCAACCCTTTAGACGCTCTACACGGCTGACCTGCCACCCCCAATCGTCGGCAGCGTGTACGTCATGTATGCCGACGATGTAACACAGATCGTCACCTGCCCAGGAAGGTCCACGGCAAGGATGGCGCGACTCACTGCTCGGGCAATAGAGGATATCTTGGAGTATGAAAATAAATGGAAAATAAAAACAAACAAAACGAAATTCGAGGTCATACCCATAGCCAAATTCAAGCCGGCGCCATTGATGATCGACGACGAAGAGATTGAGTACTCTAAACAAGGCAGGTTGCTCGGCCTCATCATTTCTCGGACGGGCATCATTCCCCACGTGAAGGACAGACAAAATCGTTGCAGCCAAATTAAAACGTTTTAAACTGATGCCTGAGAAGATACAAGTTCACCTGTATAAGGCGCTGGTGAGGCCTGTGTTGGAGTATCCACATATACCACTCGTCACACTCGGGAAGACTAGACTACAACAACTACAGAGCTTCCAAAACAATTGTCTGAGGTCAGCCAGTGGCCAAGCGCCACCCTACCAGGAGACAGTGGAAACCATCCACCTAAGAAATAAAACAGAGGCCCTCAACGTCAGGTTCCATTTCCAAGGGAAGAAGGTTTGGGACAAGCTCCTGGCCGACCCTCACAGCCCAGACCACCTACGCGGGGAAGACATCAACGGAGGGCGACCCCACGCCTGGTGGCCCCGGAGTCTGCCCGCACTACAACAACCCAACACTCGACCCATCTATGTCCGCCACTGTGATCCACCTTAGATTAAAATTTAGATGATATAAATTCACATTTAACAAGTCACAATCTAGTGAGTCGATAACGTAATACAGTATAAGATTTTAATAAACTTGTAATTGTAAAAACAATCTAGTCATTGTCTACTAAAATAACCATTGTGCAACCTCATCCTAAATCCTAGGTTAGCTTAGTCAGCCAACAAACTATGTAATATATAAAACAAGGGGTGTCGTCCCCCTCTATTTAATTCATTAAACTTCTTTTCCAACCTTTCCCCCCACGACTATATGTTGTGACTTCTCTATCCCTCATGTCTGGCTGTGCCTTGAGCCCCAGCATGCCTTCCTTCCATTCCCCACCTTAACCTAAAAACAAGAAAAAAAATGCCATCTCTCAGTGACCTCCACCACCACGCACTAGTAGGGTTTGGCAGTGGACTACTGCAACCATCCTCGTTATCGCCACTTACTGCCACCAGCACTCCCCCGCCCACCTCGCCCAGTCCGCCACTACAACAAAATTCAGCCCAGAAGAGCCCGCACTGATAGATATAAAAATAGCACCATCCCATCTATTGTTCAAATAATAAGCAGCTCCTCATTTATGTACTGTACAGCCTGTAAATGTATTGAACGTACATTATTATGTCAAAATCACATGGAAGTTTGTATATTTTCAGCCACCGGCTGCTACTCTATTAATAAACCGTTAATATTATTCATACACACACACACACACACACACACACACACACACACACACACACACACACACACACACACACACACTAATACTTTACTACTTTGCTGTCACTCGGAATCGAGTAGGACGATCATCCAGCTATGGTAAAATGGCATGGGTTATTAGGGATGTCACCTAAGTTAGTGAGTTTTGAGGTGACTAAAGAGCCCGATACAAGACCGGCACCGTCGTCCACATTCGTTGCACATGTGGAGCGCTCCATCAACTGTGGGAGTTGGCGGTGGCAACATCTTTCCGTCGTTGGCGCTTATATGCCTAGGTTTGCATTCGGACGAACTCATAAGTATTGACACCTTCTCGTGTGGTGCTCCTACAAGCATTACGATGTGGAGTAATCGACTCCCAGGTGAGGGGGTCGATTTGGCACCTTTTCAGGTTTTTCTTAAGACTATCCTTATACCTTTTCAATTGCCCGCCAACGTTACGTTTACTATTCGTTAGGTGACTGCATAGTAGCCGCTTTGGCAGTCTACTGTCGTCCGTGCGGGTAACATGGCCAGTACAACGT
Organism: Homarus americanus; assembly: GCF_018991925.1. Lineage (NCBI taxonomy): Eukaryota > Metazoa > Arthropoda > Malacostraca > Decapoda > Nephropidae > Homarus > Homarus americanus. The sequence goes on along the minus strand of NW_024748502.1, from coordinate 2,087,982 downwards.
AGTTGTTCATGTATAATGGTAGCCTCGATGTTCCTACAGTTGGTGGCAGCAAAAATGCTGGCATTTGTTTTCTTGTCTTCCCAGCGAACTCGGATGATGGAACGTAGACTACGTTGGTGAAAGTTTTCAAGTGCCTTGAGGTGCCTTCTGTATTTGACCTATGTCTCACTGCCATATAGTAGGGTGGGCAGGACCACTGCTCGATATACGTGCAGCTTTGTGGATAATTTCAGCTCCCTACAGCTGAAGACACGATTTCGGAGTCCACCCAAGGCTTGAGATGCACACCTGATCCGATGCTGAATCTCTTCATCGATGTCTGCGGTGGTGGACAGGTGGGAGCCGAGATACCGAAAGTGGGCAACATTAGAGGCTGTAGTACCATTAAGCTAGATGGATGGTGGAGGTGTGTCTGAACCATTGACAAGTTGAAAGAGAATCTGAGTTTTACGTACATTCACCTCAAGGCCGAAGTGTGCAAACGCGTCTGCATAGGTGTTCAGAATCTCCTGTAGGTCTTGTTCAATGTGAGCAACAAGGGTTAGGTCATCTGCATACCGAAGTCGTCTTGTGTTGAAAAGACCCGCCCCCTTCACCCGGTACTCGATGTTCACCCTTCTGGCTAAACTGGCACTGGCACGAGTAAAGAAGGCAGCCAAGAAGATGGAAAAGGGGGTTGGTGCCAGTCACACCCTTGTTTAACCCCTATTTGGATGGGGAAGAACTCTGACTGGGTGCCGCTGTGCAGGACAATGCCGTTCATGCCGTCGTGGAGTTGCCTAACAATGGCGAGGAATTTTGGTGGGCAGCCAAAACGGCTGAGGGTCCACCAGAGGGCTTCCCTGTTGACCGAGTCGAAGGCCTTGGTTAGGTCGATGAAAGCCATGTACAGGTCACAACGCTATTCTCTGCAGTTTTCCTGTATCTGTCGGGCAGCAAAGATCATGTCAGTGGTTCCACGTGATGGTCTAACACACATTGAGATTCTGGGAGGAAGTTTTCCGCCTCAGGAAAAAGTCTATTCAGGAGGACTCGGGCGATAATCTTGCCAGCTACGGAGAGCAGTGAGATCCCATGGTAGATACCACAATCTGATCGGTCCCTCTTGTTCTTATAAATATTGACAATGAAAGCATCTTTAAGAGCTTGTGGGATTTCCTCCTTTTCCCATATATTCTCCAGGAGAGAGTGGAGACGGCTGGTAAGCAGAGATCCTCCTGCTTTATACACCTCGACTGAGATTCCATCAGGCCGTTATGCTTTGTTATTTTTCATTTGTTTGATGGCAGTAGCTACCTCATCCAGGGATGGAGGATAGCTGAGGTGGGTCAGCTCTGGATGCTGAGGGACCTGCTGGGTAGTCAGGACATCTACATCGGTGTTTCGGTTGAGTAATTAATGGTAGTGCTCTTTCCAGCGCTGAAGGAGGTCTTCGTCGTCTTTAATTATGTGGTTACCGTCAGGTGAGCGAAGGGGGGGCTGCTCCACGAGTGACTGGCCCATAAAATGTTTTAGTGGAAATGAAAAATTCGCGCATCTTGTGCTGATCTGCAAGTTTTTGTGCTTCACATGTTTTATTTTTGAACCAGTTGTTCTTTAGATTGAGAAGTTTCGGCTGGTCTACCGCTTTCTTCTGCTGAAGGTATCAGCTTTGGTCCGAGACTGGGGGTTGTTCTGCCAGTCAGTAAAAGCAGCACGTTTATCATCGATGAGTACTCTGATTGCCGGGTCAGTTTCATCAAACCAGTCCATACGCACACACACACACACAAAGACACACACACACTCACACACACACACACACACGCACGCATACACATCTGTGAGGGAGTTACTACTCTACGAGTCCGCTGTTCAACACCTCAGTGCACAAGATCTACGTGATCTCCACTGTAAGCATTAATCTGTGTGTTCAATGTATGTTCCTTTACCTTTCTCTAATGAAGGCTTTTGTTAAACCACCAATGTCAATGTATGTAATAAATCATTTATGTCCAATGTATATTTTCAGCTTTCGGGCTGCAGAACATTTTCAATAAACCGCTAATTATTATTATTTTTATTATTTTTTTTTTTTACACACACACACACACACACTTGGGTGCGCACATTTTATATAATGTATTGTATATACTGTACATATTCGGTAATTTAACACGGTATGCATACTACTATATGTACACAAGTCATAGATACTTTGTTTTGTGTGTGTACCTAGATAACAATCCATACGTTCAACACAAGATACATGTAGACACGCAGTCGCCTGGTTGGCTCTCACAAACCTCGTATCATATCCTGGTCCTGCACAACACCTTATCATCTGGTGTTCACACGCTCCATAAAACCAAGACCATTGTCCAGCACATGAATAAGACATACACCCACTACTGTACTGCTGTGAACACACACACACACACACACACACACACACACACACACACACCGACTATGACAATAAACCTATAATTTGTTCTATCATCCAATACCGTTAATTTACTTCATGATGTTCTCGCTCGAAGAACAAACTCATAAAACCAGCTTCATGTTCTACTTTAACATTCACCTCCCAAAATACTTAACACATTTTAGAGTGAATTCTTTTCCGATGGTGTTAAGGTCGTTTTGACAGATAAAGAAAGACTAGAAAGATTGCCAAGGAAATCAATCCTATTTAACTGTCGCCTGCTGGGGGTCCGTATTGCAGGTGTTGATGTTATTGCAATCAGCAGGTGAGTTTAGCCCCCCCTTCCTTACCTTTCCCACCACAACACTGAAGGCTAATACGAGGAAAGGTAAAGCCATTGGTAAAAGTAAAATTAATATTATGAATGTTATTAGATTACTGGGTGGAAGATGTGATATTGCTTTAAGAAAGAAAGAAAGACAGAAAAAAGTGATTCGTATGTGTGCAAAAGAGAAGACAGTGATAATTAGTGGTAAGAGTAAAATAATAATATATGAAAAGTTGAAGAAAAAATCTTAAGATGGATTCTCAAAGGTTCCTAGTATTTGTTTTCGTCTCACCATTAATAGAGAGATCCAGTTGCTGTATTTAGAGATCAAAGCACAGAATTCTGACTCCAATGTGTTGAAATTAAAGAGACTCAAGTTCTCAATCTATTTAAGAGACTCAAGTTCTCAATCTATTAGAGACTCAAGTTCTCAATCTATTAATGAGACTCGACTTCTCAATCTGTTAAGGAGACTCAAGTTCTCAATCTATTAACGAGACTCAAGTTTTTAATCTATTAAAAAGACTTAAGTTCTCAATCTATTAAAGAGACTCAAAATCTCAATCTATTAAATAGACTCAAGTTCTCAGTCTATTAAAGAGACTCAAGTTCTTATGGACTTAAGTTCTCAATCTATTCAAAAGACTCACGCACGTTCTCAATCTATTAAAGAGACTCATGTTTTTAATCCATTAAAGAGACTCACGTTCTCAATCTATTAAAGAGACTCAAGATCACAGTCTATTAAAGACTTAAGTTCCCTTTCTATTAAAGAGACTCAAGTTCTCAATCTATTCAAAAGACTCAAGTTCTCAGTCTATTAAAGAGACTCAAGTTCTTATGGACTTAAGTTCTCAATCTATTCAAAAGACTCACGCACGTTCTCAATCTATTAAAGAGACTCATGTTTTTAATCCATTAAAGAGACTCACGTTCTCAATCTATTAAAGAGACTCAAGATCACAGTCTATTAAAGACTTAAGTTCCCTTTCTATTAAAGAGACTCAAGTTCTCAATCTATTCAAAAGACTCAAGTTCTCAGTCTATCAAAGAGACTCAAGTTCTCAGTCTATTCATGAGACTCAAGTTCTCAATCTATTAAAGAGATTCAAATTATCAATCTATTAAAGAGACTCAAGTTCTCAGTCTATCAAAGAGACTCACGTTCTCAGTCTATTCATGAGACTCAAGTTCTCAATCTATTAAAGAGATTCAAATTATCAATCTATTAAAGAGACTCAAGTTCTCAGTCTATCAAAGAGACTCAAGTTCTCAGTCTATCAAAGAGACTCAAGTACTTAATCTATTGAAAAGACTCACGTTCTCAATCTATTAATGAGACTCAAGTTCTCAATATATTAAAGCACTCAAGTTCTCAATCTATTAAATGGACTTAAGGTTTGAATATACTTAAGAGACTCAAGTTCTCAATCTACTAAAGAGACTCACGTTCTCACGCTATTCATGAGACTCAAGTTCTTAATCTATTTAAGAGATACAAGTTCTCAATCTATTAAGAAGTCTCAAATTCTCAATCTATAAATCTGTTGGAGCTTAAATAGAGAACCGCCCACTTACTTATAAACTCCAGCCTGTATTAAGAGACACAACTCCGTAATTCAGAGAGCCAGCAGCTGAATTTAGAGAACCTGGGTTACATAAACAAGACGCCTGCAAGTGAGTTGGAACTTTTCCTTCTCGTCTCTCTCTCTCTCTCTCTCTCTCTCTCTCTCTCCGCTCTGCCGGGGCTTCCACCATTTACCGAGCGCCCTTCATAATTCAACATTAAGACTCATTCAAGACGCTGAGCTCAGAAATTATCGGCGGTATTTAAAGCCAGGTGGGAGTCGGCCTTGACCCTCTGCCAAATAATTCGCAATACAATTTCTATAATTCTAAGAAATATGCAATAATTCAAAATAATTCGCAATACGCAATATATTTTCTATAGTTACAGTAATTCGCAATATGTTTCCTCGATCTCATAACAATTTGTAATGTATTCACTATAACACAATAATTCGTAATATATTCCCAATTAATCACAGTAATTCGCAATATCTTTTTTGTATAAATCACCTTATCTCAATATGTATTCGCGAATACTTCACGTTTACTCTCACTGTAATAGCCTACATATGACTCTATAGCTCGGATCACATTTCCTACAACTCAAAATAGTTCACAATATATCCCTATAACTTAAAGCACAGTGTTCCCTATAATTAGCAATGGTTCGTAATATGCCCCCTATAACTTCCAATGGTTCGTAATACATACTCTATAATTCACATTAATTCGCATTCTGTTCGTTAAAGCTCGCAATTATTCTCTGTAATTCGGTAATAATTCACCAATTTTCTCGCAACGGAAGCTAACGTTCGTGAACAGTATTGCATAACCTCCTCCCAGACACTGTTACTGCCTGTGGTGATACTCCAGACAGACAGAGAGACAGACAGATATACTTGAATGGAGCAAACATAGTTGGATTAATTAGTTCCTCCTCGACCAAGTTTCACTAGTTAGAGGCCGAGGGTTGGATCTGTCCATCTCGGAGAGTTATCTGCTCACTGGTGAAGTCGGACATCTGAAATCTATAGCCTGGTGATAATAGAATTGAGCTCGACCTTCCAAGACTCTACCATAGTTAAAGTTCAAGGTCGACCTTCCAAGACTCAGCCTTATTATAGTAAAAGGTCGACCTTCCAACACTCTAACATAGTTATAGTTCAAGGTCAACCTTCCTATGGCCTCCTCTTGGTAAGGCGTGGGATACTAGCCACGTAAAACAAATAGACCATGAACTCCCTCCCTCCTCAGTTAAGCTACATTAGCTCTGGGTTAATTGAAAACCAAAATCAATTTTGGATAATATTTGCAACTGTGTAATGGGGAACCAGTGTAAAATGAGGAACAGGTACGTAATAGGGACAGGTGTGTAATAATGAACAAGTGTATAATGAGGAAAAGTGTGTAATGGGACAGGTGTGTAATGATGAACAAGTGTAAAATGAGGAACGAGATTGTCATGGAGGTAGGTGTATAATTGAGACAGATTTTTAATAGACAAGTTTGTAATAGAGACAGGTGTGTAATAGAGACAGGTATAAATTAGACAAATGTGTAAATTGAGTGTAGGACAAAATCCCCAAGGAAAAATAATAATAAGAATTTTTTAAATCCTATATATAGTCTTTATTATTTAAAGTTTATGAACACTTCTCAGACATGTAAAATATTACATTTATTATATCATAAAACTGCAATTCCTAACCTAAATAAACCTAACTTAACCTAGCCTAACCTAACGTGACCTATTTTGCACTTTAACTGAGGGGCTTTTGTCCAATTTGCACTTTATCTAACGGGTTTTGTCCAGAGGATTTTCGTCGGGGAGGCCTTAGTCCTAGAGGGCTTTTGTCCTGGGGGCTTATGTCCAGAACCCGTGTAATAGAGACGGGTGTAAAATAGACAGATGTGTAATAAAGACATGTGTGTAAGACAGGTGTGTAATAGACAGATGTTTAATAGAGACATGAGAGTAACAGACAAATGTGTATTAGAGACACATGTGTAATAGACATGTGTGTAATAGACAGATGTGTAATAGAGACAAGTGTGTAACAGACAGATGTGTAATAGAGACTGGTATGTAATAGAGGCATGTGTGTAATAGACAGGTGTGTAATCGACATGTGTGTAAAAGACAGGTGTGGAATAGACAGGTGTGTGATAGAGGTAAGTTTGAAATAGACAGGTGCGTAAAAGACACAGGTGAATAATGGAGGGAAAATAAATAAAATATACAAATAAGACAAAGATCTAAAACTGAGAGAAAGAGAAAGAGAATGACTGTGAAACCCTTGACTGGCTAATCCCGTCCTTTCCATCAGCGAATCTTTCTCTAATCGTTCCAACTGAATGCCCCAATCTCCGTTGTTGATGACGCTATCTATTGGAAAAATGACAGGAAAAATAGTGTAATGCTTTCTTATAATATATATATATAATATATATATATATATATATATATATATATATATATATATACATATATATATATATTTATATATATGACAAAAAAATATATATATATATATATATAATAAAGATGTGTCAATTTGTCGCTTTATGTTAAAAATCAAATTTGGTAGTCAAAATATTGTGCCTCTTTATGTCTAAACTTGAAATTAAACAAAAATGAATTGAAATAACCCTCACCTTCATCAATTATACCTTAAAGTTTTCAAATATCTGATATTTCAACAAATTAATGAGACTTGAGTTAGAATTATTCATGATAACTAATCTCAAGTAAGCATATGGATTATGGAGTATTTTATGGTTCTATAGCTTGTGTACAATATGCATGTCAGAACATGAATGAACAGGCTCTCCGTGTGGGACAGTTTAATTCTTTGTTTGACTTCTTGTATAGCTGATGAGGATAAAACGCCCGGCTCACTCTCCTTCTAGATATATCATAAGGCATTGGTTTGCTCTCATTGCACTTACCTACTCTACCAGACGAATTCCACATTTTAATTATTGTAAGTAGGGCCATATTGATTATCGCGATTTACTTATATCATTGTATAAAACATTATGTTCTAAGAAATTATTATATTTATTTTCTGTTACAGCATTTGTCGCTCATTGATATTTTTTTGGAAACAACAGATTGAATTATGAAACATTGAAATATTTTTCTGTTGTCAGATAGTGTATTGAGATGTCAAAATTGAAGACAAGAAGTCAGTTGTCAGCACTTGAGCCCTGCTAGTTGGTAAGGAAAGAGCTTCCTGTATCAGAACTTCCAACAGTAGAGACATGCTTTTAAGATTAGGGTTACTCCTTCGAGAAAAAAAATGCAAAGGACAGAAGGAACTATACAGATAAAGAACTCGCCAATGACATGATAGTCCCTCTTCTTGCATCAATGGACAAAAGCTAATGCATATTCAAACCACCTGTGATTAATCAGTGTCAGACTATTGAATAAAACAAAGACAGGGAAATTATGGCACAAAACAGTTGAAACATCACTTAGTAAAGGAAACTTGGCCAGGAAAAATGAATTTCTGCACCTTGATACTCTGTTTGACATTTTGACCTGTAGGTGCTCCATACAGTATATTTCTGAATCAGCTTCTGTTCTCACTCAGGTAAGAAAAATAATTCCCACATTGATTGTGGTTGTCTCATTGAAAAGAAGATCCCTGTTTTAGAGGCTTAGATTTATAAGGCACAGGGACAAGGCAGAAACCAAGAAGTATGCAAATGGGTTCAATAGATTATTCAAGAAACAAGAAGCAGATTGCTAATGCAAGAGAGAGAAGAACAAATCCAGAGAGAGGGAACAAAAGAAAGAAAATGAAGAGTGAAGAAAGCCATCAAAGAGAGGAGAGCTGTGTCAAAGATGTTTATCACTTCTTTGATAGTTCTTCTGATGAACAGGAAAGCAACTTATCAGATGATAGTTCAAGAGCCATCTGAACCTTTACCAAAAATGAAATACAACACAAGAAATATTTCAAACATTGCTTTAGCTAGTGATACTTCTGCATGCTGGACTTCATTGAGGCTGCAGAAATTGCAACTGCCGCTTGGATAGATGCAGGCCTCTACATCCAGCCGAGGATGTATCTTTGGTGATAGATCATAATAAAATTAAGAAGAGCACAAGAGAAAAAATAATGAAGGAAATATCTGATCAGCATGAAAAAGATTTAAGCGAGGAGGCTCTCCTGTCTTTGTTTGATGGAAGAATAGGTAACCTAAAAGTTTTGCTAGAAGTAGAGGTGAACAAGAGAGTTTTTGAGTCTCATCAAAGAAAGAACACTACTCTGTGTCTGTTCTGGGCACAGGTGGTCAGTTTTTGTTTTCCACTTTGCTCCCCGAAAACTAGTAGAAGGAAAAAGAAACATGCAGAGGTCATTGCTGATCATATTTTATGTTGGGTTCAGGGAGAAAGAACTTGGCAGTTCACTGCAGGCTGTTGGTGGAGATTCAACTGCAGTGAACACCGGACACCAGGGGGGTGTAATGACGCATTTAGAGGAAAAAACTAGGAAGAAGACTTGTTTGGATTGTATGTGATTTATACAAATGAGCTACCTATGCGTCATCTCATCCAGGAACTTGATGGTCCTACAAGAGCAACAACAAGTGGTCAGGTCCCTTGGCATCATGCTGGATGAAGCAACACAACTAAAATAAATACAACCTTTCCAAGGTCCCGAGTTAGCCCTCCCCCTTCGAAGATTGTCTGAAGAGGTCATCAAAGATCTCCTTCCAGATAAATCCCTATGCTTGTCGTGTTGCCCAAGCAATAAGATCAGGAAGAGATGCCTCCAGTCATTGGCTCTCTTGGAGATTGGACCTGTCAGTCACAGCCCGGTTGGTTAACTTCTGGCTCTTCGTTTCTGCAGGATTTGGATTTCCAAGCACGAATTGAAGGAGCAAAGTGCTGAAATTTGAGGTTAATTGTTGAATTTATTATTATTGGAGTTTATCTTCCCCAGTGGTTTAGTGTGAAGCAATCTATGTGGGTGGATGGGCCCAATCACCTTTTGTTTCAATTGCAGCTAAATGAGAACACAGAGGAAGGTAGTGAGGGACATCGTGTTACCTGTGGCAGAAGGTCCGCTTGGTATGCTCGATCTAGAAACAGTTTTTGCAAGCAATGCTTTGCAGTCGTATACCAATCTCCGAACCGAGGCTGGCAAAGTCATTCTAAAAGGTGAAAGAACGCTAATAGATGGCGACCAGTTGGAGACTGTTCATTCATTCAGAAAGTTCCCCCAATAGCGTCAATACCCACCAAATTGTCAGAATTGGTTGACTTGAGTTTGGAAGTCTTAGAAGCCACCATTGACTAACCGTCCTAACTAGCCAGAATTGAAAACCTTAAAGACTCCAATGCAGGTGCCAAGTGGCCTTCCCACACTCCAAAGTGTGGAAGATGTGTAATGGTCACCAGAAGCAGCGGGCCATGTTTTGTACGAGGCGAGAAGGAGGTTACATCAAAGCACAAATAGCAAGCAGACTACTGATGACAGAAACCAAAGCAAAGAGAATATGAAGGCATTAGTTTACTCAAATAGACTTCTGAGGATAATAAAAATATGTAATTTTGAAACTTGGAAACGGTAACGTGTGCAAACGCTGGTTATGTTATAAATTCTAAATATGTACATTTAAAATCCATTTTGATGTGAGAGTAGGACTTATTATAAAAAAATTTATGCCAGAGATATTGTTTTGCATGTAGGAACTACAATAAGTGCTGCAAAATTACTCGATTTTTCAATTTAGCCAGTTCACCGCCTAAATTGACACACCTAATAAATAAATAAATAAATATATATATATATATATATATATATATATATATATATATATATATATATATATATATATATATTTATATATATATATAAAAAGTATATATATATATATATAAATATATATATATATATAAAATATATATTTATATATATATGTATATATATATATATATATATATATATATATATATATATATATATATATAAATATATATATATATATATATATATATATATATATATATATATATATATATATATATATATATATATATATATATTTCATGTAAATCACAATGAAAACGTGGATAAGATAAATCTTGATAAAACACAGGAAAATGGAAACAACGGAGCACCTTAGCTTTCGTCTTTATTCAGACATCTTCAGAATAGCGTTGCCTCTGAAAATGTCATATATATATATATATATATATATATATATATATATATATATATATATATATATATATATATATATATATATATATATATATATATATATATATATATATATATATATATATACATATAACAAGTAAATCCTGTGAGTCTTGGCGTGATCTAGGTATATGCTGATATACAAGAAGAAAGAAACACAGAGAAGTTCCCAAAGGCGCTTTTGTGTGATTCACGTCTTCAGGTGGTGCAGTCTGTACTCACCCTGGAGATGTGAATACAGAGTTAACATGTGTATGTGTGTGTGTTGTTTATATATATACATATATATATATATGTAACCGGTCAGAATTTACTGGACTTTAATTTCTCACTTGACTTGGGGTTTATTAAAGATTGTTAGATGGTAATTGCAGTGGAAGCGCCCCTTTGAGAAAATTCCCGAACCAGCAAAAGAACACTTAAATCTACTAAACAAAATGAATTGTCCTTGACCCGTGGAAGGATATAGTCTGTGACTTGGATGAATGAGACATGCTGTAAAATTTACACTTATATTCCCTCCAACTCTACAAACACAATCAAATAGTGGTACACCAATATGCGCACTTCTTAACCTGAACTTAAAACACTACTCTGGGGAATAAAAGTTATACATGATATTGAAATTATTAGAAACTCAGGCAACAATAAATTTAAAGTATTAAGAAATGTTGCTTGCACACATGAAACAGGCCTTAAAGGCTTTCAACAAAATTATATTACCCCAACAGATGCACAATTCCTAACCTAACTTAAACACTACTCTGGGGAACAAAGGTTATACCTGAGATCGAAATTATAAAGAAAAATTAAATGCATTAAAGGAAATAAATCACAGTATCACTCTGGTTCCACTTAGTGACACAAACATTCAAAAACAATACTATCAAAATCAATTAAGAACTATTACTACACACGTCAAGATAATATCAGTAACTGAAAAAATGGTACTAACTACACAAAAATATTGTCACTATTATTGAGATGTTACTGGGTCCACCAATACTCGTGAACCATGCTCCACAAAATTCAACATACTCCCGTAATAAGGGAGATAAAATGTTTCTCTAGGTATCCCCTAGACTCCTGGTCTCAGTGTGTGACCATTAATCTACTCAGATAGCCTCAGTGTACTCTCAGTGCGTCCATGGACGGGAAGAGAGAACGCCAACAGGTGACTATGGCCAGTAGGTAATACTTCTATCTGACCGAGGACACGTGGTGTAGTGTTGTGCACACAAGTGGTAAGAACTGATCACCCAATGCTGATGCTGGCCCCGTATCGTTTTAGTTGTCGGGAGAACTCGTTCACTCAAGAGATCCTTTGCTCCCCGCTAACCAGTGACAAGCCTGCACTGATCGTTCCAACGGCGACAATCGCCAATCATCAATCCTCAACGGCAGTCTCAAACGGCAGTCAATCTCTCGCAGTCATCACTCTCGCAGTCAATTTCTCGCAGTCAAGTGGGTTCTGATGGAAACCCAGAAACTGACTCACTGTTAGCTCTTAATAACTTTATCACTGCCCTATCTAACCCCTATCTGAGATCGAATGAGACTTACTTGTTATACTGCAAGAGCGCAGCACAGGTGACTAGGCCACGTGACTATTTCTGTGACGGACGCGCAGGAACGTCTTGTTTGTCTGAATGCATCCCCGTGACTGAGAGCTAGCCAGCCTCGTGTCCTCTCAAGGCGTTAGCTTAGGCCTACGTGACATATTTTCCGCCTAACTAATAACTCCTTGGGACACCCGTAACATTATTCAGACTGATAAACGATCTATAATAATTTCAAATTCAATAATAGTCCCTTAACTTCATGAATCGCATCATTATTAATTCGGCAAATTACATTTAATATCATATAGGCCTAGTTCCACAACCTCTCACTATGTGCTGGGAGCGCTCTCTTCCCTCAGACGACCTTGAAAGCTCAGTATCGCCAATGGCGCGGCGTTTGAAATTACTCTGAAATTCCTGAATATTACAATCGACCCCCCTAAAAAAAGACAGCACTGTCCTCATGTGCTGAGAAAAACATGCATACGACCCCCCTGAAAAATTGTTCTAAGAAACTGCATCTCACCCCTTTAACGTGCTAAACGCAGCATTCCTGTCTTCTCTTCTCCCCTTCTCTCTCCCGCTAACACTCGACCCCCCTAAAAAAAGACAGCACTGTCCTCATGTGCTGAGAGAACAACTTAGAAACCACCTTCAACTCTGCCCTATTCCAACTCGCAGCCAGCAACTCCATTTCTTGCCTAGCCCAATTCAAAACCAACCAGAACATACAAGCTCCCCTTTTTGCCTGGCCCTTAAGCTAGAGAACTAATGTCAAAAATAATACCAAATCCACATCCTGCATACTCTCCTTTGGCCTGGCCCTTGAACTAAGCGAACCAGTGTCAAAACCAATACACAGTCCTAAACAAACATGCTCTCCTTTGGCCTGGCTCTTGTACTAGAGAACCAATGTCAAACAATACTCAGTCCACACGAACTCTCTCACGTCTTCAACGATCGCCTCAATCCATGTCTCCGAACCTGATACCGGCAGACCAGCCCTCTCACAATGCACCAGTCCATATTAGTGAGGCCCTGGCCACTACAACTGTACACTCAATCCCGCTCATGACAGCAACCACTACTCAATGCACCTTTCCGACCTAGCCATCTCTCCAAACCCCTCTGCCCTACTCACGACTCCTCCAACTCACCCTCGACAACCTGCATTTTCTCATTTACCTGCACCTCTCTGAACTACTACTCTTCTGCCACCCCACACCTTCCGCAGCTGGCTATGTAGTCTCGCACTGTTTCTCCCATGCCTGGCCAGAAACCTCGCTCCTGCACCAGCGACAGAGTACCATCTCGCCCCTGATGTCCCACCTCGTCGTGGCAGGCTCTAATCAAAGCCTCCTGCAAGTTTGAAGATAACACTGGCACCTCCTTCCATAGATTCTTTCCTTCGGGTCTTCTATGCCAGACAACCTCTTCTCTTACGATCAGGGATTTCCTCGCTCGGTACATCTTGCGGAAGTCATCATTTTGGAGCTCTACCTGTACCTCGTCCTCGGGCAGCTCTCCCGCCAACCATCTTCGCAGTTTTGTCATATAGTTCATGCCTTCTTGCTCCTTACGCAGCCCATCCATCGTCCACAGTTCCTTCCTTCCTGCCCCGTTCTCCTCTACTACATGCATAGCTGTATACTCTTCTTCGCTATCTTCCTCCTGTTCCGTCGGGATTCTAGATAGAGTATCCGCCACAATGTTGTTTTTTCCCGGCTTGTACTCAATAGTGTAGTTGAACTGCTCGAGATCCGCATTCCACCTACTTTCCACGGCACCTAGCTTAGCCTTCTCTCGGTGACTGAGTGGGTTGTTATCGGTAGAGACTGTGAAATGTTTCCCTGCCAAATAAACCCTGAATTTATCCACTACTGCCCATTTGAGTGCTAACATCTCTAACTTACGAGAACTATAGTTGTTCATGTTACGTTCTGATTTCCTCAGGCCCCGACTTGCATAGCACACCGGATGCAAGCTGCCATCCTTCCGCTGGGACAGCACCGCACCTAGCCCACTAAAACTTGCATCTGTCTCTAATATAAACTCCTGAGTGAAATCTGGGCAAGCCAACACCGGTGTCTGCGTCACCCTGTCTTTCAGTTTCTCAAAAGCCTGCTCCTGTTCCTCTCCCCATTCACTATCTACCCGATCCTTAGATTTCTCATGCATCAACGCATGCAGTGGAGCAGGTATTTGGGCAAACCCTTTAACAAATTTCCTATAAAATGATGTGAACCCTACAAAAGACCGCACATCTTTCACCGTCTTTGGGACTGGCCAATCTCTTACTACCCTAATCTTCTCAGGATCAGCTGTGATGCCTTCAGCTGACACCTGATATCCTAAATAACTTACTTTGGAAGCCATTATTTCACACTTTTTAGGTTTAAATCTTAAGTTATTCTCCCTCATCCTGCAAAATAATTCCCTCAATCTGACTATATGCTGATCTATTGTACTTGAAAACACCATCACATCATCAAGGTATACAAGCAACGAGGAGAAAATCTTATCCCCTAAAATCCGCTCCATGTATCTCTGAAAGGTTCCCGGACTATTTGGCAATCCCATAGGCAGTCGCCTGTACTCAAAGTGTCCGAAGCTTGTGCTGAAGGCAGTCTTTTGACGGTCTGAAGGTTTTACTTCGATCTGGTCATATCCTGCTGCCAGATCAAACGTTGAGAAAAACTGGGCCCCAGTCAGAGATTCTAGAGTTTCATTTATCCTATGCAGAGAAAACGCATCGCGTACCGTGACCTTATTTAAGTCACGATAGTCAATGCACAACCTCAGCGTCCCGTCCTTTTTCCTCACTACTACAATGGCGGCAGAGTACAGACTCTCACTATGCTGAATTACTCCCTGATCTAACAGCTGGCTAATGTGCTGCTTCACCTCTGGTACCTGGTTTGGAGGGATCCTCCTGTATGGCACCCTAACTGGCCTGTCTGTAGTCACTGGGATCTCATGCTGAACCCCAATAGCCTTTCCTATGGGCTGGCCCTCCCTTTCAAAAATATCACTAAACTCCTCTATTAGACCCCTGACTGCACGCTCTTGTTCCTCATTCATTTTCTCCGTGTGCACTTTGACCTCCGTACGGGCATCCGGTTGAACTGTCCTCACATACACCTCCTCGCTGATGTCTGCCTCGACTTCCGTCCCAGAAGCCACTTTCCCAATTGCCCCTCAAGTGCTTACGACGATCAGACAGATTTGCCACCAACACCTGGGTCATGCCTCTCACCACTCTTACAGCTGTCGGCAACACTATCACACCCTCAGGCATCTAACCTTCATCCTCCATTGTTAGAGGTTCAATCACTACTTCTTTGTTAGCTACCTGGCTTAATGAGGGAACACATACTGACAGCAACCGAGTACTCCGGAGAGGAATGGTTGGGCTTTTCTTCCTCTCTGTCATACAATACCCCAGGCTGATGGCCTCTATTGCACATAACTGCCTAACCTCATGCAAGCAATTTTCCCACTGAGCGGTGCTCCTGGCTTCCCTGCACAAGTGATACATGTGCGGCTAGATCTCCGCAACCTCCCCCAGCACATTCATCCCCAACAACCCGACATGCGATTGCCCCTTACCCTGGGTCTCAATCCCTGGACAAACCAACAGCCCCACATCAGTGACTTCCAACCCACATACAACCATAGTGACCCGAATACACCCCACACACGGCACTGGAAACCCTGATGCCCCTTTTACCCTTATTCGAGTGGGTTGTAACACCACGCCTGCAGGCTCCAGCTCCCGACGGTAAAAAAGTTCATCAATTAACGACACTTCTGCCCCAGTATCTGCTAAACCCCACATTTCACGACCCGCTACCAGCACTGAAACCTTTAGGACACTCTGCTTTCAGCCTTAAGGTACCTTCTGTCGTGATTAAATTTGTCATGCGGACCACGCTTGACCACGGGTCCGCTCTCTCTTGGTTCATAACATCGCCGGTGGAATCTATTGGTGAGGCCAGGAACGGTTGGCCGGAACTGCCTGGCCTTGACCATTTCCCGACCGCCAGTTCCCATTGTTATTTCCAACTCGATACTGGCCATTGGCCACGTATCCCCTTGGGACACTCTCTCCTGGTCCGGACCTGTTCGTGCAATTGAAACTGAGGTGGCCCTCTTGTCCACACGCATAGCACATCGGGAGAATCGAGCCCCCAACCTGCGGTTCGTTCTCTCTTCCCTTAGTCAGCGGTACCTCCCTCAAACCTGCTCGTTTTTGTTCCGCCTCTCTCAGCCCTGTGATTCACTCATCTAGACTATGGTGAGGATACTTCTGGTTCTCCTCCAATAACCACATACGGCATTTTTCCTCCTTGAGCCCCCAAGTGATTGCATCTCCCAACAGGGCCTTATCATATTTATGTCCATGGTGGTTCAACTCATCGTTTAAATCGAGCATAGCATCATAATATTCAAGAAGCGTTTCATTGCTCCGTTGTTTCCGATTCATCACTTTCTGAATGGCGTCGTACGTGGCCGTCTGCCCGCCGTATTGCTGCTTCAAATAACAAGTTAATTCGTCTACGGTTTCCCAGTCTCTGCGTGCATTGTATACGCGATCTGCCGCAGGCCCCGCAAGATGCCTTATTATGAATTGGATTCGACTGACTTCGTCTCCGTCTAGCAGCTTGAGGGTTCGGTCAACCTCTCTTAACCACTTCCCTACCTCTACTCATTGGCCTACCGTCGAACTTAGACATGGTCAACACAGCCCCGAGACTAGTTCCCTCTCTACTATTGTGTCTCCTCATCTCCCACATTGTCTCATCGTGCTGTATTTGATACTGTGTCTTTACCCTATCTAGTGCATCCCTCAACTGAGCTAGGTGTTGTTGATGTTCCTTCTCTAACTGTTGCAATTGTGTGTGGTACTCCCCCCTTAACTGTTGTACATATACTCCATACTCCCCCCTGATTTGGTTCGCCCATGCCTGACATTCCCCACTAATCTTCCTTTCTAACTGTTCCAATCGTTCCTGGTACTCTCCCCGGGTTTTCCCCTCGAGCTTCCCAATACGTTCCACGAACTCTTCTCTCAACTGTACCAAACCCGGGCTGTCTCTCCTTTTCTCTGAGTAACCCCGCACCGTCAACCACAACAAACCCATTCCCACGGCGAGCATGAGTAGAGCTGGGGTCACACACTCTACCGTTTCCATCCACTCCATGATTCCGCCCATTATCCCAACCACAGAACTATCAGTCACGAAATAAAAATAACCACGCTCTGCTACCATTTGTAACCGGTCAGAATTACTGGACTTTAATTTCTCACTAGACTTGGGGTTTATTAAAGATTATTAGATGGTAATGGCAGTGGAAGCGCCCCTTAGTGAGAAATCCCGAACCAGCACAAGAGCACTTAACTTTACTAAACAAAATAAATTGTCCGTGACCCGTGGAAGGATAGAGTCTGTGACTGGGATGAATGAGACACACTGTAAAATTTACACTTATATTCCCTCTAACTCTACAAACACAATCAAATAGTGGTACACCAATATGCTCACTTCTTAACCTAAACTTAAAATACTACTCTGGGGAATAAAAGTTATACATGATGTTGAAATTATTAGAAACTCAGGCAATGCCTCATTAGAGGATAATAAGTTTAAAGTAATAAGAAATGTTGCTTGCACACATGAACCAGGCCTTAAGGGCTTTCAACAAAATATCAATCACTGAGAAAATGGTATTAAAAAAAATAAGAAATTAATAACTCTACAATGAATAGGCCTTAAGGGCACTCACCAAAATTATATCCAGCACTGAGAAAATGGTATAAAAATCAGAGCTTATTAACTCCACCCTGAATAGGCCTTCAGGGTGCTAAACAAAATTATATTACCCCAACAGATACACACCTCCTAACCTAACTTAAACACTACTCTGGGGAACAAAGGTTATACCTAAGATTGAGATTATAAAGAAATATTAAATGCACACAGCATACATTAGTAACTGAAAAAATGGTATTAACTACACACAAAAATATTGTCACTATTATTAAGAAGTTACTGAGTCCACCAATACCCGTGAACCATGCTTCCTAACCTAACACACACACAGATTCCACCTGAACTCCGTAGTCGTTTAAGGCACAACCAACAGGCACCCGTAGTTTAAGGCCCAAATCAGCCTTTCTCCACCTTGGAAAGTGTACCTCTAAACTCCACTAACTCTTGGCCCCAGTGTGCGGCCCTGTATCACTCAGCTGGCTTCACTCTACCCCCAGTACATCCATGAAGCGGAAGGAATGAGCCAATCAGACCTTGTACAGTTGAGAGAAGCTTTAGCTTCCCTTTAGCAAGAGGGTTTCACTAAGCTGCTTGAGATATGTGGTATTGTGAGCCGAGGTAGAGGAGAGTTGATGACCCCAAACGATCGTCACGTCGTTAGTTGGGCACCTAGACAGCTGGGTTCACTCCAACTCTCACCATACTCAACAGGTGGCTGAAACCCA
>NW_024748502.1:1971896-2064396 GCF_018991925.1 Homarus americanus | reverse complement strand
ATCATCTCAGTCCACCTAATCAGTGATCACTATGCATTACTTACTGAATACACTGTTGTCGCTGATATAAAGTGTTAACCCCATCCTAAGCTCAGAATTAACATCCCAAATAATATTGAACTGCACTTTAAGGCCTACATCCAAAGATGGTATGCTGGGTATACACCTGGGTCAGTGGATGAACTTTGCTGTGATCTTGTAAATGTCATTACCACATATTATACCACCTGGGTTAAGTCAAGGAGGAAGGGGAGCAGCACTAAACCACCTCTGTGGACACATGACCCCATCCTCACCAAAGAAGGAGAGAAGGTAGAACAGCTTGCCAACACTTATAAGCAAAATAAAACCAGTGATAACCCCCTGGCATCCCTCAAAGCTAACAGAGCATTTCGAGAACTCAAAGGTCAGGTGAAAAACACCTATTGGGAACAATTCTTACAGGGGATTAATAGAACAACCACTCTAGCAGAAGTGTGGAACAAAATTAGAGCCCCAGTCAAACTTCATCACAATCCTGCAGAATATACTGACAAGCTCTTAGACCAATGGTCTAGTGTGACACAAATCACTTCCCTGCTTCCTGACATACAACAATATCTTAAAACCACACACATTAATAGGGGTTTCAAGATTGAAATAGCCTGTTCCTCACCAGACCTTAACGACCAGTTTCCTATAACGCACCACGAACTAACAATTGCACTAATAAAAGGTGAATCATCCTCCCCCGATGAGGATGGCATAACCTATAACACGCTGAGATTGTTAAATGAGGTCCCTATCCATCCACCGATTGAACTGTATCAAATGAGCCTCATACAGGGTATTCTGCCTTAGACATGGACTCAAGGAAACATAGTACCAATCCCTAAGGCTAACTCTCCAAACTTCAGGCCCATTTCACTTACACCCTACATGCGTAAAGTCCTTGAAAGAGTTGTTCGCAACTGTCTCATGTTTCAAGTATTAGACAAACTGGCCCCTAATCTGTATGGGTTCATGCCCCTGACACAGTATACAGACATGCTTTACAGAATATCTTGTTCACTCAAAGGAGAAGATACAAAGAGCCTTCATAGACCTGAAATCAGCCTTTGATGTAGCTAATAGAGACATTATACTTGAGCAACTAGCTAATTTTGGCACCCAAGGTAAACTCCTGACATGGATAAAGGGTTATCTGTCCAACAGGTATGCCAGTGTTCTGTTTAAGGGAGTCAAAAGTACCATAAAGAGAGTATTTGAGCTTGGCACGCCTCAGGGAGGAGTGTTAAGTCCCATGCTCTTTAATATACTGATGCACACGCTTATTGTAAAGGCCTGGGACTTAGGGATAGAAATCCCTTACAAGACTAATCAGGATCTTAAAAAGGAAAGTCAAGGACCATGGTTTTCTGAGGAATAACAAACAAACGTTTGAGATTGACATCAATTTACTATAAAAAATATAACACAAAACTCTGACACCACTCAAAAAACATCAAATAACAATTACGGGAGTCAAACAATTAATGCAGTCAGCAGTTAATGGAGTGAAACAATTAAGGGAAGCAAATAATTAAAGGAAGCAAACAATTAAATGGGAGTCAGCAATTAATGGAATCAAACAATTAATGGGAGTCAACAACTGATAGAATCGAACAATAAAAGGGGGGTCAGCAATTAAAGGAATCAAACAACAAAAGAATCAAACAATGAACAGATATTTCCTACGACAGAGGCCCTGGGGAAGGTTCTGGAACGCAGTGATCCACTCACAGGGGGATGGTCCTCACTCGAGCGACGGCGGCCGATGTCTTGATATGGCAGGAGAACACCGGGACACAGACGGAGGAGATGAACTGACGGTCGTGGTATGGGGTACAGAGGATTGACAGTCGATAGGTGAAGGTCTGGGGACACAGCCCACGAATCCCGAGCCTTTGATGAGATCACATCCAGAATTTGACAAACAGCAGGGGAGGTAGTGACTGTACTGACAGCTGAGTAGGACCTGACCCGGTGACACAGGTAGCAGCGACGTTCACAGCTTCGTCCAACTCCCCCCAAGTGCGGGTCCCATATGGCCACACACTTGAACACTACATCCTCGACTGTGTGAAGATAGAACCTTTTAGGGACAGGTCCAAGTACACTGTGTGTGAAATAGCACAACACTTCATCTCTAATGGCAAGATAGCCGACATATTAAGATTGTATCCACTTTTTTGCACTTAGTAACTCTATCAATTCTCATGGACAGAACCAAATACGCAATATGCTTGAATACCTCCCACGTAAATGTGAATAACAAAGTGTGAGGCCAGACATACTGCCTCACACGCCTGTACTCAAGCATTTGTGAATAAGTTACCCTTTATGTATAGAACTAAACAAATAATATAAATTAAATACTGTGTAACTTTCAGTGCCATAATATCCTGACAACGGGGGTTAATTATTATGACCCTTTGTAAACCCTACTCTGTAATCCTTTTGCGCTACCGCTCACAGGATGAGTGTGGGGTGCACAATAAAGTAGCCGCTGCAAGCGGCAAAATCAAAATCAAATCACCAGCAAACGAGCGAGTTAGCAGCGGTAACGAGCAGGAAGATCGTTTCCGCCCTTACACAGCTCCCCCAACAAAAATCTACTGTAAGCATGCCCTTGGAACTATGTAGCTCTCATAAATATCTTGGAATTTGTGTGAATAATGCAAACTTTGTCGGCAACCTTCATGCCAAACTAATGTAGTGCATTAAACCCCTCAGAACACTTGTTGGCAAGGGCTCTGGAATTAACATCACCTATGCTCGTATTTCCTATCTTCACTTCATTCGTTCTGTAGGTGACTATCTTGTGACTATTCCGCCTAAACAACTCAACAGCCTTGAGGTAGTGCAAAGTGAAGCCATGCTCATCATTCTAGGATGCCCAAAATCAACCAGAATTGTAAACATGAGGAAAGAGCTCGGGTTTCCCTACCTATCTGAGAGGATAGCTCTACTTAATACAATGTTTTGTATCAAAATGTTGAAGAGCAATGGCCCTCAAACTACAGCTCAAACTGAGTTCATGTTCTATCTCTCTAACCTTCCACAAAAGACTCTCTTTGGGGTGTGGCTTCATAAAAGTGTTGCAGATCTCTTGAAACTGAATGTCTTAATCACCCCAGGCGAACCCATTAATACAATTCCTCCTTGGCTGGATATATCAGTTACTATTAATTACTTTCCTGTTGGTGGTAAGCAAATGTTAAACATTGTTGCGATGAGATGTGTCACACTAGAAACTATTAACAGACACATAGAGAGTATTAAATCAAGTGAATGTTATATTTTACTGATGGTTCTGTGCAGTTAAACACAGGTAGAACAGGCTGTGCAATTGTAATATATAAAGAAAAAGAGATGGTAGTGTCAAACAAGCAAAGGCTGAACAACTGGGTCAGCACAACACAAACTGAACTAACTGGAGTCTACTTAGCTACAGACTACCTTAAAGAAAATGGAGGTGGGGTGATATTCTTGACTCTCAAAGTGCTTTGAAATCAATGAATAGCCCGTCAGGTTCTATGTCTAAAGTTGTATGTGATATTTAAAGAAATGTGATAACTGCCAATGAGAACAACTCTCGTATCGAATTTGTGTGGATTCCGTCCCATGTTGGTATTAGGTATCATGACTGTGCTGATAGACTCGCCAATGAGGCATGTAAAAAAGAAAATGTTGACCGTGACCTTGGCTTGTCCAATGTTGTACTTAAAAACATTCAAGTCAGAATCATGAACTCTGATCTAGAAGAACTGAGAAATGCAGAGACCTGGCAGTTGTAGCATTAGTAAATATGGCAAATTTTGTGACAAGAGGTACCGGTATGGTCAGCATAAGGATAGAACTAGACAATGTGATATAGTTGTGGCCAGAATTAGGCTAGGATACAGACACATCTCGCAAGTTAGTAACGCTGTACCCATACCGGAACACTCAGCATGCAAACTTTGTGATAAACCTTTAAAGCATACACTTGAACACTGTATTATTGAATGTGACACTGTCAAAAACTTCAGACCACCTGGCTTATTGTATCATGAAATTTGTAATTACCACATTGAATCAGGGGTGCTTGAGGACATTATTGCTGTTTATCCAAAATTTGCTTGCCCACATTGATTAGTCTTCAATTAGAATATGACATCCAATGTATATGAACCACTATCCTGCATGGCAGTGAACAGTGACATCACCCACATGACTCTGACCTATATATACTGCTAATGAATATGATGTATTTCTTTGTGTACGAGCCTCTGTCCTGCAGGGCAGTGAACAGCGACATCAACCCACATGAATCTGACCTATATATACTGTTAATGAATATGATATATTCCTTTGTGTATGAACCTCTGTCCTGCGTGGCAGTGAGAAGTGATACCACCCTCAGTGTCAAGACCTGACTGAATTACTCAGAATAGGCAAACTGTACTCCAAGCCTTGTCAATAAATTTGTTCAACTAAAACTACCCTTTTCCCTGCCCTCCCTCTCTTTTCCTTTCCTCCTAGTCCTCCCCTTTTCCCTTCCTCCTCCTCCTCCTGTTTCCCCTTCCTCTCCCTCCTTCTCTTTTCCCTCCCTCTTCGTCCTCCCTCGAAATAAAAAGGTAAATAAACAAATAAATTAAAATAACAGAAACGATATAAGACACATAAATCAATAATTAACAAAAACATTAAAAATAAATCAATAAACAAACAAAAAAATAAATAAACAAAATAAGCAATAAGATAAACAATAACAATAAAAGCCATGTCTTTCCACTCTTGTATAGGCGGCTCAGGTAATGTGTTTCCGGTTCTGCCATTATCTGTCCCCTCCAACCTGCGTCGTGAACCACCTGCGGCTCCACTGATGCCCAAAAGCTCCCCAGGGGCCCTGTGCGTGGGTCCTAGGGCCATTGTATTAGATTGTCTGTGGTCTGTCACCTGTGTTCCTGTGTGGCATCTGTGTACTCTTTGGTGTTTGTGTTCTATTGGACAGGTGAGATTTTGTGACACCTTTGTTTAAATTAATGGCCCTATTTGACACCTGTATTTTAATTAAGGGTCCTGTGTGACACCTGTGTGCTAACTAACACCTGAACCATATTTGACACGTGTTCTTATTAAGGCTCATAAGGGGCACCTGTGTTTCCTCTGATAATTCATTTTACCAGACACCTGTTTGACACCCGTCCCTGAATGGAAATCAGACACAGTAATCAATAATATTATATGGATATTTCGAATTCTAATTTCGACGCTTCTATAAGCTCGAGTTTATATTGAAAGCTAAGGCACGGCTTTTTTTTTTTCAATTTCCCTTTGATTGTTTTTCCTTCTTTATCTTTCCGTCTTTTCGTTTACTACTTTCCACCTTCCTGTGCTATATATTTTTTTCTTTCATTCTCTGCTGCCATTTTCTTTTCCTCTCTCTCCCTTTCTCGCTCTCTTTCTCTATCTTTTTCTTTTCACTTTCGATTTATCTCGTTTTCTGTCTTTTCTTTCATTACTTTTCGCTGACTCTTCGTTTTTTATTACCTTCCCCCACTCTGACTGTCTGTCTGTCTGTCTGTCTGTCTGTCTCTCAAACTAGCGTGTGAGATTCGTGGAAAGAGACACAGAAGGGGCTTAAGGACACCCTACCGAACCCGCTACTAGACAGTGTGGTGTGAGGACGCTTGACTCCCTCCCTCCCTGCCTTCTTCCTTCTTTCCTTCATTCTTATATTTCTCCCTCTTTTCTTTCCCCCTCACTCTCTCCCTCCCTCCCTTTCTTCTTTCTTCTTTCCTGCCTTACCCTCTCTCCCTCTTTCTCCCATCCCTCCTCTCTTTCCCTCCCTTTCTCACTCCCTTCTTTTTTCCTTCCCTTCCTTTCCTCCCCCACTCACTCCCTTCCTGCCTCCCTACTTTATTCCATCCTTTCCATCCTCCCTCCCACCCTCTTTCGCCTTCCTTCCTTCATTCATTCCCCCTTCATTCCCAATCTTCTTCCCTTACTCTCTCCCTTCCTCCTACCCACCCTCACTTACATCCTCCCTCCCTCAAGTACCCCCGGTGTGACAGATGCGACATCAAAGCTTCGTGGTCGCGCTTGAGTGGTCTTACGACTACTGTGAACTGAGACCAATATTTTTTTCGAAGGTTTGTGTTAGACCTTGGCTCTCCCAGACTGTCATTCTAGTGGTGGCTTCATCACTACTTTTGACTGAGAGATGGGTTTATTGTGGGTGCTTGGAGGAGGAGGAGGAGGAGGGGGAGAAGATATAGTAGGAGACACAGAAGGAATAGAAGGCATAGAGGAGGGGGAAGAGACATAGAAGGAGTATGAAGCATAGGAGGAGGGGATAGGAGGCATATGAGGAGGAGCAGGAGAAGGCAAAGAAGGAGTAGGAGGCATTAGGGAAGGCGGAGGAGGCATTGATGAAGTAGGAGGCATAGGGGGTGTGGAGGAGGCATAGACGGAGTAGGAGGCATAGAAGGAGGGGTAGAAGACATAGGAGGGGGCATAGGGGAGGAGGAAATATAGGAGTCAGATGCAAAGGAGAGTGGGAGAAGGAAGCATAGAAGGAGTTGGAGGCATAGGAAGAAGGGGAGGCGGCAAAGGATAAGGAAACAGAATGGAGTATGAGGCATAGGAGAGAGAGATGAGGCATAGGATAGGAGAAATAGGAGGAACAGCAGGAGGCATAGGAGGAGGAGGAGGCATAGGGGAGGAGGGAAAATGGGTGGAGAAGATGGAGGAGGAGAAGGAGTGGGGAGGAAGAAGCATAGAAGGAGGAAGCATTGGGAGAGGAAGAGGAAGAAGAGAAAGGAGTGGAGGCAAAGGAGGAGGAGGAAGAAGTAGTGGTGGTGGAGGAAAATGAAGAGAAAGAGAAAGAGGAGAAAGAGATGAAGTTTTATCTCTCTTTCTCAACAGCCCCCCCTCTCACTTCTCTTTCCTCCTTTCCACCTCTCCGTCCTCCTTCTCACTCCCTGCTCTTCCTCCTCCACCTTCCCCTTACCCCTCTCTCATCCTTTCCAACCCTTCTTTCTCCCTCTTTTATCTATCTCCCCCTCTCGACTCTCTTTCCTTCCTCTCACCTCTTACCTCCCTCTCCTCCCTCATTCCCACCTTTCCTCCCTACTCACCTCTCTGTTCTCCCTCAGATCTCTTATTCTCTCTCTCCATCTTACCGCTCTCCTCCCGCTCAACTCTCCTTCATCCTTCTCACCTTCTTCTCCTTCTCCCTCTTACCCCCCTCTCTCCCTCTCACTGCTCTTTCCACCCTCTCGAATCTTCCCTCTCTCGTCTGCCTCTTACCCATCTTTCCTCCTGCTCACTACTCCCTCCTTCCTCCTTCTCCCCTCTCCATCCGCCCTCTCACCTATCCTAACTCTTTTTCACTTCTCCCTCCTTCTTCTCACTTCACCAACCTTCCTCTCATCTCTCTAACCCTCCTCCCACCTTTTCCTTCCTCCTCTCAGTTTTATCATCCACGAGAGGAGATGCACACAATAGAAGTAAACTAATACTGTAACCTACCATATGCAAACGCACACACAAACACACACACACAGTGAGGTCCCAGGTACCCAGTGATAACGGCCCGTGAGACCCAACTACCAGCGATGTGTTAATCCGTCTACGATAGGAAGGCCTGGAACCACACCTCACTCATATAACACCATCTGTGAGGGAATTACTACACCACGTGAGGCCCCTCATAACACCATATGTGAAGGAGTTACTACACCACGTGAGGCCCCTCATAACACCATCTGTGAGGGAATTACTACACCACGTGAGGCCCCTCATAACACCATCTGTGAGGGAATTACTACACCACGTGAGGCCCCTCATAACACCATCTGTGAGGGAATTACTACACCACGTGAGGCCCCTCATAACACCATCTGTGAGGGAATTACTACACCACGTGAGGCCCCTCATAACACCATCTGTGAGGGAACTACTACACCACGTGAGGTCCCTCCTAACACCATCTGGGAGGGAGTTACTACACTACGTTTTTGCTGTTCAACACCTACATTAATCTGTATGTTCACTGTATGTTCCTTTACCTTTCTCTAATGAAGGCTTTTGTTAAACCACCAATGTATGTAATAAGTCATTTATGTCCAATGTATATTTTCAGCCTTCGGGCTGCAGAACTTTTCAATAAACCGTTAATTATTATTATTATTATTATTATTATTACACACACACACACACACACACACACACACACACACACACACACACACACACACACACACACAACAGCAATTCTGCTCCCAACTATACCGCCCTTCAGGATTTATTGAACAGTCTCGAAAACTGGGCAACCAACAACCACGTCACCATCAACCATACCGAGACCATGGTTATGCACATCAACCTCTCCTCCGACGTTGTCCCACCCCCTCCCACTATCTTAGGTTCCCAACACACTCCAGGTTGTAGACTCCACTAAGCTCCTCGGCGTCACCATAGACAACAAACTTAATTGGAAACCACTCGTCAGTGAAGCTGTCAAATCCTCCCCTATGCCTCCCCTACCTGGTCTTCCTCCCGAAATGCCACACACGTAAACACCTAGAAAAAGTGCAAAAGAGGGCATGCAAGATAATTCTCTCCCCTTCCTACTCAACATATCAAGAAGCGCTCAACACACTGACCCTCTCGGCTCTCTCTGACCATCACCACGACCTCCTCTGCAAATTTGGTGAGAAGCTTCTTCACCATCCTCGACACCGGCTCCTACTACCACCCGAGATCCCTCGTCCGAGAATTGCTGCTCGACACCACAACTGCATCCAGCCCATACGAGCACGAACTGATCTCTATAAGAACAGCCCTGCCCCAACTATTGTAAAAATTATAAATAACTTGTAATCAACCAGTGTATTCACTCCCAGTCAATCTTACTTTTACACTGTCACTATGCTGAAATGCCTGTAGTTTGAGCTTCCCCCCACCTAGTTATTATATATCATATTTGTATAACTTATTTTACTTGTATATCATTTATAAAACTAGAGACCCATTCCCCAATTATGTAACTGTATTTTTTCAGCCATCCAGCGGCCATGCTCTTTCAATAAACCATTAATTATTATTATTATATTATTATTATTATTATTATTATTATTATTATTATTATTATTATTATTATTATTATTATTATTAATATTACGCACACACACACACACACTACTTTGCTACTTTGCTGTCACTCGGAATCGAGTATGACGATCATCCAGCTATGATACAATGATATGAATTATTAAAGATGTCACCTAGGTTGGTGAGTTCTGAGGTGACTAAAGAGGCCGATATGGGACCAACAGGGTCAATCACAGATGTTGCACATGTGGGGGGCTACGTCTAGTGCGGGAGGGGAGGTGGCAGCGTCTAGCCGGCGTTTGCGCTTGTCTGCCTCGTTATGCAGTCGGGCAAAGTCGAAAGTATTGACACCTTCTTGTGTGGTGATCCTCCAAGCTTTACGCTTACTATTCGTCAGGTGACTGTAAAGTAGCTGCTTCAGCAGCATACTGTCGTCTGTGCGGGTAACATGGCCAGTCCAATGTAGTTTTAGTGGATACTGGTAGCCTTGATGCTCTAACAGTTGGTGTCAGCAAGAATACTGGTATTAATCTTGTTCTCTTGTCTTCCCAGCGAACTCGGAAGATGGGTAGTAGACTACGTTGGTGAAAGTTTCAAGTGCCTTGAGGTGCCTTCTGTACGTGGCTCATGTCTTGCTACCATATAGCATGGAGTGGAGGACAACTGCTCGATATACGTATAACTTTGTAGATAATTTCAGCCCCCTACAGCTGAAGACACGGTTTCAGAGTCTGTCAAAGGCTTGAGACGCACATCTAATCCGAGGCTGAATTTCTTTATCGATGTCTGCAGCGGTGCACAGGTGGGAGCCGAGATACCGAAAGTGGGTAACATTAGAGAGGGTAGCACCGTTAAGATGGATGGATGGTGGAGGTGTGGCTGAACCAGGGGCAGGCTGAAAGAGAATCTGAATCTTACGTACATTCACCTAAAGGCTGATGTGTTCATACGCATCTGCGTAGGTGTTCAGGATCTCTTGTAGGTTTCGTTCAGTGTGAGCAACAAGGGTGAGGTCGTCTGCATACTGAACCTCAGTAATGGAAGCTGCCGACACCTTTGCTCCTGGATGGAGTCGTCTTATGTTGAAAAGACCCTTCATCCGGTACTCGTTGTACACCCCGCCGGCTAAATTGGCACTGGCACGAATAAAGAAGGCAGCCAAGAAAATGGAAAAGCTAGTTGGTGCCATTACACACCCTTGTTTAACCCCGTTTGGATGGGGAAGAACTTAGACTGGGTGCCATTGTGCAGGATACTGCCGTTCATGCCATCGTGGAGTTGCCTCACAATGGCATGGGTCGACCAGAGGGCTTCCCTGTTGACTAAGTCGAAGGCCTTGGTTATGTCGATGAAAGCCATGCACAGGTCACGAAGCTGTTCTCTGCACTTTACCTATATTTGGCAGGCAGCAAAGATCATGTCAGTGGAGCCACGTTATGTCCTCAGGCCAGATCGAGATTCTGGGAGGAAGTTTTCCGTCTCAGGAAGAAGTCTGTTTAGGATGACACGGGCGATTATCTTGCCAGCTACGGACAGCAGCAGGATCCCACGGTAGTTGCCACAGTTTGACCGGTCTTTCATGTTCTTATAAATGTTGACGATAGAGGCGATTTTAAGAGCTGGGAAGCGAAGATCCTCCTGCTTGATACACCTCGGTCCTCGGCTGGGATTCCATCAGGCCCTGAGGCTTTGTTATTTTTCATCTGTTTGATGGCAGATAGCTACCTCATCCATAAATGGAGGATAGCTGAGTTGCGTCATCTCTGGATGCTGATGGACCTACTGGGTAGTCAGGACAACCACTTCGGTGTTTTGGTTGTACTGTGTGGTAGTGCTCTTTTCACTGCTGAAGGAGGCCTTCATCTTCTTTAATTATGGAGTTACCGTCGGATGAGCGAAGGGGGCCCAGTCGTTCTTTAGATTTCGAAGTTCCTGCTGAGCCGCAGCTTTCTTCTTGCAGAAGGTAACAGCTTTGGTCCAGGACTGAGGTTTGTTCTCCCAATCAGAACATTGATTGCCTGGTCATTTTCATCAAATCAGTCCTGGTATATTCTTTCGATTTGGCCGAGGGTCTCTCTGCAGGATTTTGTCATGACGGTGTCGAGAATATCCCATTTGGCACTGGGATTTAGGTTGTTTGTTTTCGGATTGTTTGTAAGCCCATGTTCGAGCTCCTCTCTGAAAGCATGTGCTACAGCTGGATCCTCCAGACGCTTAGTGTTAAAATCTCTTGTAGTGGCTTGTTGCCTTCACAGTTTTGGAGCGACGTGAAGTGAGAGCCTTGCTCTGACGCGCCTTTGATCACTGTCACAGTGTTCAGAACCACACATGGCACGGGTGATGAAGACATCTCGGTGATCTTTCTCTAACAATTATGTAGTCAATGAGATGCCAATGTTTGGATGGTGGGGGTTGCCACGAACCCTTGAACTTGTCGGCCTGCCTAAACAAGGTATTCATAATAGTGAGGTTGTGTGCAGCACACTTGCTTAGGAGGAGTAGGTCGTTGGGATTACACTTGCCTAGTCCATTTCTCCCCATGGTTCCCTGCCAAATGTCAGCACCTCTGCCAACTCTAGCAATGAAGTCACCAAGGAGCACAACCTTATCTTCTCTGGGGATAGAGGTAAGCACTCTGTCGATGTCAGCATAAATTGCCTCCTTGATGTGATCCTCTGCATCCAGTGTTAGGGCGTATGCACTGATGAAAAAGGCATGACGTGAGTGATTCAGTGGGACCTTTGAGCGTCAACAGGCGCTGGTTGACCCCAATAGACATTTCAGTTATCCTGTGTAGGATGAGTTGGCAGATGGCAAAGCCAACTCCATAAATGCGGTTTCTCTCCTCAACAGTCTTACCCTTCCAGAAGAAGGTATAGTCAGAACCCCGTTCTGTGAGATGACCCTTGTCTGTGAGCTGGAAACACTAATGGCTGCTATGTTGATGTTACAAAAAGCCAGCTCGTTTGCCACAAGGTCGATTCTTCTTTCAGGAAGCTCATTTGCGTCAGTATCCAGAAGCGTCCTAATATTCCTTGCAGCGACCATAATTTGTATAATTTGTTTTTGTTTGGATCTGTGATTTTGATTGTGTTTTCGACCGCATAATGATGACTACACTAGGTGCGATTGCCCAGTCACGTTTTTCTTTAGGCAGGCTATATAATGGCACCTTTTCTAGCCTCTTCCCCATGTGGAGTGAGCAGAGTGGCTCCTCGAAAGGGTTGCTCAGTCACACAGACGGGACCGGATTGCACTGCTGCCTAGATCCCAGAGCATAAATGACCATCTTATCTATGCCGCCCATGTGCAGAGTTGTGACTAGAGACTTCAGGCCCTCATCTCTGCCTGTACCCGTCGCCACTCGTCCATCGCCATAGGACTTGTAGGGGTAGAGGGGTTTTGATGATGATGAGAGGTATGATGAGCTGGATGATGGCTACGCTGAGTTGATTTATGTGGTGAGGCAAGAGTGCAGGCTGCAACCACACAGCTTGGCTCTCTCTTCTCCCGATCCAGTGATACAAGTGTTCCAACGACTAGGGAGAGGGAGAGTTGCAATGGACTGCCAATAGCACAGTTTGTTGGGTTTCGTATTTAGTAGCCTGTCCATCATGCATTGCCGTCGTCCGCCGTTTTAGTCGTTGGTTTTCTATGGTGGTCACCTCTTCCGCCTATACCGCCGTTGGGGTCTTGTTCGAGCTCTGTAAGCATGTCTGCCTGATGCGAGGCGCCACAGCAGTTTATATAAACTTTGGGTAGAGCTCCATTTTAACTTGACTTATATATAAATAAGTTAAGGGGTTCAGTTGCAAACCCAAAATAGTCTTTTCCCCATTTATTGATAAACTAAAAAGGTCACAGGTTATGAGTAAAAGCACCGTAATTAACACTGTAAGCTGTGAGTGCTAGTTAAGGACAGGGCTCAGCTTCACTGAGTTAAGTCACCCGTCCGATTCTCGCGAGGCTCAAGTGAAAACTGGTGTCCTGAGTCGAGGCTCGGCTGACCCTACATTCTCAAGGTCGGCATAATGATAGAGGAATTTCCCCTCACGTGAACAGCACATGGCATCTCACAGCTTCTGGAAAATTACCGTGGGGTGAATGTATTATATAAACTAAATGTATTAACCCAAATTTATATAATTGTAATAAGGGCTAATACAAGTTTTTTTCGTTCGGGGTTTACTGCCGTAGCTTTATACGTACCAAGTTTAATCCGAAGGCAGTAGGGCAATGGTTGGTAGGCGCTAAAACGTGTCCACATGCCAGTGGGCCTATGCGCCGTCCCTCTGGGGTCCACTGCTCTCCGAGATCCCCTGCTGGTCTATCCTGGGCCCACGAGGCACCCAGTTACCGTGTGTTGCCATGTGGAGGCACAGCAGGAGTCTTGATGGTGAAGATACTGTGTACTGGCAGGGAAAGACTTATGCAAGTTGCATTCCTGTTCGCCACGAGGGCTAGCCAGCGGCGGTAGCTGAAAGTGAGAGGAAGCAAGCAATGCTTGCATCTTACACTAACATAATGCTGCCACTCTAGGCACATTACACCACCCTGTGCGCACACACACACACACACACACACACACACACACACACACACACACACACACATATATACACATACACACAACAGCAACAAAAACGATAAAATAAAAATATATTTATCCAATGAAGAAGAAGAAGAAGAAGAGATAAGGAGGTGAGACGATAAAGAAATCACAAGTGACTTAGGTTAGATGGATTGGTCTGTCTCGCTTGCCAATGACAGCGGGAAACTTGCGTGAAGGAGGAGGAGGATGAGGAGGAGGGAGAGTGGAGGAGGAGGATGAGGGGAGGGGGAGAGGAGGAGAAGGATGATTAAGTTCCTGGGAATAAGTTTGTAAGTTAGTGGAGAAAAGAAACAATCTTTTGTCTCATTGTTTCTGACACTTTACAACAATCTCTCTCTCTTTCGGCACACGGATAAATGCACACACAGGCACACTCTTGCGCACTCCTCCCCCCACACACACATACACACACACACACACACCATCAACCATACCAAGACCATTATACACATCAACCTCTCCTCCGACTGAGTCCCACCTCCCTCCATCCCACAGGGCCCAAATATACTCCATATTGTGGACTCCACCGAGCTCCTCGGCGCTATTATAGATAACAAATTGAACTGGAAAGTACACGTCAGTACTGTACAACCGTCAAATCTTAAAGATATCGTTTCCACCTTCTCCGCCGTCTTAAGTTCCTCGGAGTTCCCGTGTCTGAGCTCTTGAATGCTTACACAACATTAATATTTCTTAAGCTCACCTATGCTTCCCCTGTCTAGTCTTCTTCCTTAACTGCTACACACAGAGAACTCCTAGAGCTATTGCAGAAGAGGGAATGCAAGATTATTCCTTCCTTCTCTTTCACAACATTTCAAGAAATGCTCAGTACACTGACCTTCTCGACCCACTCTGATCCTCACCATGACTTCATCTGTCACTTTGGGAAGAAGCTACGACACCATCCTCGCCACTGTTTCCTGCTTCGACACTACAACTGCATCCTGCCCAAACGGCGAAATACTGATCGCTATAAGAACAGCCTCATTCCAAACATTGTAAAAAATTAACAACAATGCGTGAATACTTTGCTTGTTCCCTCCCTCCAAATTTCACATTTGTACTGTAACTGTGCTGAAGTTCCTTGTTAAATGAGCCTCTCCCGCATGTCATTATATGTTTTGTATGTATCAATTAAATAATTTGTGTTTTTCCAATTTATGGCTGCTTTGTTTTTCATTAAACCAATAATACTACTACTACTACTACTACTACTACTACTACTACTACTAATAATAATAATAATAATAATAATAATAATAATAATAATAATAATAATAATAATAATAATAATAGTAATAATAATAATAATAATAATAATAATAATAATAATAATAATAATAAAAATAATAATAATAATAATAATAATAATAATAATAATAATAATAATAATAATAATAATTATTATTATTATTAATATTATTATTAATATTTTTTTTTATAATAAACAAATGAAAAATTGTATGTGTAAAAAATAATGAAGAGTAAACAGCATTTCAGCGGAACTCCCCCAACTCGGGACTCAGCCAGGAGCCTAAGCTAACCTAACTTAACCTAATCCAACTTGATCTACCCCACACGAAACCTAAATTTAGCTAATCTAACCTAACCTAATAAACAAGTCTACTCCACTCTCCTAGCAGTAAAAATTAGGAGTAGCTTCGAGGCTTTAGATTACCACTACCCCAGATTTCCCTTCCCCAGAATTCTCCTCCTCAGATTTTCTCCCTCATATTTCCATAATCCTATCCTCTCTAAGTCAAGACATTTCTCCTTTTCTTCCCCCAAAAACTCTTGGGAAAAAGCAGAGCATCCACACAGCACACAGAAACCATACCCACAACATACACAGTAAGCCATACACACTTGCAAAGAGCAAGCCATACGCACAGCACAGAAAGTCATACATACCTGCACAGAGCGAGCCATACACACGGCACGCAGCAGGCCATACACACATCACTGAGCGAGCTATATACACAACACAGAGCTGACCATCAACACAGCACACAGCAGACCATAAACACAGCACACAGAAGACCATACACACAACACACAGCAGACTGAACACCATACACACAGCACATAACAGACCATTCACACAGCACGCAGCAGACCATACACACAGCACACAACAGACGTATCATGCAGCATACGCACAAAACACAGCAGACCACACACACAGCACACAACAGACCAAAACTGCAGCAAATAGCAGACCATACACACAGTACTCAGCAGACCAATCATGCAGCACATAGCAGACCATACACACAGCACGCAGTAGACCATATTACGCAGCACACAACAGACCATACGCACAGCCAAAGCACGACAAACACAGCATGCAACAGGAAAACTCACAGCACACAGCAGACCATACACACAGCAATAAGCAGACCATTCACAAACACACTACAGACGCTATGCACTACACACAGCAGACTATATACAAAGCACAAAGCAGACATACGACCACTACTTTGAAGAAACTCTGAACAGAGTATGACGATCATCCAGCTATGATACAATGATATGAGTTATTAGGGATGTCACCTTCATTGCTGAGTTTTGAGGTGACTAAAAAGACCGATACGGGACCGGCAGGGTCGTTCACAGATTTTGCATATGTGGAGGGCTACATCGAGTCCGGGAGGCGATTTTTTTCCTTGAGGGCTTCCGTCATCCAGAACAAGCGGCAGGGTCGCAGTGTTTGAAGCGCGGCACCACACTGTACAATCAGCTGGTGGCGGAATGGCAAGAATTCGTTCTATCTTGGCCGTGCTGGCTAATTTTACTATTGATAAGGTAAGCTACTGTGTCAACACATGCATCACGATAGTGCAAGTTTTGTGTAACACCCCCTTCCAACTTGCTGTTAATTTTACTATATCAATAAAGTAAGATGTCTCTCTCTCTCTCTCTGTCTCTCTCTCTCTGAGTGTGTGAGTGTGTGTGTGTGTTTGTGTGTGTTTTAAGGAACAACAAAATTACCAATGCATCTCTCTCTCTCTGTCTCTCTCTCTCTGAGTGTGTGAGGTGTGTGTGTGTGTGTGTGTGTGTGTGTTTTAAGGAACAACAAAATTACCACTCTCTGTTAATGATGTGATCAGCTGCCAGAATAATTTGAATCCCTTACATTATATTCGCGTTACTAATTTTATTATTTGTTTGTATTCGTATCTATTACGTTAGGTTAGGTTAGGTTAGGTTAGGTTAGGTTAGGTTAGGTTAGGTTAGGTTAGATTAGGTTAGCTTGGTATGAATGATCGTCTCTTATTCTCTCTCTCTTACAGAGTGTACAGTGGTGCCGCGCTTCAAACACTGCAACGTTGCCGCTTGTTCTATATGATGGAAGCCCCCAGGAAAACAAATTTCGCGTGCGGCAGGGGCGGTGTCAGCGTCTTTCCAGCGTTGGCACTTGTCTGCCTCGTTATGCAGTCGGGCTAACTCAAAATTATTGACACCTTCTTGTGTGGTGATCCTCCAAGCGTTACAGTGTGAAGAAATCGTCTCCCAGGTGAGGGGGTCTATTAGGCACTTTTTAAGATTTGTCTTATAATTATCCCTATACCTTTTCAGTTGCCCGCCAGCGTTATGTTTCTATTCGTTAGGTGACTGTAAAGTAGCTGATTTGCCTGTCTACAGTACTGTCGCCCATGCGGGTAACATAGCCAGTACAGCCTAGTTGTTCATGGATAATAGTAGCCTCGATGCTTCTACAGCTGGTGTCAGCTGAATCTATTCATTGACGTCCACAGTAGTGTACAGGTGGGAGCCGAGATGCCGAAAGTGGGTAACATTAGAGACGATAGTACCGTTAAGGTGAATGGATGGTGGAGGTGTATTTGAACCAGGGGCATATTCAAAGATAATCTGAGTCCTACCTACATTCACCTCAAGGCCGAAGAGTGCATGCGCATCTGCGTTGGTGCTCAGGATCTCCTGTACACTAGGTCGCGCTCAGTGTAAGCAACAAGGGTGAGGTCGTTTGCTTACTGAAGTTCAGTAATGGAAGCTACCGACATCTTTGTTCTTGCCTGGAGTCATCTTATGTAGGAAAAAGATCATTCACACGGTTATCGATTCACACCCCGCCAGCTAAATTGGCACTGGTACGAGTAAGGAATGCAGCCAAGAAAAGGGAAAAGAGACCTGGCGCCAGTACACACCCTTGTTTAACCCCCGTTTGGATGGGGAAGAACTCAGAGTGGGTGCCATCGCAGATTTGCCTCACAATGGTGATGAATTTTGGTGGGCAGCCCAAACGGCTTAGGTTCCACCAGAGGGCTTCTCTGTTAAGCGAGTCGAAGGCCTTGGTTAGGTCGATGGAATCCTTGTACAGGTCAAGACTCTATTCTTTGCACTTTTCCTGTATCTGGCGGGCAGCAAAGATCATGCCAGCTGTGCCATGAGGTTTAAAGCCACATTGAGATTCTGGGAGGAAGTTTAGGAGAAATCGAGTAATAATCTTGCCAGCTACAGACAGCAGCGAGATCCCGCGATAGTTGCCACAGTCTGACCGGTCTTGCTTGATCTTATAAATATTGACGATGGTGGCGTCTTTAAGAACTTGGGGGATTTCCTCCAGTGGAGACGGCTGGTAAGCAGAGGTCGTCCTGCTTTATACACCTCAGCTGGGATTCCATCAGGCCCTTAGGCTTTGGTATTTTTCATTTGTTTGATGGCAGTAGCTACCTCATCCAGGGATGGAGAAAAGCTGAGGTGCATCAATTCTGGATGCTTAGGGACCTGCTGGGTAGTCAGGACATCCACATTAGTGTTTCCTTTGAACAGTGATTCGCAGTGCTCTTTCATGACAGTGTTGAGAATATCCCATTAGGCGCTGGTATTTGCATTGTTTGTTCTCGGGTTGTTTATCAGCCCACGTTCGAGCCCATGCTCTCTGAAAGCATGGGCTACCGCTGGATCCTTCAGACGCTTGGTGTTAAAACCTCTTGTAGTGGATTGTTGCCTTCACCGTTTTGGAGCGACGTGAAGTAAGGGCTTGGCTCTGACGCGCCGATGATCAGTGTCACAGTGGTCAGAACCACACATGGTATGGGTAATGAGGACTTTTGGCGACTTTTCTTACAGTGATGTTGTCAATAAGGTGCCAGTGTTTGGATCGTGGAGGTTGCCACGACCCCTTGAACTTGTCGGCCTGCATAGACAAAGTATTCTTGATAGTGAGGTTATGTGCAGCACACTTGCTAAGGAGGAGTAGGCAGTAGGGACTACACTTTATTTCTCCTCATGGTTCCCTGCCAAATGTCAGCACCTCTGCCAATTCTGGCAATGAAGTCACCAAGGAGTACAACTATATCTTCTCTGGCGATAGAGGTTAGCACTCTGTCGAAGTCGGCATAAAATGCCTCCTTGACATGATCCTCTGCATCCAGTGTTGTGGCATATGCACTGATGAAAAAGGCATGACGAAAGTGATTTAGTGGGACTCGAAGCGTCATGAGGCATTCGTTGATCCCAATAGGTATTTCAGTTAGCCGGTGTAGGATGTGTTGGCGGATGGTAAAGTCAACTCAATAAATGCGTTTTCTAACTGCAGGAGGCCTACTCTTCCAGAAGAAGGTATAGCCAGATCCCGATTCGTGAGCTGGCCCTCATCTGAGAGCCGGGACTCACTAATGGCTGCTATGTCAATGTTATACCTAGCCTGCTCTTTTCCCATAAGGGAAGTTCTTCTTTAAGACGCTCATTTGTGCCAGTATCAAGTAGGGTGCTCACATTCCATGCAGCGACCATAAGAGGTTGTGTGGCTTGTTTTTGTTTAGATCTGTGGTTTTGAGTGCGTTTTCGATAGCATAAGGATGACCTTACTGGGTGCGGTTGCCCAGTCAGGTTGGGTTTTTAGGGGGCTATGTTTAGGGCACCTCTTCAAGTCCCCTCCCCATGTGGGAAGAGTAGAGTGTTCGAAAGGGCTGCTCAGTCGCACAGGCAGGACTGGATGGGACTGCTGCCTAGATCCCAGTGCATAAAAAACCATCTTATCTGTGCCACCCAGGTGCAGAGTTGGGTTCACATGCCAGTGGGCATTTCACCACCCCGTTTACGACACACACACACACACACACACGGACCATACACACAACACACTAGACACCATACACACAACACAACAGAGACCAAACACACAACACATAGCAGGACAAACACACAGCACGCAGCAGTCCATAGACACACCACACAGCACACCATACACACAACACAAAGCAGACCATACACACAGCACACAGCGGGCCATACACACTACAAACAGAAGACCACACAAGCAGCACACAGCAGAGCTTACACACAGTGTACAGCAGACCATACATACAACACACAGCTGGACATATATATAACACAGCATACCATACTCCTAGCACACAGCAGAGCTTACACATAGTATACAGCAGATATACACACAGGAAAGCAGACCATGCACACAGCACACAGCACAGCACACACAGTATAAAGCAGATCATACATAGAGCATACAGCAGACCATACAAACAGCACACAGAAGATCATATACACAGCACACAGCAGACCATTTACATAGCACATAGGGGACCATTTACAGAGCACACAACAGACCATATACTGAGCACACAGCAGACCATACATACAACGCACAACAGACTATATACACAGCACACAGCAGACCATCTACACAGCACACAGGAGTGCTTAAACACAGTGTACAGCAGACAATACGCACAGCACACAGCTGACCATACACATAGCACAGCAGAACATATACCCTAGCACACAGCAGATCTTACACATAGTATACAGCAGACTATACACGCAGGACAGCAGACCATACACACAGCACACGGGCACAGCTTACACACAGTATACAGCAGCTCATACACAGAACATACAGCAGACCATACACACAGGACACAGCAATCAATACACACAATACAGCAGACAATACACACAACATACAACAGACCATACACACAGTACACAGGAGATCATAAACACAGCACGCAGCAGATCATACACACAGCACACAACAGACCAAAAATGCAGGAAATAGCAGACCCTACATACAGCACACAGCAGACGTTATACACAGCACAAAGCAGACCATACACACAATACAGCAGACAATCCACACAGTACACAGCACACCATACACACAGCACACTGCAGACCATATAAACAGTACACAGCAAGGCATACAAACAACACACAGCAGACCATATACACAAGACACGCCAGTACGCAACAAACCATTCTCACACAGCACAGCAGTCCATACACACAGCTCACAACAGGCCATTTACACAGCACACAGCACACAATACACCAGACAATACACACAAAACACAGCAGACTATACACACAGCACGGCAGACCATACAACACATCATACAGCACATTATACACACAGCTCACAGCAGAACATGCACACAACACACAGCACTCTATACACACAGTACACAACAAATCAAACACACAGCACTCAGCAAACCATACACACAGGACACAGTATACCATACACACAGCACACAGCAGACCATACACGCAGCACACAGCAGAAAATACACACAGCACACAGCAGATAAATACACACAGCACACAGCAGAAAATACATACAGCACACAGCACACAGCACACAGGAGATTAAACCCACAGCTCATAAGAGTCCATAATCATACACACAATAGACCATGCAAACAACACAACGGAGACCGTACACACAGCACACAGCAGGACAAACACATAACACACAGCAGACCATACACACACCACACAGCACACCATACACACAGCACAACGGAGACCACACACACAGCACACAGCAGGACAAACACATAACACACAGCAGACCATACACACACCACACAGCACACCATACACACAGCACAACGGAGACCACACACAGCACACAGCAGGACAAACACACACCACACAGCAGACCATACACACACCACACAGCACACCATACACACAGCACAACGGAGACCGTACACACAGCACACAGCAGACCATACACACACCACACAGCAGACCATACACACACCACACAGCAGACCCACTACTACTACTTTGCTGGCACTCGGAATCGAGTAAGACGATTATTCAGCTATGATACAATGGTATGAGTTATTATGATGTCACATACGTTGGTGAGTTCAGAGATGACTAAACAGGCCGATACGGGACCTATAGGGTCGTTCGCAGATGTCACACATGTGGGGCCTACATATAGTGCAGAAGGGGCGGCGGCAGCGCCTTACCAGCATTGACACTTGTCTGCCCTGTTATGCATTCGGGCTAACTCGAAAGTTTGTCTTAAAGCCTATCCTTATACCTTTTCAGTTGTCCTCCAAAATTACGTTTACTTTGCGTTATGTGACTGTAAAATAGCTGCTTTGTTTATACTGCCAGACTGGGGTCACTAATTCTAAGGGAAATACTTAACTCTAATTTTAATTTCTAAGGGTCGCTGCCACCAGACCCCCTCTGGACAGTATGTAGCTCGTTAGGTAGCGTGCAGAGTGGACTAGGCATTAGGTTAGGTTTTTCATTGACCAGATCGATAAGGGGCAAAGAAGGGTGAAACCATAACATGTCTTAACTAATTTATTACTTATAAAACATACTGTCACAAAAAATACAAGTGAGTTGGCTTCAGAAG
Source organism: Homarus americanus (assembly GCF_018991925.1). Classification (NCBI taxonomy): domain Eukaryota; kingdom Metazoa; phylum Arthropoda; class Malacostraca; order Decapoda; family Nephropidae; genus Homarus; species Homarus americanus. The sequence continues at coordinate 2,042,005 of NW_024748502.1, read as the reverse complement.
AACAACGATGATTTTGGATACCCTTCTTATAATATCACCAACACGTCGGACTGCTCCACCTGTATGGAATATAGCACCCTTAGGTCATCATACATAGTAACACCATCTCACCCCTGTAGCACCAGCTCAACACACCTGTTACACCTCACACCTGCAAGTATGGGACTCCTTGTAATTTTCTAGGTATACACAGGCACCTCGTTCACACCGCCCTCGGTGGTGAGAGGAGGGCTACACCAAGAGACATACCAGTACTATTTCTACGCCTGGTATTATAGGTTGCTCAAGTGACGACCGCGGAGTTTCTCACGGTCTCCTTATTTGTTCCTACTCATTTGGGGTGGTGTGCTGGGAATCCACAGGTTCACAGTGGATTGGCATAGCTGGGAGTAGTCACCACCTGGTGGGACGCTCACAGGGATAATGGCCGCCGCCCAGAAAGGCACTCCGACCGCATGGGACCTGTGGTGAGGTAAAACGGGGGATACTGAGAAATATTGCCTGATGGGCAGTTTATACACACCCTAACACATTACTATTTCATTTAGACATCAGGCAAAGCTTTAAACTGTAATAACGGTAGAACGGGGGTTACTGAGGGCAGTGCCCCGCCACTCGGCACCACGTAGGCCTACGGTTTCCAATCTTTTATTTTACTTTTATTTCTTACGGTTATCGCCTGAACACTTTCCTGTATATTGTAACTCATGCCTTATAAACACATATTTTAATCCTAAATTACACACTAAAGTAAGGTTCTGGTTTGCTAGTTCGTGGGTAAATTCATTGGGTTATAATACCAACGCAGCACACTCGAGGCGGGTACACAGGACGCGCCCTTAAAACAAAAGCCGAATGTTCATGGCGTGGGTATATCCACTTCACTTTGTAATTAGGGATCCTCCTCTCACACATTGCACTATTTGAACACAGACATAAGATTCTCTGATCACTGTACATGTTGTGGGTATATGTCACGTGAGGATACGAGGTGTATTAAGTTCACACCGATACATACAAGATATTTCCTTTCAAGTGTAGTTTCTGGGTCACTTCCAACACCTCACATAGTTCTGATACATTTATCCCTTTTCCAGATCATTGTTCTCATGTATTTTGATATGATATCTGTGGAAGTTATGTTCGCTACACGTTCACAGACGTAAATAGAATGACCGTCAAACCATGATCCACACTTAGTCCTACAGTACACTAGTCCGGTTCAACTGGATTTTCCCAATCATCTCCTTAATGCTATGAATACATACAATTAACATAATATAACCGTACCTGGGTACAATACAACACATGATTCAGTAATATTGAGTAGGTGAGTTACCCTTTAATGTTTCCCGTACTCTGAGAGTCTACAAGCGCGATGGATTTGATTGTTATGTAGCGTAATATGAATTAAAGGTTTTTTTTAGGAATGACAATGATGTGCGCAGTACATGGCAGTCTAATGTCTTCCGTGCGGGTAACATGGCCAGTCCGGCGTAGTTGTTCATACATAATGATAGCTTCGATACTGCTACAGTTGGTTTGAGCAAGAATACTGGTAATTGTTCTGTTGTCTTCCCAGCAAACTCGGAAGATGGAACGTGAAAGTTTTCAAGTGCCTTGAGTTGCCTCCTGTATGTGACCCATGTTTCACTGCCATATAGCAGGGTGGGGACGACCACTGCTCGATATACGTGTAACTTTCTAGATAATTTCAGCTCCCTAGAGCTGAGGATACGGTTTTGGAATCTCCCAAATGCTTGAGAGTCACATTTGATCCGATGCTGAATCTCTCCATCGATGTCCGTGGTGGTGTACAGGTGGGAGCCGAGATACCGGAAGTGGGTAACATTAGAGAGGGTAGTACTGTTCAAAATGGATGGATGGTGGAGGTGTGGCTGAACCAGGGGCAGGCTGAAAGAGAATCTGAGTCTTACGTAAATTCACCTCAAGCCTGAAGTGTGCATATGCATCTGCGTAGGTGTTCAGGATCTCCTGTAGGTCGTGTTCAGTGTAAGCGACAAGGGTGAGGTCTTCTGGAGACTGAGTTTTAGTAAATGAAGCTGCCGACATCTTTGTTTCCTGCCTGTAGTTGTCTTATGTTGAAAAGACCCTTCATCTGGAACTCGAAGATCACCCCGCAGGCTCAATTGGCACTGGCACGAGTAAGGAAGGCAGCCAAGAAAATGGAAAAGAAGGTTTGTGCCATAACACACCTTTGTTTAACCCCCGTTTGGATGGGGAAGAACTCAGACTGTGTGCCATTGTGCAGGACACTTCCGTTCATGCCATTGTGCAGTTGCCTCAGAATGGCGATGAATTTTGGTGGGCAGCCAAACCGGCCAAAGGACCACCAGAGGGCTTCCCTGTTGACCGAGTCGGAGGCCATGTACAGGTCACGAAGCTGTTCTCTGTACTTTTCCTGTATCTGGAATGCAGCAAAGATCATGTCAGTGGTGCCACGTGATGGTCTACTAAAGCCACATTGCGATTCTAGTAGGAAGTTTCCTCCTCACGAAGAAGTCTGTTTAGGAGGACTCGGCCGATAATCTTGCCAGGAACAGGCAACAGCGAGATCTTTCAGTAGTTGTCACAGTCTGACCTGTCTTGCTTGTTCTTATAAATTTTGACGATGAAGGCGTCTTTATGAGCTTGGGATATTTCCTCCTTTTCCCATATATTCTCCATGAGAGAGAGTGGAGACGGCTGGTAAGCAGAAGTCCCCCTGCTTTAAGCATCTCGGTTGGGATTGCATCCGGCCCTGAGGCTTTGTTATTTTTCATCTGTTTGATGGCAGTAGCTACCTCATCCAGGATTGGAGGATAGCTGAGCTGGGTTCGATCTGGATGCTTAGGGACCTGCTGGGTAGTCAGGACATCCACATCGGTGTTTAGGTTGAGCAGTAAATGGTAGTGCATTGCACAGCAAACCTCGCCATAGCATAGCAGACTATACACACTGCACCTTTCAGACCATACACAGAGCAGCAGACCATATGCACATCGAACAGCAGACCATACACACAGCTAAGAGCCGACTGTACACACAGCACATAGCAGACCATACACATAGCACACAGCATACCATGTACACAGCACACAGAAGACCACATACACAGAAGACCATATACACAACACACAGCAGACCATACACACAACTTACAACAGACCATACACACAGGACATAGCAGACCGTACACACAGCAGATCATACACATGTTGTTTCCGGTTACCTGTGGAATTACTAATTAGAGTTTAACTGGAAGCAACATTCATAAATGTTTATGGGTTAAGTTTTAAACTCAAATGGTATTTTCTCCATTTATTAAGAAAATAAACCATTGCACAATAACTGGCATGTCACTGTAATTAATGCTATGAGCTGTGAGCATTGATAAGGGATGAGGCTTAGGTATAACTAGCTTCTGAGAGCACATGTCTTATTGGCTTAGGGTCGGAAGTCGAACTGGTGATTGCAGCTACTTAATTGATAACTCTGTGGTCAAAGTGTTGGGCCACAGTGGGAATACACTGTCACATGTCCAGTTGACGACTACTCATGGCTCATAAGAAAGTTACTGTGGGTGAAGTAATTATATAAACCTAATGTATGTAACCCACATGTATATAAGTATTACTGTCTGTTAGACAGGGGCTAATACATTGCTCAGCCACCACCCTCCGAGTTCTACAAGCAGTTAACTGACCACATAGTATAAAATAATACCTTTGGATGCCTATCCGTGTTATAAAAGATTAAATTTGCTGTAGCTAAACTGAGGAATCTACAACTGGAGGTTAAGAGTCTGAATTACTAGCCTTAAATTTCTTACGTGTCTGGGCTTTAAAATGTACAATTGCAACTTTCCAAGAGACATGTCTGTAATATCAAAACATAAATAAATTTGATAAAATGAGACTGAAAGTTGGCACAACAAAACTAGGAATAAAAAAAAACGAAGAAATATAATATCTTCAAATGAAGGGGTTTGTATTTCATTCAGATTAGTAAATAATGTTAAATTGTCAGAAACTAGATTGAGTTTGCTGGGAACAATATTACCATTTAAAGAATAAAGATATCATATCTTAAGTTAAAATAAAATTAAAGGTAAACAAAAAATGATGGGCTGGCAAGGTTTCGATGGCACTACTGGTGAGTTCACAATAGTCTGAAGCCATATCATAAAATAATACCCTTGACCTATGAGGTGCTTACCACCATCCTGGCATAGTAAAATGACACTGGGTTGGCCAGGAAAAAAATCACACGCTATGATGTGCATGAAACACTGTTCATGGAACTATGTGTTTAAACACATTGTGTAAGCGCTGTGCGAGCAGTCGTTTGTATGATCGCCAGTTTAATATTCCTCCTGCAGCAGCAATAAATGCGAATGCATAGGGCGGACATACTTACAAATATAGATATGATGATTAACACTATGACGTCACCTTAAGATCAGCCATTGCTAAAACAAATGAGAAGAGATCAGGTACTACTAAGATTCAGTTTGTTTATCCAGGGTCACAAGTGTGCCATTACATATACTTTATAGAAAAGGTTCCATTTGTCATACGGTGAGAACACTGGACTGTAAATAACAATAGAAGTACAGTATGCGGTAGCATTGATTCTAGTTAAAGGAGCCAAAAAATCACAGAATTGCGGCATTCAAATTGGGGAGTAAATAAAGAATTTGTACAAGCAAGAGGTGGGCATCCATGCATCCTAAACCTGTGTTAATTAAAGCAGCAATGAGTTTGTCATTGGTATTAATATTCTTCAGTGAGCTTGTCTTTGATATTAATTTTCATCAATGAGGTTGTCATTGGTATTAATGTTCTTCAATGAGCTTATCACTGGTATTAATGTTCTTCAATGAGCTTGTCATTCATATTAATGTTCTTCAGTGAGCTTGTCACTGGTATTAATGTTCTTCACTGAACTTGTCACTGGTATTATTGTAGAAATTGGAGATGAAAAAAAATTATCACAATCGGTTTCCAGAGCATAGTTTTAAACGATAATCATTAGATACAGCTGGTATACTTGATGGGTTTGAGGTTTAGGCAGATGTGTCCGGGATATCGTTGACATCCCAAGGTAGGAACTCTGGGTGTGCCTTTTAAAGTCTGGCCGCATATACAGGACTACACCTGATGTTTGTGTTTGGCTTAAAATTTTTAAATCTGTTGTCCATTTCCTTTGCGATAATCAGGGATGGACCTGAAAATTTGAATGAAAGTTGGAAGATCCGTTCAGGTTCTCTAACCATGACAGCGTCGCCTATTTCTAGTGTTATAGGCTTAGCCTGTTTGTGTTGCTTATAATTCATTTTAGCGCAGACACTGTTAAATGTGTCCGTACTTGACCATGGATGTCAATGAAGATACTGATTTGCTAAGTAACGAAATCGTCTATATTGAAGACAGGGCGAGATTTGCCTGTTAGTACATCATAAGGTATAACATTTGTCGGTGCCATAAACAGTATATTAGGGTGATTTGCCCGTGAAGCTGTTGATCGACCCATTAATAGAGGTTGCGACTTGAGGTAACCCATCCTACCGTGCATTTTGCATTGGATTTACAAGATGAAAAATCTCAAGGATTTTACGATTGGTTCTTTCGACGAGGCTATTTGCCTGTGGATGATAAGCTGTGATGAAGCTTTGTTGGGCGCTCACTGAGGAGGCTTTTTTGTGGATTGCTTGCGATGGAGGCTTGATTTGTAGAGTGGTTGCTATGGAGGCTTGATTTGTAGGATGCTGTCTTACAGACATATCTGTGCTAAGAGTTGATACTTGAACTCTAATCCGTTGTCGAAGTGAAGGACCTTGGACGTAGTAACAGAACATATGAGGTGCATAACAAGGGCGTGAGCCACAGAATCGGTTGATTTATCCTGCAGTGGGACTAAAATCACAAATCTAGAGAAATGATCGACATACCCCAGTTCATACGAAGATCCTTGGTGATTTCTCGGAAGTTGTAAGAAGTCAATGGCGACTGTGTCAAACGGAAGTGCCATTGTAGGGTATTCCACGGAGTAGGTGGAAAAGTAGTTCCCGTGTTGCGCGCACGATTTACATTGAACAATGTGTTGCGCTGTCTTTTTTTTCGTGTTCCAATAATATATATATATATATATATATATATATATATATATATATATATATATATATATATATATATATATACTGATATTCCTAAGGAAAAGAAAAAAACACAAGCTCCCAAGCGCTTTCGTGTAATTCACATCTTCAGGGGTGGTCATCAGCATATACCTGGATCAAGCGCACCCACAGTGATTTACTTGCACAATATATATATATATATATATATATATATATATATATATATATATATATATATATATATATATATATATATATATATATATATATATATATATACTCTTTCGCTAGGGGTTTAGGACGCCAATTTCTCCGGAGGCTCCAAATTGTCTCTAATTGTAGTGCATTAAGGTAGATCATTTTGGTTTTGCCATTAGCAGCAAGTATGTATGAGATTTTTGCCAGTTCCCACTCTGGAGCATCCAACATAGAACTGTCCATGAGAGAAGCAAGGAACACTAGTTTAGCCAATTTAGGGATCAGTCCCTGACTTTTTGTAGATGGTCATGGCAAAGCTCACTTTAACTGAACTGAAGTCGCTTGAACTCAAATGGTAGGTCAGTGGTGATGAGAGGTATCCTTGGTATAAAAGCGTCCTCTTAGCTTCTTCCTGTCAGTATTGTAGCTTCCAGTACATGTGGGTATCATGTTCTTCGTCACCACCAGTCTTGTGCTATTGCAGAGGATTGGTGGTTCAAGATTTCTTAAGAGCATTATAGGAGTTCCAATCTTGAGAGTGGAGGTGGTGAGGAGGCACTCCAGCGGGCTCCAAAGAATTAAGGAATTCTGGTAGTATACTTTACCGTTTGGTCCTTGGTCGATTACTGTATCAACAGATTTTACCGAGGTCTTCACTGCCTGGAAGCTGTCTGAGAGAGCTATGTTGGATTTCAGCCACTGTTTCATTCTTTGGTGCCAGAATTGCACGTTCACGCAACCACTATGATCCTTGTAGTAATGATAATGTCGGTAGACCATGTTAGTGAGCTTGAAGGTGGACTTTACAACATTTCCACATCCTGGAGGAATCATTATTTGTCCTTCTGAATCAACAGGAAAGTCCCATTCCCAATCTGTAGTAGTAGTTTTGCAACCGTCCAGCATCCTGATCTCCTTGTGATGTACTCTCATGTTTGTGATAGGTGAGTGTCTGAACACTTCTCCAAAGGTGTGATGCCTTGAGGCACGCATTCAGTTCATCATCTGAGTGCTTCCAGGAATGACAGGGTGGGGTTCAAGGAAAGTCTTCAGCAATGACCATTGTAATGCTAAATTTTATGAGCTGGTTATTTTCTCGTATGTCTTGCAAGGTCTTGGTCCAATATCAAAGGCTAACTTTGTGAGACATATGAAAGCATCCCAAACTATGAGGCTCCATTTTCTAAGAGTTTTTGCCTTTGCTGATCCTTTTTTGATGTTGTACACTGGATTCTATTGTGAAGGAGTTGAGAGGCAGTTTGGGGTGCTGAGTGTGCAGTACGTCACTCCGTCTAGTAGTGTTGCAATAATGCCCGAGGATGCCACAGTACGAGTAATTTTCCCTGATGACGTACTTTGGCCAACAGAAGCTGATCAGGAATGTTTTTCCTGTCCCGGCCAGGCATCAAGAAAGATCACTATACCTCCCTCGCTCCTTATATCGCCATAAGATTTGTCCATGAGCCCTTTACCAGGTGAGGCTCATTTTTCAAGAAAATTCACCAGGAACTCTTCTGAACTGAGTATCTGTCTCTCTGAGCAACCCCTGTTTGCAACTACTGTCTTTTCCTCGGTTTGGGGAAGGCGATTCAAAAATCAGTCAGATTTTCCTTATTAGCTCCATCACTTTGTCTTCCAGCATGATCAGAGCCCTGTTGAACATATCATCCAGTTAACCCAATCTCTTTGACCAGGATGTTCTCTTCTTGCTTGATGAAGCAGTTCCCCAAAGACTTCTTGGTGGTTTATCAAGAGCTGGCTTGGGTTGAAAAATCCACATGTAGCAACTATGATGGCAAATAGGTTCTTCATTCTCATTGGCGATGGAGTGTTCAAGGAGATTGCACGCTTCCTGATAGATTCTGCAGACTAGTCCATTCACTGTTTTAGTGCTGCATATGATGTTGGGCCACGGATGTGGTGCAAAAGTAGTCTCAAACAATAGCATTCAAAGTTGTTGTGGTGAACCGTGTAGACACGTCCCACAGCATTGTCTGACTTTATCACTGGATATCCTTCAACATCGAATCCTTGAGCTCTTCTCTGGAACTTTTTCATTGAAGCATGCCATATGTAGAACTTGGGTACTTCAACATACAGGAGTATTTGAGCAAACTCATCTTCCTGTGAAAGCTTGAAGAATGCAGCGAGGTCCGGGCGGCTGATTCGCAAGGCCACGGTAGGACGCCACCCTCCGGGAGGCTCCACATTGTCTCACTGTTCAGTCCCCAAAACTTCGTCTTCCATCAATAGTTCATTAAAGGTGTATGTAAGTTCCACTACAACGGTACAGCAAAGTATTTTTTTTAGCATTAAACTGGTATTATTTTATTGTCTAATCATCACTACATATAACACCACCCATCATCACTACATATAACATCATCCATCATCACTACATATAACACCATCCATCATCACTACATATAACACCACCCATCATCACTATATATAACATCATCCATCATTACTACATATAACACCATCCATCATCACTACATATAACACCATCCATCATCACTACATATAACATCATCCATCATCACTACATATAGCAACATTCATCATCACTACATATAACATCACCATCCATCATCACTACATATAACACTATCTATCATCAGTACATATAACACCATCAATCTACAAATCGGTTAAGTAGTTTCCGAGATTCTCGTGCTGACACACAAACACACAGACATACTTCTTTGTTTTATCTATCTATCTACCTATATATATATATATATATATATATATATATATATATATATATATATATATATATATATATATATATATATATATATATATATATATATATATATATTTCATGTAGATCCACAATGAAAACATGGATGAGATAAATCTTGATAAAATCACACGGAGTCTACCAAAATGTCAGTTTTTTCTGCTATGTTCTTAAGATGTCTGCGTATTTGTGACTCTGAATTTATTGATGATGAATTGAAACACATTCGTTCCATTGCACAAAAACTTGGGTACCCATCTGTGTTTGTTGATCGTTGTTTTAAAAGTGCTAAAAAATCCTTTCATTCCTCTCAAACCAGGCAAATTCCTACACTTAAGACTATTTTGACTCTGCCCTATCGCAATGAATTTGTCCCGTTAGTTCGGTCCCTCAAGCTACGAAATATTAATGTTGTTTTCAAGTATGACTCAACCATTACCAATATGTTAATAAGAAACAGCCCAAGTTTGAATGTAATTGGAAGTGTTTATTGTATTCCATGTAGCAAATGTAATTGCAATTATGTAGGACAGACAGGAAAAACACTGCAGCTCAGAATCAAACAACATAAGTACAATATCAGAACAGCATCTGAAAGCAGTGCCCAGTTCGTTCATGTTAGGACTAATAATCATCCCATTGCTTGGGAAAAAAGCTTGGAAGTGTTCAAATCATCTTGTGTCACAGAAAGACTTCTGGTTGAAGCTAGTTTGATTAAGGAATTAAAATCAATAAACCTTAGTGATGGTCAGTTCAAAACTGATAATGTGTTCCATAAATTTATTTGTCAGTGGCCCAAGGTTAAAAATGCTTTGAAAACCTTGGATCTAGATGTAGGATAGTTATTTAGTGGGTCCCTTAATTGTGACCTGACCTGACTAGTCACGTCGCCCCCTTCTCTTAAGCTCCTCTGCGTGTGTGTTGGTGTTGGTGTGGGGATTCGTGGATGACCTGGTGGTGGTGTCGGACGGCTGGGACGAACATCTGGTGCGTTTGGAGATACTGTTCAAACGACTGCAATAGACTGGATTCACCATAAACCTGGCTAAATCTGCTTTTGGCCGGGCCTCAGTGACTTACCTGGGACATATCGTTGGGCATGGTATGGTGAGACCCAAGGACGGAAACGTTAAAGCCATCTTGTCCTTCCCCACTCCAAGGACGAGAAAGGAACTCATGCGCTTCCTGGGGATGTGCGGCTTCTACCGTCGGTTCTGCAGTAACTTCCGCAGCGTGGCCGGACCCCTCACAGACCTTACCAGTTCTGCGGTCCCTTACATCTGGAACCAGAGGTACGACCAGTCTTTCCTCCGCCTCAAAGCCTTCCTTGCCTCCAAGCCTGTAGTCCACCCCCCTGACTACACCTTGCCCTTCCATCTGCAAATCGACACTAGCGGTGTCGAAGTGGGGCTGTGCTCCTACAACCCGACCCAACCAGTGATGTCCTTCACCCTGTGGCATACTACTCCGCCAAGTTGAAAAAACATCAGACCAACTACTCGACCATAGAGAAGGAGGCCCTGGCTCTGGTGTTGGCAATAAAGAAGTTTGAATGTTACCTCCAATCTCGCCCACAAACAACCCTAGTCTTCACCGACCATAACCCGCTCACGTTCATCCAAACCAACAAGACCTCCAACCAGCGAATCCTCCGCTGGGCTCTCCTCACCCAGCCGTATAATCTACAAGTCCGGCACATAAAGGGGGTGGACAACCTGATTGCGGTCTCCTTATCCCGAGCTCCAGTGGAAATGCAGCAGCTACTCTCCAGACGCACCAGGTGATCACCTCCTTCGCGCCTGCGCTACGGAGGTCTTTGGAGGGGGGGTGTGTTACGAACCACGCCATCAATTGTCATGATCTACCTACCCAGCACCACGAGCAACGCCATCTAGGGACGAAACCCGAGTATGACTAGTCTTAATTACCACTCCGGGGTTTCCCTTCTCCATATCCTGGTTGTTGCGTCACCTCCTCCAAGTCTTCCTCATCAGCTCCAGATCGAGGAGAGTTCAGTTCACTCTGGGAAGTGACCACACTAGGATCACCTATCCTGGAAACCTACAGCACAGTGACTACCTACCATCTTCTTCAATACTCAGCCTTACTCGTCAGACATCTCAGCTCTGCACTTAAGCATTTGTTATCCTATATTGCCTCCCCCGCGTCCACTTGCTTCAAATTGTTGTATGTTGTATAAATATGTATATACTGTTAAGCCAATGTTGCGTATGTTTAGGTTAAGTATGGTTAAGGGTAAATTATAGAAAGCTGAATATTTTGTTAAGGAATTTATGGTACTTTATTATACACAACAAAAACTCGCTTCCTTTGTCTACCCTTTTATAGTCCGATTGTCTTTGTTTATTTTATTGTTGTTGCCTGTTGGGATCTGGGTAGACTTTTAACTATATTCTAAATCCCCAACTCGTAACATCATTATGACCTGACCTCATGTTTAATAAGGTCACCCTGTAAATTTAAGCCTCTCTCTGTCCATGTAATCCAGTTGCCTCTGAAGATGTCTTGAATAAAGACGAAAGCTAAGGTGCTCCGTTGTTTCCCTTTTCCCTTGTGATTTTATCAAGATATATATATATATATATATAGCAGCAGAAAGAGAGAGTATATATATATATATATATATATATATGCTATATATATAGTAAAGAGTATATATATATATATATATATATATATATATATATATATATATATATTTATATATATTTATATATAACCAAGAAGTATGTCTGTGAGTTTGTTTGTTTGTGTGTGTGTCCGCACGAGAATCTCGGAAAGTTCTTTACCGATCTCTAGATGGATGGTGTTATATGTAGTGGTGATGATGGATGGTGTTATATGTAATGATGATGGATGGTGTTATATGTAGTGATGATGGATGATGTTAAATGTAGTGATGATGGGTGGTGTTATATGTAGTGATGATGGATGGTGTTATATGTAGTGATGATGGATGGTGTTATATGTAGTGATGATGGATTGTGTTATATGTAGTGATGATGGATGATGTTATATGTAGTGATGATGGATGGTGTTATATGTTGTGATGATGGATGGTGTTATATGTAGTGATGATGGATGATGTTATATGTTGTGATGATGGATGATGTTATATGTAGTGATGATGGATGATGTTATATGTAGTGATGATGGGTGGTGTTATATGTAGTGATGATGGATGATGTTATATGTAGTGATGATGGATGGTGTTATATGTTGTGATGATGGATGGTGTTATATGTAGTGATGATGGATGATGTTATATGTAATGATGATGGGTGGTGTTATATGTAGTGATGATGGATGATGTTATATGTAGTGATGATGGATGGTGTTATATGTTGTGATGATGGATGGTGTTATATGTAGTGATGATGGATGATGTTATATGTTGTGATGATGGATGGTGTTATATGTTGTGATGATGGATGGTGTTATATGTAGTGATCTAAAAAAAATCCAACCAACCCGATCAGACACAGCCCGGACGAACACACGTAGAAAAGTAGTATTCCCTCCCATGATTTACAGCTATTTTGATCCTTAGGTTCTCCTTCATTATGGCTTACTTTTCTCTGCATTTAACCTCCTTCCGGTACACCACACAGAGGTTGAAAAGTCGTATCCCATCCCATGTATTATAGCTAATTTTATCCTTATGCTCTCTCTTATTACAGCTTGCTTTTCTTTGATCTCTAACTTTTCTAGGCTGTCCATTCTAACAAGGTAGGTAGGTAGAGGTAGATAGTCCATTCTAACGAGGCTTGCCAAACGTAGAATATTCACACCTTAGCATAGGCGTTTCTGCTATCTATATATATAAAACAAAGAAGTCTGTCTGTTTGTATGTATGTCCGCATGAGAATCTTGGAAACTACATTACCCATCTCTCATGATGATGTATGGTGTTATATGTAGTGATCATGGATGTTGTTATATGTAATGATGATGGGTGGGGTTATATGTAGTGATGATCTATATCTATATAAAACAAAGAAGTCTGTCTGTTTGTGTGTCCGCACGAGAATCTCGGAAACTACTTTATTGATCTATAGTGATGATGGATGGTGTTATATGTAGTGATGATGGATTATGTTATATATAGAATATGAAAATTATCCCTCTGTTGTCATTGGCAACATGGATAAGAAATGTGAATACTGGGGTGCAAAGAAGTACAAAGGAGAATCTGCTGGACTGTGCTGCTCTCATGGGAAAGTAAGACCACCACAACCATTGAAGACTCTCATGCTGGGAACAACATCAGAGTCAAAACACTTCTTGGAAAATATATGGAAGTACAATTCATGCTCCAGATGGCATCCTTTGGAGCTACCAGAGTAGTTCGTGAGCACGGATACATGCCCACATTCAAAGTCCAGGGTCAAGTCTATCACAAAGCAGGATCCCTCTTACCACTGGAAGATGAGCAAGCAAAGTTCCTCCAAATCTACTTCATGGGAGATCATGAAAAGGAGAATACTATCAGGTGTGGCAACATTCAAGGTGTCAGACATGACATTGTCCTATCTATCCAAGAAATGCTGCATGAGTGCAACACGTATGTACAGTCATTTAAAAGTGTCCTGGAAAACATGCCTTCTGACGAGTACAAAGTCAGGATCAAACCAGACACCTTAATGCACTACAGTGAGACAATGTAGAGCCTCCCTAGTATGTATGTATATATATATATATATATATATATATATATATATATATATATATATATATATATATATATATATATATATATATATATATATATATATATATATATATATATATATATATATATATATAGCCTGCTTGAGGTACAGTCTCGTTCAAGATTCTTCGAACATTGCTGGAGACTGCTGGCAACTCAATGCCGTTTATTTACTATTGTATGTAGTAAAAATGATCGGTAATTGGTTACTTAGTTCCCCGTTGCTTAATTTAATCGTTGGGCTTTGTTGTTTCGCATTATATTATACTACGTACTATAGTAAACACACGGCCTTGGATTGCCACCTGTCTCCAGCAGTGTTCGAAGAATCTTGAACGAGACTGTACATTGTGGTTCAACATTAATGCCGTTGCACGAAGTGTATCAGGTACGACAACTTGCGTAACAACGCCTTGTTCATCCCGTAATTGCGAGAGATTAAACGAAGATACAGGCGTGTCTGGTGCTATGTTCCTGGACAAAGCGTCGGTGACCACGTTTTCTCGTCCCGGTAAATACTTGAACACGGGAGCGAATTCTTGAATGGTCAGATATCGGCGTGCTAGTCTGCTTGAAAGTTCTATTTTTTCGTGGAACAGATCTGTCACTGCCACAAGATCCGTATGGACGGTTATGGGATAGCCAAAAATTAGATCCTTAAACTTCTTAAGTGGCCAGATGACAGCTAATGTTTCCAGATGCATTACTGAATAGCGTGTTTCTGCGCGTAAGCAATCACTCTACATTTCCCTCATGTGTCCAGCTGCATGAGTACAGCGCCGAGCTCACGTCCTGAGGCGTTGGTGCACAGAGTAAATGGGTGAATAAAGTCAGGAAATGTCAAAATAGGTGCATTGGGAAGTACCGTCGTCATTGCAATAAAACTAATCTCCCGTTCATCATTCCAGACAAATATGGCGTCCTTCTTCAGCAATTAAGTCTGCGGCGATGCTAACGTCGAATATCCTTTTATAAAAGAACGATAATATCTTGATGAATAAAGAAAACTATGCACCTTATCAACAGTGGGAACTGCGCAACTGCTTTGACTTTGCTGTCAACTGTATGAATGCCGTCTCCGTCGACTACATAACCAAGGAATTGTTTTCTTGATATTAAAGATTCACATTTAGAGAAGTTAACTTTAAATCCCGCTGTAGAAAGTTTTTGGAAAACTTCATGGAATTTGGCAAGATGACTGTCTGTACCATTACTGACTACGATGAGATCATCGAAATAGGCACATAATGTGGTACCTGTTAAATCACCAAACTAAATGTTGATCATCCTTTGAAGAGTCAATGGCTCATTGCCAATGCCGATATGCATACGTAGCAATTCAAAATGGCCCAAAGGAGTGCTAAAGGCAGTATTATCTTTGAATAAAGATTGCAATATATCGCTCAGAACAGGCACTGGGTACCTGTCTGGGATAGTGGCTTCGTTGACTCGCCGAATATCAATGACTTGGGGCCAACTTCCAGCCTTCTTAGGGACTAAAAACCATGGGCAATTGAAAGGGGACTTTGAATGTGTGATAACTTCTGTTCTAGCATATCTTGAACCATGTCTTGTACTATAGTGCTCTGTCTATGAGGTAGTCCGTTAGCTGGTATGTAAATCGGGTTTGTGTCTGGTTATTAAAGATATGTGAAGCGAAGCGAAGTGACACTCGTCTGACCTAGCGGATTGCCACCTAAAGTTACTATCTCTTAATAATCGGCAAGCAACTCGATGAGCCTAGTCTTGCCTTGAGGGTGATCAATTACCTTAAAGCGGTATTATTCGATCCATCCTCTCCTGTCTGGTTTATGTAAGTGTATGTGTAACACTACCAATTGAGAACTGTGTAGGCTGTAAGGCAACACTAGTATGGTAAATCAGATAATCACACAAACAGCATCCCAGTTTCAATATTCTGAGAGCCCCTGGTCTGTGGAGAATGAGGACATCTGTTAAACCACCAGCACGAATCGTACTTAATGTAGATTCACAAGCAAGACCTTTAACCCTGGAAGCTTTTGCAAGACAGACTACGTCAGTCCCAATGAAAACGTCAGGTAAGCGAACACTGGCTCTGATTGTTCCTCATTCTGAAAATTGGAGAGTACCTGTTAAAGCTGCAAGTACAACTATCCATTTTTTTTTGGGGGGGGGCTAAAATCACGCCGGGTAAATGAGTCGGTAGGGACTGGGACACGTTGAGACCCGAGATCCATCTTCCTCGTAATAGGAGAGTTGGGTACGACATTCTCCCTGGCAGTGATCAATGGTACAAAATTGTGCATGGCACGATAGGTAACGTCACCAACAGTGATAGTATGTCGACTTAGCTGGACATCTATCATGTTGCGTTTAAGCATTGGAAGACAAATTAATCGGTCAGCTGGTAAGTTAAAGTCCTTGACTATGTAACACACTGTCGGAAATGGTTTACCGCGTCTAGAAAATCGTAGAGGTAGTGTTACCACTCCCGTAATGTCCAGCTGGGCACCGGAAACTCCAGAAAGATCGGTGTCAGTAGGTCAAACTTGAAATCCTCGGTGAGGTGAACTTCACTGTACAGTAGTTCTTGATAGGACACTGATGAGAGTACACTTGCGCACGCACCCTTATCTATATCTAATAAAAGTGCGTTGGTACCCACTATCACCGGAACAGACAAGAATTCTGTTTTTGTTCAATGCCGTGATTAATGAAGCTGCACTAGAAGTGTCGCTTTGCATTGTTACGGCTGTACTTATCCTACGTCTTGTTGAACAAGACGGTGGTCTTCCCCCGACTGTTTATAAGAGCGACGACATGACCGTCGTGGCTGTCTATCATACCTTGAATTCTTACATCGTTGGAGAGTTACAAAGTCCTGGGAATTATGTGAGGCAGAGTCATGTAATATACTGTACACCACATTTCATCTGGCGGTACAGTAGTAGACTTGGTCTGAACAACTGCTGAATGGGATGGAGGTAGGTTTTGTCGTGGTCTTGAATTTGCTGTTAGGGTTGTGTGGTGTTTGGTTATGTTACCACCTTGCTGGAGCTGGTAACAATAGTAAAAAAATATGATCATTAGTGTTACAGTGCTTAGATTTCGTGCAAGTATCCTTGGAAGCCTTGTGATGAACCGGCGCCACAGGTGTACCTGTACTGCCCAGTGGGGTACAGGCTACCTTAAGTGGGATCTTATGTGCATAAGAAAGTTTTGTATTAGACTGGGCATAATCATCAGTCTTTGCTTGAGTGTACGCAGGGTCCCGTAAACACAATACAACAGTTGCAATTACAACAATGCATGCAAGCTGCTCTAATAATATGGTGCCTTCCTTACGATCCTCATTCGAGTATTCCGCGATTGCAATGTTCTGAACATCATCCTTACATGAATGTAAAAATGTAACTATGAGATAATCATCTTCCACTGTGAACTCATGAATGCAGTCAATCTGCGGCAACATTTTAAATACAATGGAAGTGTTAGTAAGCATGCTTGAGCCATTGTTAGTTGGGTGTTAAACAACTTACATCTCACTGGAGGAATAGAGGATGCAGGAGGTAAAGTATGCTGTCCTGACACACTGGGGATTGGTGGGTAGGGAGAATGAACAGATCCGTACTGAGGTGTGGTGTCGTATGTATGACCTGACCTAAGTTGCGTAATTAATTGTACACTATTCTCAATGGAGGTGCTTTGCTGTAGATAAATTGTGTTTCATGCATATCTTCCATGACACCAGTAACAATGCAGCTCGATAGGGAGAACTGCATCAGTTATTATTGCCTTTTCTGTTTGTTCAGAGGTACTATTGTAAACTTTTCGCTAAATGCGTAATGTCTGAACCAGATCAATGAAATAAAGCATCCATAAATGATAATTCAATCATACAAGATTATACTCACTAATAATTTTGCCCATCCATGTACAGTAAATGAATTAAATTATAAGAAAATGAGTAAGTGAAAATACTTAAATCATGATGTATCAGTAATATGTAAAGTAAAGCAATTATAAACTAAAAATTAGCCTATCACGACGTCTGACGTGTGATGGTATGCTGCAGAATGTTTACTATGTGTAAAATTCTACTGCATGTACGAAGGCTTGATTGAAGTACAAAGACTTGATTGCAGTTCTGGTCTTGAAATCCTTATAGTTCAGAAGGGTGCAGTCTCACAGCTAGTGAAAATGAGGTCAGGGTCACTCCTTGTTTATAAAAACGAACATCCAAGTTAGCGACTTGCTATGACGTTGGAGTGAAGTTTCCAATATGGCGTCGATGCCATGTCAGTGACTGAGTAGTTGCCAGGGACTGGCAGATATGTTGACCTAAGATTAGATTGCCCCCCCCCCCACGAGGGGGCTAGTTTATTGGGCACCCCCTTACATCCTGTGCAAGGTGAAGCGCAGAAGCGTTTACAGCGCCCATCTGGGAAGCATGCAGAGTTCATACTTGCCTGAAGGGTCATGGGTTTTGTCAGCAAGTTACATAAAATGACAAAATGATGAGTGTGCGGGGGGAAATTTCCCTGTAAAATTTTTTTTTTATGGCAAAGCGTGGCAGGTCCCTAATAATGTCAAGTGCCAGGCCATAGGCATTGACAATATTGAGGGACATACCTTTTAGTGTGATTGTGATGGCATGTACGTCGGTAGTGTCGGCTTCAAAGGGGACATCGAGAGGTTGGTAGGGGACGTCCTTCTTGGCGTAGATGCAGTCCACTAGCATGTCCGCATGGTGGTCAATTGATGTGGAGAACTGGGGTGGATGGGCCCCAGGTGCCGTCATGCCGGTGGGGGACGGGGAGCCGGGGGTGGTGTCCTTGGGTCCATGAGCGCACGGTGGGTGGACGGGGACAGCTGGGCACGGGGCAGGTTCGGTAGCGTGGACGCCAGCAGTGGTGCCAGACGGCGGTGGAGTAGGCCGTGAGCTTGAGGGGCACACAGGGGGGCTACCAGGTTGTGTCAAACCAGAAGAGGGGGGGTGACTGGGTAGCAGCTGGAGGCAGGGGTAGTCTGTGTAGGTTGAAGATGGCGGTACAGAGTGTATCAAAGAATCTTTCAATACGGTTGGTAAATTCGTGTAAGAGGGATATGATCTGTGTCGTGTCACCGGAGGGGGGTTGTGGGAAGGCACCGGTGGGAGCACAAAGCCTGACAGCGTCAGAATAGAGACGGAGAGGAGGCCCAGTAGTAGTTGATTTAGGAGACGGCCGGGACTGCTGTGATGCAGCCAGGTGAGGCCAGGCAGGGGCATGTGTTGTTGAAGAAGGCGTTGCTGGAGACAGAGGGGACGCAAAGGGATGTGGCTCGGTAGGCTGGGGGAGAGGTTGAGGTTGATGCAGCCTTCGGGGAGGCTTTTCTCCTGGGACAAACGGACGTTTGGGGCATTGTCGTGAGTCAGCATTGTGCCAGCCACCACACTTACAATACCTGGGGTCAACAACATAGCCCACACCACCCCCATTGAGGTGGTCTTTGATTTTTTGGACACAGACGGAGGAGTGATGGTTACGTGAACAGAAGCAACATCTGGGACAATCACATCGGCAGCAGGCGGTGAAGGTGTGACCCCAATGGGACCTGATGACACAAAAAGCAGGACCTGGGTGATAGATTTCTGCGTACAGTGGAGGAAGGACTGGGTGGGCATTAACAGTGGTTGAGCACTCCCTCCCCAACCATTTAACTATGATAGCTGCTTGTGGGGTTTTCCCTCAGTAGTGTCGACTTATACTGAGTATAAGTGGATTAAAGTTACGAGCATCTTCGACTTCAGCATATAGGGAGAACTGTTTAACTAGGATGTGGTAACATTCCTCTGCATCAGCAGGAGGAGGCACAAGGACAACCCCGTCAAATCCAACAGTGCTAAGTGTTTTATAGACCTCGGGTGTCTGACACTTAATAAAGTTACGGTTCTTACCTTTTCGGAATTAAATGGTGAGACCGTGTTATCTCCAATACTTTGTTGTCCAATTAAACCGTTCCTCGACGGTTTTCAATGAGTCCTTGGGGAAGTGCAGACGTTCAGGGTGTGGTAATGCTGGATTGTCCATGTTTCCACGTTTGAAGTAATCAAATGTATTAAATCACTTATAAAAGAAATAATAGTAACTTGTCGTTGAACTGGGAAGTCACAAGTGTTTAACTAAATCTTACCGCCTCTCAGAAAGGTAGCTATAAGTGTAAAAATGGAGAATGTCAAATTTTAACCAAAACTGGTAATTTTTTGTGCAAACCACTGGTTTTTGTTCATAGATTCATAGAATTCCACTGCCACATTATGTTGCTGTTTCCGGTTACCTGTGGAATCACTAATTAGAGGTGAACTGGTAACAACATTCATAAATGTTTATGAGATAAGTTTTCAAACCCAAATGATCTTTTCTTCATTTATGAAGATAATAAACTATTGCACAATAACTGGGATATCACCGTAATTAATGCTACGAGCTGTGAGCGTTAATAAGGGACGAAGCTTGGGTATAACTAGTTTTTTAGAGCACACGTCTCAGTGGCTCAGAGACGGGAGTAGAACTGGCGATAGTCAGCTACTTAATTGATGACTCTGTGGTCGAGGTGTGAGGGCACAGTGGGAATACACTGTCACAGTGTCACATGTCCAGTTGATGACTACTCACAGCTCATAGGAAAGTTACCGTGGATGTTGTAATTATATAAAAACCTAATTTATGTCTGTTAGACAGGGTTTATACATACACAGCACACCGCAGACCATACATACAGCACACAGCTGACCATACACACAACACACAACAGACCATACACACAACACACAACAGACCATACACACAGCACACAACAGACCATACACACAGCACACAACAGACCATACATACAGCACACAGCTGACCATACACACAACACACAACAGACCATACATACAGCACACAGTTGACCATACACACAGCACACAGCAGACCATACACACATCACACAGCAGACCATACACACAGCACACAGCAGACCATACACACAGCACACAACAGACCATACATACAGCACACAGTATCAACTGGACTCCAAGTAACTAAGTCAGTTTCATCCTGCCTTATCCATGACAATGGGACCTAAACACCGCCTCTACTGGTGCATACTGTATATCGCGTGGTGTGGGCGGCTGTGTGGGCATATCAATACTCTCTAATGGGGAGATGTATGTATGTATGTATGTATGTATGTATGTATGTATGTATGTATGTATGTAATTTATGTATGTTTGTAAGTAAGAACGTGCATGTGTTTGCATTGTGTATACTTGGTGTTTCTTCACGGTATGCATGTATTTATTTACAGGTCAACACGATTTCTCTACCCCAGGATTATCTAGATCTTAATAGAACACAAGTAGTACGACTTCTAGGATGTTGGAGTAATTACCTGAGGTCACACAGGGAAAACCAACAATTACCTGCTTGGGAGAAACATTTCGGGGGTCCTCCTAACCACACTGGCTATTATTTGCACTATAACTTTTGGTAATTAACTCTTGCCTTTACACACAGTTTTATTCGTTTATATTCTAAATTGTATTTTCATTATTTTGGGTAACTTTTCCAAGTCTTTATGTGGGTTATAAAGTTTAGGTAATTTTTCATGGTAAATAGTAATAATTTTTGGACTTTCGGAAATAATAAAAATAAATATAATAAATATAATAATAAATATAATAAATATAATAATAAATATAATAATAATAATAATAATAATAATAATAATAATAATAATAATAATAATAATAATAATAATAATAATAATAATAATAATAATAATAATAATAATAATAATAATAGTAACCTCCCGGGGTTTTGACGAATACATCAGAGAACGGTTAACCCATTCGACACACGCATGTGTGGAGCCCATATACAGTTGGCAGACCTGTGGAGCCTTGGAAAGGGTTTCCAGTGACACAATTCTCCGTGTAGTCTCGTCAGGTTTCACTATACTTCGGCCAAATCTGGCAATATACGATATTCTCTCACTGTACACCACAGCACTTAAGAATAAAACAAGAATATCATCCTCATTAAAAAATACAATACAAACGAAAACTTAAACTTTCTAATCCTCTTTGCATCATGTCATTATTGCAATCACTAATATAATACATTCACACCAAAAAAAAACATTTACTGTTATAGACAGAAGTAATGATATTGATATTGTTGCATCAATGCTTACAGTATGTCATTATTGCACCTGATAAAAACACACCGTTAAGTAAAAAAATATATATTGATCATGTTGCACTATTGCTTGCAACATGTCATTATTGCAAACCCAAAGAAATAAAAACCACACCATTATGCACACAGGCAATCCTATTGATCATGTTGCACTGCTAGTTATGATCGCTTCGTTCACGCAACATCTTATTGCCGGACTCATTTCAACAATGGTTGCAGCTGCACCACGTATGACACTTTAGTAGCTTTATGTGCTATTAAAGCCTTACAGCACACACAACACACTCCTCGACCACTACTGCTCTGTGTGTGTGTGTGTGTGTGTGTGTGTGTGTGTGTGTGTGTGTGTGTGTGTGGAAGAGGTAAGGAGAGTTAGGAAAGGGGAGAAAGGAGGAGGTGAGGGTGGAAGGCAGGGAGGATGGAGAGAGGGATGGAGAGAAAAGTGGTGTGAAAGCGGGAGGGAGGGCGGGGGGTGATGAAGGAAGGAGAAGGTGACGTAGGGAGAAAGGAGGTAAACGAAGGAGGTGAGAGAAAGAAGGTGGAGAGAGGAGGAGGGAGGAGGGTAAAAGGGGGTCGGTAGAAGAGGAAATGGGGGATGGGTTTAAGGGAGAGAAGAGGAAGTGAAGGAGCTCTTAAATTCAGTAGCATTGCCTGTGTCTTAACAGCGTGTTTAGTATTTATGCGAGTACTTAGTTAACACACTGTATTGCCGTTCCAATCATAAAGTGCAAACCAACCATGCACGCACGCACGCACGCACAAGCAAGCAAGCAAAAAAAACACACATTTACATACAAATATATACCCAAATACACCCATCCACACATACACGGTCTCCCATCCATGCCTGCCAGCCTTGGTTTGATCATGGCATTAGTATCTAGGACGCTTTCGTCGTAAACAAACTGAATTATGTAAATCCTTTCTGTAGAGGTGAGAGAGCCCCCCCACACACCAACCATCTGGATATAAAAGCACATTATATTAAGATCTGGGTCGCTCTCCATCTACGAATATCGCTTGAGAGTCCTTATTTATGTTCGTTCTGCGGTGGTTGGTGACCGTGGATGATATTTAGAACTCAGAAAGTTCAGAAAGTTCAGTCCATGTACATTTAGGTATACGTACAGGTATTGTACAGTATAGTAAGTACTGGTACAATTATAGGATTAATTTCATGTATAGTACTTTCATTACAAGGGAACTATATCAAGGAGAGGAACATTATAATAAGTACTGGAACAATTATAGAATTAATTGCAGGCGCAGTACTTTAATTTCAAGGACAGTATATCACGTACAGGTACAGTATAATAAATGCTGGTATTGTGTATAAAGTACAAGTACAGTCACAATTCAAAGTTTCGACACCCCCCTGGCTGGGTGTTCGCCGAGGCCAGGGTTGAGAGGCTGGATGATCGGACGCAGACTAGTTCAGCAATGTGGTAACGAGGCACTATGATGGTGAGGTTCACATCCACCACCACAACACTCCGAGACTCATAGCACACGAGCACAGGAAGGGACTTATTTAGAACTTTGACATGGCATGAACTTGCTTAACAAATGCATTCATAACATTGTTGCCACACATAACAATAACATGTTAAGATTGGAGCATGAAAAACTTTGCCCGGTCCCAAAACACTGGCTTGGAACCACTAGATGCGAGTCCTCGTATTACACATGAATCACCAGGGCAGCATATATAAAGGGTGGCCGGCGGCCGAATTTCGTCAAGAGGGAGTGGGCGGTCAGTCGACAAGGTGAGGCCTATACATGTATAGATATTACCATAACCCTGGGAATACTATGGTTTCACACATACCAGGAATTCATATAGTCATGTTTACAATATTTAATGGTGTATCAGAAACTGCATTGGAGTATTTTGGCTTGGAAAGTTGCAATTCACATTAATCATGGTATCACCCAAAAAATTTTTGTCTGGTCCGGAGCAGCGACTTTGACGAAACCTCGACCCTCAGCGTAGATGCCTGGCCGTGTGCCATCATTAGTGACTACTTCTTGGTCACTTGCCTTGTTTCCTGTCTACCGCTGCTTTTAGTTATTAAATTTCACTTCATAATGTCTCGGATTGTGAGACATTATGTGTGCCAACAATGTTATGAATGAAATTTTGTTATGCAGGTGCATGTCATGTCAAAATTCGTAAAAAATTCCTTCCATGCTCGTGTGTTGTGAGTCTCGGAGTGTTGTGGTGGTGGAATGTCTGCGTCCGATCACCCAGCCTTACCTCAACCCTGGCCTCTGCGAATACCCATTTAGGGGGTGTCAAAACTTTGAATTGCGACTGTACAATAAAAATTACAGATACAATTTATAAAGTACAGATACAGTGACGGTGTCATAAACGAAATTTATTATACAATGGACATAAAATTACCTAAATAATGAATGTGAAAGTACTGGAATCGGAGAATACTCTTCAAAAGAACATTACATTGAAATATCTTTCCCCAGAAGTGATTGATCAAATGACCATCAGAACTAATGGACTCAATCTAAACTAACTAGTTCTTATGGCGGTCCAATATTTAATGGACTCATCCCTTAATGTGTCTGAATCTAATCTAATCATTAATGCTGGGGTCCAATCGTAATGACCCAGTATACTAATCGGTCCACGTTCTAATGATCCCTAATTTTAGTGGGCTCTAAATTATATACGGATCCCAGTTCTAATGGGCTTTAATTCTCTATAGACCCTAATTCTAATGAATCCAATATCTATAGGTCCTAAGCCCATTAGTAAATCAGGTTGGTTAGATTCACTTATTATAAGTCTTGCTGCGGTTTGTGGTCCACGTGCCCTGGAGGCGATACTGTTTATTATGACCTGCCTTCCCAATTAGCAACAGGCAAGATTCCACCTAATAGACAATTCATTAAATCAGTGTTTAGCAACTTGTGTGTGTGTGTGTGTGTGTGTGTGTGTGTGTGTGTGTGTGTGCACAGGGTGGTGTAATGCGCCTAGTGTGGTAGCATTATGCTTGCTTCGTCTCGCTTTCAGCTACCGCCGCTGGCTAGTCCTCGTGGCGAGCAGGGAAGCAACTTGCATAAGTCTTCCTTTGCCAGTACACAGCCTCTTCACCATCAAGACTCCTGCTGTGCCTCCTCATGGCATCACACGGTAATTGGGTGCCTCGTGGGCCCAGGCTAGACAAGCAGGGAATCCCGGGGAAGCAGTGGGCCCCAGAGGGACGGCGCATGGGCCTACTAGCTTGTGGAGATGTCCTAGCGCCTACCAACCACTGCCCCGCTGCCGTGAGGATTAACCTTAGTAGGTGTAAAGCTACGGGAGTAAACCCCAAACGAAAAGTCAGCAGTGGAGCTCCGCATCAGGCAGAAATGCTTACAGAGTTCAACAAGACCCCCAACTGTACTACAGGCGGAAGAGGTGACCAACATGGGAACCCAACGACTACACTGTCGGACGAAGGATATGCATGATGGACAGGCTACTAAGGCGAAACCCAACAAACTGGTCTATCGGCAGTCCATTACAACTCTCCCTCTCACCAGTTATTGCAACACTTGCACTACTGAATCGAAAAAAGGGAGAGCCAAGATGTGTGGCTGCAATCTGCACTCCCGCCTTACCACATAAGTCAACTCATGCACAGCCATTATCCAGCTCATCATACTCATCATTATCACCAAACCCCAGTACCCCCAAAAGTCCTATGGCGACAGTCGAGTGGCGACCGGAACAAACAGAGATGACTGCCGGGAGCCTCTATCACTACTGCACATAAACGGCAAAGATAAGATGGTCGTTTATGCACTGGGATCTAGGCAGCAGTATAATTCAGTCCTGTCTGTTCGACTGAGCAGCCCTCTCGAGGATCCACTCTGCTCACCCCACATGGGGAAGAGGCTAGAAAAAGTTCCCTAAACATAGCCTGCCTAAAGAACCAACCTGACTGGGCAACCGCACACAGTAAGGTCATCCTTGTCCGGACGAAAACACAATTATTTTCCCAGATAAAAGTTAAAATTAAATAAATATATATATATATATATATATATATATATATATATATATATATATATATATATATATATATATATATATATATATATATATATATATATATATATATATATATATATATATATATATATATATATATATATATATATATATATATATATATATATATATATATATATATATATATATATATATATATATATATATATATATATATATATATGCAACCACTTACGGTCACTTCATGGAATGTCAGGACCCTTCTGGATACTGGCACAAATGAAAAGAGCAAAAGAGCTGGCTAGCTATAACATCGACATAGCAGCCATTAGTAAGTCGCTGCTCCCAGACGATGGTTGACTCACAGAACGGAGTTCTGGCTATACCTTCTTCCGGAAGGGAAAGCCTGATGTGGAGAGAAACAGCATTTATGGAGTTGGCTTTGCCATCTGCCAACGCACTCTAAACAGGCTAATTGAAATGCCTGTTGGGATCAACGATCGCCTTATGACGCTCTGAGTCCCACTGAATCACTCACGCCATGCCTTTTTCATGAGCGCATACGCCCCAACACTGTATGCACAGGATGACATCAAGGAGGCCTTTTACGCAGACCTCGACAGAGTGTTAACCTCTATCCCCTGAGAAAATAAGGCTGTGCTCCTAAGTGACTTCAATGCCAGAGTTGGCAGAGATGCTGACATTTGGCAGGGAATCATACCGAGAAATGGATTAGGCAATGGTAATCCCAACGGCCTACTCCTCCTCAGCAAGTGTGTTACACACAACCTCACTATCACAATACTTTGTTTAAGCAGGCCGACATGTTCAAGGGTTCGTGGCAACACCCACGATCCAAAAACTGGCATCTCATTGACTACATCACTGTCAGAGAAAGAGATCACCAAGATGTCCTCCTCACCCGAGCAATACGTGGCTCAGACTACTGCGACACTGATCATCGACTCGTCAGAGCCAAGCTCTCACTTCACGTCGCTCCAAAACGGTGAAGGCAACAATCCTCCAGAAGAGGTTTTAACACTAAGTGTCTGGAGGACCCAGTGGTAGCACATGCTTTTAGAAAGCAGGCCCTAACATGGGCTGATAAACAACCCGACAACAAACACCCCAAATTCCAGTGCCGAATGTGATATTCAAGACACTCTCATGACAAAAACCTGCAGAGAGACCCTCGGCCAGATCGAAAGAATACACCAACACTGGTTTGATGAAATTGACCCCGAAATAAATGTTCTCGTCGATGATAAAGTTGCTGCTTTAACTGACTGACAGAACACCCCCTCAGTCTGAGAACCAAAGCTGATACCTTCTGCAAGAAAAACGCGGTGGCCCAGTCCGTACCTCAAAAACTAAACGACTGGTTTAAAACAAAATATGTGAAACGCACAGCGCCCTCCGCTCATCCAATGGTAACTCCCTAATTAAGGACGAAAAAGGCATCCTTCAGCGCTGGAAAGAGCACTACCGTTCGCGGCTCAACCGAAACACCGATGTGGACGTCCTAACTACCTAGCAGGTCCCTCGGCATCCAGATCTGACCCATCTCAGCTGTCCTCCAACACTGGATGAGATAGCTACTGCCAGCAAGCAGATAAAAAATAACAAACCCTCAGGGCCTTATGGAATCCCAGCCAAGGTGTATAAAGCAAGAGAACCTCTGCTTATTAGCCATCTCCACTCTCTTTTGGAGAATATATGGGAAAAAGAGGAAATCCTCCAGGCTTTTAAAGACGCTTCCATCGTCAATATCTATAAGAACAAATGAGAGCAGTCAGACTGTGGCAACTACCGCTGGCAAGATTATCGCCCAAGTCTTCCAAAACAGACTTCTTCCTGAGGTGGAAAAGTTCCCCCCAGAATCTCAATGTAGCTTTAGACCATCACGTGGCACCATTGACATGATCTTTGCTGCACACCAGATACAGTAAAAGTACAGAGAACAGTGCCGTGACCTGCACATGTTCTTCATCAACGTAACCAAAGCCTTCGACTTTGTCAACAGAGAAGCCCACTGACGTACCTTCAGCCGTTTTGGCTGCCAACCAAAATTCCTCTCCATTAAGAGGCAACTTCACGATGACATGAACGAAAGTGTCCTGAACAATGGCACCTAGTCTGCATTCTTCTCTATTCAAACGGGCGTAAAACAAGGATGTATACTGGCACCAACTCGTTTTTCCATTTTCCATTTTCTTACTCGTGCCAGTGCTAATGTAGCCAGCGATGTGGACATCGAGTACCGGATGAAGGGTCTTTTTAAACGACTCCAGGCAGGCTCAAAGGTGTCAGCAGCTTCCATTACTGAACTTAAGTATACAGACGACCTCACCCTTGTCGGCCACACTGAACGCGACCCTCAGGAGATCCTGAACACCTACGCAGATGTGTATGCACACTACGGCCTTGAGGTGAATGTACGTAAGACTCAGATTCTCCTTCAGCCTGCCCTGGTCCAGCCACACCTTCACCATCCACGCAGCTCAACGGTATTACCCTCTATGTCGTTACCCACTTTCAGTATCTCCGCTCCCACCTGTCTACCACCGCGGACATCGATAAAGAGATTCAACATCGGATCACAAGTTCACCTCAAGCCTTTGGCGGATTCCGTACCTGTGTTTTCAGCTGTAGGGAGTGGAAATTATCTTCAAAGATACACGTATATCGAGTAGTGGTCCTCCCCACCCTGCTATATGGCAGTGAGACAGGGGTCACATATAGGAGGCTCCTCAAGGCACTTGAAAACTTTCACCAACGTAGTCTACGTTCCATCCTCCGAGTTCACTGGGAAGACAAGAAAACAAATGCCAGTATTCTCACTGAACAGGTACATTGGACTGACCATGTTACCCGCATAGACGACAGTAAACTGCCAAAACAGCTACTTTACAGTCACCTAACGAATAGTAAACGTAACGCTGGCAGTTAACTTAAAAGTTATAATTGTAATCTTAAGACTCACCTGAAAAGCACCAATTCGACCCCATTACCTGGGAGACGATTGCTTCACAGCATAACGCTTGGAGGAGCACCACACAAATAAGGTGTCAATACTTTCGAATTAGCCGGATTTTAAACCGAGGCAGACAAGCAACGACACCGGAAAGAAGCTGCCGCCGCCCCTCCCGCACTAGATGTAGCCCCCCACATGTACAACATATGCGAACGACCCTGCCGGTCCCGTATCGGCCTCTTGGTCACCTTAAAACTCACCAGCGAAGGTGACATCCTTAATAACTTACATCATTGTCTCTTGGCTGGATGATGATCATACTCGATTCCGAGTGACAGAAGAGTAATAGTAGTAGTAGTGTGTGTGTGTGTGTCTGTCTGGCTGTCTGCCTGTGATGGTAGTATTAATTGAGAGAGAACTACACATGATAATTTATAACATATTTATTAATGATAATTCTAATGAGACTGAATTATTCCCTATATATTCTGTGTCTAATAATTACGAGAAAAATAACATGCATGAACAGAGTGAGAGTTATATTTTATAATTTCTAACACGTTTAGTAGTGATATTTGTAAGCTGACAACAATTATTCTTTGTTACTCTGTGTGTTGATTATTACAGGGAAATAAAACCTATCGATGAGACAAATAGTTATTTATAATAATCCATGACATGTTCAGTAATGATAATCCCACTGAAACAATGTTATTCTCTATTATCATGTATTCTGATAATTACATAGGAATATCAGCCATCGATATGAGATATAATCACATGAGATTATGCACGATACGTTCAGTAATGCTAATCGTTTTGATATACCCGCTAGTGTTATTTAGTGTTATTTTATGTTATTATGTGTATTGATGATTACTTGTGCATAACGCCACTCACGGTAGGCAGGTGATGTGCATGGTAATCTGGGTTGCATGACATAATTGCATTCGTATTTTGTTACTGATGTTCAGGGCAAATAGGCGACCCAGAATTTATAAGCTTTTGGAATACCATAAAGCAGAGCAGCTATGACCCTCTACATTTTCACTATATAAGCAAGTTTGTACGGCCATATGATCGGTACTTCATGTAGATATATAATTGCCATGACAACCTCTAGGACTACTATGGTTTTTAAGGTCAACAGGTGAAAGGATAAAGTCACAGAAAAGGCAGATGGGATGTGGGTTGGTTCCTCCTTCGAGTGCAGTTAAGCTCTGTTGATCCGCCATATTGTAAAAAACAAAGACATCAGTACAATCCATGCCAGTTATAAGCTATACAGACTGGCGGCCTCGAAATTCCTTTGCCGGCAACTATTCTGGGTCCATCCTTCCCTCACCCCCTGAAATATACAAACCAGTCAATTAATCGGTGGTCAGTCAAGGTGTAAAGTCAACGTTTACCCCCCATTCCCCCTAACACTCTTCTATCCATGATAATGTGTTCGGTGGTAAGCATTGACTTTACAAATTGACTGGCCACCGATTAATTGACTGGTTTGTATATTTCAGGAGGTGGGGGAGGGATGGACCCATATTAGTAGATGGTCAGGAATTTCGAGGCCGCCAGCCTGTGTAGCTTATAAGCGGCATAGACTGAACATAGAGAAAAAAACAATTACATAGAGATATATTCTCTTTTTTTTACATTATAGCGTAAACAATATCTAGGCTATACAATGACAACAAGTTCACTATTATACAGTAAACTCTACAATGTGGGCTTCATACACTGGAAGACAAATAAAGACTTTAAAATCATACAAGATTTTAGTACTAACATGCGTAATAAAAACGCACATTCTTGTTCTGCCACATGTATTTGCGGAAATAATTTGGATTTGAAATATGTAAACCTTCCATTTTCAAAGTATTTTAATATCAAGGATTCAAGTGTATAATTTTGGTTAGATGTGTTCCATGCATATTCATGTATGTGTGTATGTAATTTGTTTTAAATCGTTTAGTGATGTATTTTAGATATATATGGGTGTAGGTAGACTTGTAACTGTATGTACTTAAATACAGGGAAGGTCAGATGTATGTTTTTGTATATGAGCTTATGAATGTATGTATGTATGTATGTATGTATGTATGTATGTATGTATGTATGTATGTATGTATGTATGTATGTATGTATGTATGTATGTATGTATGTATGTATTGACTGGATTGTACCTTCTATATACTGGCACAAATGAGCGTCCTGAAAGAAGAACCGCCCTTGTGGCAAAAGAGCCATTAGTGAGTCCCGGCTCCCAGATGAGGGTCAACTCAGAGAACGGGGGTCTGGCTATACCTTCTGCTGAAAGGGCAAGCCTGCTGTGGAGAGAAACCGCATTTATGGAATTTGCTTTGCCATCCGCTAACGCATACTACACAGGCTAACTGAAATGCCTACTGGAATCAACGAGCACCTCTTGACGCTCCGAGTCCCACTGACTCACTCAAGTCATGCCTTTTTCATCAGTGCATACGCCCCAACACTGGATGCAGAGGATGACATCAAGGAGGCCTTTTATGCCGACCTTGACAGAATACTAACCTGTATCCCCAGAGAAGATAAGGATATGCTCCTTGGTGACTTCGATGCCAGAGTTGGCAGAGATGCTGACATTTGGTGGGGAACAATAGAAGAAATGGACTAGGCAAGTGTAATCCCAACAGTCTACTCCTCCTCAGCAAGTGTGCTGCACATAACCTCACTATCACCAATACCTTGTTTAGACAGGCCGACAGGTTTAAGGGTTCGTTGCAACACCCACGACCCAAACACTGGCATCTCACTGACTCCATCATTGTCAGAGAAACAGATCGCCGAGATGTCCTCATCACCCATGCCATGCATAACTCAGACCACTGTGACACTGATCATCGGCTCGTAAGAGCCAAGCTCTCACTTCAAATCGCCCCAAAACGGCAAAGGCAGCAAACCTCCAGAAGAGTTTTAAACATTGAACGTTTGGAGGATCCAGCGGTAGCCTAAGCATATGCTTTCAGAGAGCAGCTCGAACATGGGCTGATAAACAACCAGACAACAAACAACCCAAATCCCAGTGCAGAATGGGGTATTCTCGACACGGTTAAGACAAAAAAAAAGCAGAGAGACTCTCGGCGAGATCGAAAGAATACACCAGGACTACTTTGATGAAAATGACCCGGCAACCAATGTACTCGTTGTTTATAAACGTGCTGATTTAACTGACTGGCAGATCAACCCTTAGTCTCGGACCAAAACTGATAATTTCTCCAAGAAGAAAGCGGCGGCCTGGCGGCAACTTTACAATCTAAAGAACGACTGGTTTAAAAATAAAGCATTTGAAACACAAAAATTAGCAGATCAGCACAAGATGCGCGAATTTTTCAATTCCAATAAAGCACTTTATGGGCCAATCACTCGTGGTGCAGCCCCCTCCGCTCATCCGTCAGTAACTCCATAATTAAAGACGATGAAGCCTTCAGTGCTGGAAAGAGCACTAACATTCACTGTTCAACCGAAACACTGATGTGGATGTCCTGACTACCCAGCAGGTCCCTCAGCATCCAGCGTTGACCCACCTCAGCTATCCTCCATCCCTGGATGAGGTAGCTATTGCCATCGAACAGATGCAAAATAACAAAGCCTCAGGGCCTGATGGAATCCCAGCTTTGGTGTATAAAGCAGGAGGACCTCTGCTTACCAGCCGTCTTCACTCTCTACTGGAGAATATATGGAAAAAGGAGGAAATCCCCCAAGCTCTTAAAGACGCCACCATCGTCAATATTTATATGATTAAGCAAGACCGGTCAGACTGTGGCAACTATCGCGGGATCTCGCTGCTGTCTGTAGCTGGCAAGATTACTACCCGACTCCTCCCACACAGAATTCTTCCTGAGGCGGAAAACTTCCTCCGAGAATCTCAATGTGGCCTTAGACCCTCACATGACACTGCTGGCATGATCTTTCCTGGCCGTCAGATACAAGAAAACTGCTGAGAACAGCGTCGTTACCTGTACATAGCCTTCATCGACCTAACCAAGGACTTCGACTCGGTCAACGAGAAAGCCCTCTGGCGGACCCTCAGCCGTTTTCGCTGCCCACCAAAATTCATCCCCATAATGAGGCAACTTCACGATGGCATGAACGGTAGTGTCCTGCACAATGGCGCCCAGTGTGAGTTCTTCCCCATCCAAATGGGGATTAAACAAGGGCGTGTACTGGCACCTACTCTCTTTTCCATTTTCTTGGCTGCCTTCCTTAATCTTTTCAACATAAGACGACTCCAGACAGAAGCAAAGGTGTCGGCAGCTTCCATTACTTAGCTTCGGTATGCAGACGACCTCACCTCTGTCTCCCACACTGAACGCGACCTACAGGAGATCCTAAACACTTACGCAGATGTGTATGCACATTTCGGCCGTGAGGTGAATGTACGGAAGACACATATTCTTTTTCATCCTACCCCTGGTTCAGTCGCACCTCCACCTTCTATCTAGCTTAACGTTACTATCCTCTCTAATGTTACAGAATTTCGGTATCTCAGCTTCCTGTCCACCACCGCGGACATCAATGAAGAGATTCAGCATCGGATCAAATGTACATCTCAAGCCTATGGCAGACCCCGAAACCGTGTTTTCAGCTGTAGGGAAATTAAATTATCTACAAAGTTACACGTATATCGAGTAGTGGTCCTCTCCACCCTGCTATAAGACAACGAGACCTGGGTCACATACAGGAGGCACATTAAGGTACTTGAAAACTTTCACCAACGTAGTGTACGTTCCATCCTCCGAGTTCGCTGGGAAGACAAGAGAACAAATGCTAGTATTCTTGTTGACACCAACAGTAGAAGCATCGAAGCTACCATTATCCATGAACAACTACGCTCGATTGGCCATGTTACCCACATGGATGACAGTAGACTGCCAAAGCAGCTACTTTACAGTCTCCAAACGAATAGTAAACGTAACGCTGGCGGGTAACTGAAAAGGTATAAGGATAGTCTTAAGACTGAATCGGCTGCTTGTCCAATTAACCAGTCCGTTCACACATATTTATATTTGGGTTTTAAGTAACGAAACCCAAACGGTAGTTCCTTTGTTTTATTATAAAAGGTTGTATATATAATTCCCGAGTGTATATCAACCGTAAGTCTCACTGTCTAGGAGTGAATGAGAAAGAGACGGCGTTTATGTATGATAAACGTTTGGTCACGTCCTTTCGATATGAGTTGAGGTGAGCTACTGAAGCTTAGGGGCATCGCAGTGCGTGCTTACAGAAATGCTGAGCTATGGGTCTCGCCCTCTTGGGTAAGTTGCCCGCTCACGTGTCAATCTCATGTCTTACTCATAGACAGTGGAAAGTTAGAGGGTGGTGAATCTGAATATAATATCAAATGTATTGACCCATTTATATAATACGTTCTGTTGATGAGACAGGGGCCTATTACAAGACAATCCTGAAAGGGTGCCAAATCGACCCCCTCATCCTGGGAGACGATTACTCCACACCGTAACATTGCGAGGATCACCACACAAAAAGATGTCAATTCTTACGAGTTAGCCCAACTGCATAACGAAGCAGACAAGCGCCAACGCCGCAAAGACGCTGCCGCAGCCCCTCCCGCACTAGATGTAGCCCCAACATGTGCAACATCTGTGATCGACCCTGTTGGTCCCGTATCGGCCTCTTTAGTCACCTCAGCACTCTCCAACCTAGGTGACGTCCTTAATAACTCATATCATTGTATCATAGCTGGATGATCGTCATACTCGATTCCGAGTGATAGGAAGTAGTAAGAATGCATATAAATAAAATAAAATAATAATAAACGGTTTATTAATAGAGTTGCAACCGGTGACTGAAAATATACAAACCTACTTGTGATTTAGACATAATAATATAAGTTTAATAAACTTACAGGGCTGTACAGTACATAAATCAGGAGCTGTTTGTCATTTTAACAACAGATGGGATGGTGCTATTATTATATCTTTCAGTGCGGGCTCTTATTGGCTGAATTTTGTTGTAGTGGCGGACTGCGCGAGGTGGGCGGGGGACTGCTGGTGGCAGTAAGTGGCGATGACGTGATTGGTGCAGTAGTCCACTGCCAAACCCTGCTAGTGATTGGTGGTGGAGGTCACTGAGGGATGGCATTTCCAGGGTGGAGAGAGCGTTGATGTAGCCGGAGTAGTCTGCGCCGAGCATGATTCTGCAGGCCCTCTTCTGTACCTTCCCTAGCTGACGTTGTTGGGTAGAATTGAGAGAAGACGACCAGGCTGGTGACGCATACGTTAATTTAGGGAGAATAAATGCGTTGTAGATAGTCCTCAGCTCTGGAGTGGGTGCCCCAAGTGACCTGAGTCGTCGTAGCATGTAGAGTCGGTATGAGGCTGCCTTGATTGTGTTGTTTACATGGGCCTTCCAATCCAGTTTGTGGTCTATAATTACACCCAGGAGTTTGGCAGACTGCACTAACTGGAGGGGATGGGCTCCCACTGTAACTGCTGGAGCTTGCACTGGAGTGATGGCGGTATTGAAGTGTAAGACTACGGTTTTGGTGTGATTGATGGTGACTTTGTTCTCCGTAGTCCATGCCTGTAGCCTGTCCAGGGAACCTTGTAGCGATGAGTATGTATGTATGTATGTATGTATGTATGTATGTATGTATGTATGTGTGTATGGATGTATGTATGTATGTATGGATGAATGGATGGATGTATGTATGTATGTATGTATGTATGTATGTATGTATGTATGTATGTATGTATGTATGTAATAATAATAATAATAATAAACGGTTTATTAATAGAGTTGCAGCCGGTGGCTGAAAATATACTAACTTACATTTGATTTAGACATAATGATATGCGTTGAATACATTTACAGGGCTGTACAGTACATCAATCAGGATTTGTTTATTATTTTAACAATAGATGGGATGGTGCTATTCTTATATCTATCGGTACGGGCTCTTATGGGCTGAATTTTGTTGAGTGGAGGACTTTCCGAGGTGGGTGGAGGACTGCCGGTGGCAGGAGGTGGCGATGATGAGGATGGTGCAGTAGTTCACAGCCAAACCTTGCTAGTGCTTGGTGGTGGAGATCACTGAGGGATGGCATTTCCAGGGTGGAGAGAGCGTTGATGTAGCCGGAGTAGTTTGCGCCGAGCATGATTCTGCAGGCCCTTTTCTGTACCTTCTCTAGCCGACGTTGTTGGGTGGAGTTGAGAATAGACGACCAGACTGGTGACGCATACGTTAGTTTGGGGAGAATAAAGGCGTTGTAGATAGTCCTCGCCTCTGGCGTGGGTGTCCCAAGTGACCTAAGTAGTCGTAGCATTTAGAGTCGGTACGAGGCTGCCTTGATTGTGTTGTTTACATGGGCCTTCCAGTCCAGTTTGTGGTCTATGGTAACACCCAAGAGTTTGGTAGACTGCACTAACTAGAGAGGATGGGCACCACTGTGACTGCTGGAGCTTGCACTAGAGTGGTGGCGGTATTGATGTGCATGACTACGGTTTTGGTGTGGTTGATGGTGACCTTGTTCTCTGTAGTCCATGCCTGTAGCCTGTCCAGGGTGCCTTGTAGCGATGGGTAGTATGGTGCAGTGTTGTCCACTGTAACCCCCACAGTGCAGTCATCCACGTACTTCCACATGTGAGGAGTGTCCGATAGAGCGTCATTGGTCAGGATGAGGAAGCACAGTGGTTCCATCTTGGTCCCCTGGGGAACACCGCAGGTGAGGTGTTGGAATGTGGAGACAGAACCCTGATACCTTACTGCCTGACGACGTCCCCTTAAGAAATCAGTGAGCAATGAGACCAGGTTGGTGGGCAGCCCTAGTGCAATGGCCTTGTTGGTAACAGTGCAGTGATCAACAAGGTCAAAAGCCTTCCTGTAGTCAACACGGGCAACGGCCAGTGATGTCTTACGTTTCTGCAGGTTTTTGTGCAGGAAATCCAGAAAACTAACTAAGCAGTGTGATGTAGAGGAGGTCCTATTGCCAAATTGCTGTGGATCAATTGACTGATAGATTCTAGCAAATGCCCACTCAAAAACAAAGTCTTCACAGAGTAGACTGGGTATGGGGGTAATGGCAACTGGCCTGAGGTCGTTAGGGGACTGTGGGGTGGTGACCGAGGGGGTAGGTGGTGACAAATGCGGTTTTCCATTCATCGGGGCATTTGCTTTGTCTGAGGGATGCATTAATAATAGAACAGAGGGGGTGGCAAGTTCGACTGCAAACTCCTTGTATATTTTGATTAGGAGGTCAGTTGGGGTCGTGGAGCGTTTGGATTTAAATTTCAGGAGTTTGTTGGCGATTTCAAATGGTTGAACACTGGGAGGAGGGGAGGGGGAAGGTAAGTAAGCCGGGAGGATTGTGAGGTCAAGACTGGGGTAGGGTATTACATATGGTAGCAAAGTGGTTATTAATTATCTCAACTGCCTCCTCACTAGGTAAATGTGAGATGAAAGGAAGTGTGGGAGACTGGCGATTGAGACCACAGAGATCTTTTACCTTGGAGTACCACTGACCGATGCCGACTTCCTTGAGGCCGTGCACTTTCCTAGGATAATAAGACTTCTTGGCTGACTTGATTTCTTGATGACCTGGTTACGTAGACTTTTGTACAGGCGGTTGTTGGTGTAGTATGCCTTGTTGCGCTACTCAATTAGTCTTTTGATACAGGGTGTAATCCACGGGACATCATCGGGATGGATCCTCAGTGTCTTGGCTGGAAAGAAGTGGTGGTAGGCTTTGGTGATAGTGTCCAGGTAATTATTCCACTTGTCCCCATGGGAGGCAGTGGCTGGGGGGGAAGGTAGTGGTTGCCGATATCAGTCATGATAAGGTCCAGGGTGGCATTCCCATGTGTGGAAAAGTCAACTATTTGTGCAAGGTGGAGATGTTGGGTGATGTCACTAATGTCTAACTCATTATAGTCACCGCATATAACTAGTTTAGCACATGGAAATCTGGATCTCAGGGAGTCAGCAGTGTGTATGTATGTATGTATGTATGTATGTATGTATGTATGTATGTATGTATGTATGGTTGTATGTATGTATGTATGTATGTATGGTTGTATTTATGTATGTATGTGTTTCCTCTTTTTGTTTTAATCATTCTTTATCACCCTCTACACAAAGTCTTCCATAGCTCTCACTTACCAGTCCCTCCCCTTTATGATTTTCTCTGATCATTCTGTTTCCAATGATTTACCCTAAGCAAAGGTGAGAGAAAAGGAATAGATAATTAACCCGCGTCAGATGAAAGAGAGTCAACCTACATCACTCTCAGTCACTAGTAATCTTTCACTCACCGGCTTAAGGTTGAGTGCTTCAGCTCACAACTCGCGCGTATGTGACTATACTTAATTACTTTTCTCGCTCAGGGGACTTGAATCCTACAATTGCTTTGACCAAGATGTTGTAGGCTGATTTCATGAAGATTAGAAATCCCTTTTAATTTCACCCAACCTAACCTAACCTAACCTAACTTAACCAAACAGAACCTAACCCCGTTCCCCATTTAGCATTATGTTGTTTAATCATCAGGTGAAATAAGCAGTGCAACAACAACAACAAACTAACAGTACACGCTTTAGTCTAAACACCTGGAATTGCAGTTATATAAGTCATTTGCATAATTTACGAATGAGTGTTACGTAATACACAGGATCTGGTGAATGTAAAAGTGGATTACATAAAAAAATATTTTGGTTATAACACGCCAGCCGTTTCTGTTATTGTTTCACTCATAATCAATGATATCACTGATGATTTGTGTTCATTTTCTCGTAAACAGATATCCCACGCGCCCCAAAAGGGATTTCTTGTTAAAATTTGATGATCGCTTTAGTTTATGATCTCTCTTTTCAGGTTGGTTGAACTGAAAGAAAAAAACAGTGCTATGATTTGGTACGACGTGTGTGTTTATAATAATAATAATAATAATAATAATTAACGGTTTATTGAAAGAGCTTGGCAGCCAGAAGGCTGAAAATATACAGTTACATATTTGGGGAATGGGTTTCGAATTACAAATAATATACAAGTGACATAAGTGATACAAATAAGATATATAATAACTAGATGGGGGAAAGCTCAAACTACAGCTCATTTCAACATAGTGACAGTGCAAGGAGTAGTGTTTACTGGGAGTGAATACACTGGTTTATTACAAGTTATTGATAATTTTTACAATGGTTGGGACTGGGCTGTTCTTATAGCGATCAGTGTGTGTGTGTGTGTGTGTGTGTGTAAAACAAGCACTTGGCAAACATCATCATTTAGTGTAAGCGGCAGTTTCGGAGAGACTTCCTCCATCTTCAGGCAGTCTAAAACGAATGAAATAGAGAATAGAAACAAGTACAAACACTGCAGTCAATTAAAATAAATATAGAGATTGAACGTGAACCTAAGTCACTAAAACCAAGTGTGATATAACACAAACATAAAAATAGTAAAACATATAACGCACACAAAGGAGTCGAATCATTATAAACGTAAAGGCTGACCACTCACAAAATATTAAAAACACAGTAGATCAGTTGACCTCTCGTTGTTATGCAGTGAGGGTTTCAACTGCAGAAGTAACAGAGACTCTACTATACAGAGCTCCTTGTGTTAGGTAGTAGATATTAGGCAACTACCAAACAGGAAGGTACTACCGCCAGGGAAGATATTGGAAGCATAATGTGTTGTCTATGGTAGACCCTGTTGCTATATTGCATCACAAAAATTGTGACCAAGTCTCAGGTTGCTGATCTGACTTTCTGCCTCATTTACACACAATTGCAGGGTCTCAGTTGTCTTCTGACCTCGCTCTCAGTTGTCTTCTGACCTTCTCAGTTGTCTTCTGAACTCGCTAGAGGAAAGGTCACACCATCTTACCTCCCGAGGATAAATTGTCAGTAATGGCTAGTGCTACTTGTGAACAGGACTGTGCCCTTTTGAGGGCCGAGTTGGAGAGGGCCAAGGAAGATATATTGAAATTAAAAGAAGAGGGAAGCAAGGATGAAGGAAGAAACGAGGCAAGGAAAGTCGGTGGATGACGAAAACTCAGGCGAATGGAAGGTTGTGAGGAGAGGGACGACCAAACTAGTGGTGAAAAAACACACCAAAGATACGAAAACGACAACAGCAGCTAAGTGTACCAACTCTTTCAGTCCCTTGATAGATGATATGGACGTTAGTGTAGTCAGGGACAAGGCTGACAAGGAAGGTAAGAAAATCTTGATTGTTGGCGACTCACAGGTACGGTATATGGACAGAGCTTTTTCGGTAAAGATAAAAATAGGATGAGGGTGTGTTTGCCAGGAGCTGGGGTGGGGGATATAGTTGACAGGATGGACAATATCTTGTTTGGCAATGGGAACAAACCCATTATCTGCCTTAGTGCAGGAGGCAATGATATTGGCCGGTGTAGGAGTGAGGAGCTACTTCATAAGTTCAAGACAGCTATAGAACGTGTTAGGTCTAAGGGAGGGATCCCTATCATATGTGGTGTCCTGCCCAGAAGGAGGGTTGGCAATGAATGTTTGTCAAGGGCAGTTGGTGTCAACGGCCGTCTTGGCAGATATTGCAAGTCAATATCAGTCCCATTTAATGACAACTGGGACAACTTCTACGGTAGAAGGGACCTTTATGCTAGGGATGGGGTACATCTGTCTAGGGATGGAGTAGCAACCCTGGCTGGGACTCTCGAAAGGGCAGTCCAAAAGATATCGAAGTCTTTAAACTGCTAGGGATACATGTGAGCACGGGGGTGGAGGAGACTGCAGTGGGAGCGGGTAAACAAAGTGAAAGATTACAGGGAAATAGTGTTAGGAATGATGACAAAACTAAATTAGACAGAGAGTTAAAACCTAAACCAGGCAAAGGGAGGACTCAGAACACGACTAACTTAAATGTCTACTACGCGAACAGTGGAAGTATGAGAAACAAAATGGATGATATTAGGGCCTTGGTATATACCGAAAAAATCGATATAATAGCATTCACTGAAACATGGATCAACCTAGACTCACGTGAGTTACCTGTCGAATACCAAATTGCAGGTTACAAATTATTCCATACCGATAGGCACATTAGGAAAGGAGGCCGAGTAGCAATCTATGTCAGGGATAATCTGAAGTGTGAAATAAATAAGGAAATAAAAACTGAGGAGAATACAGAAACAATTTGGATAGAATTAATCGACGGTAGGGATAACTTAATCACAGGAGTAATATATA
Organism: Homarus americanus; assembly: GCF_018991925.1. Classification (NCBI taxonomy): domain Eukaryota; kingdom Metazoa; phylum Arthropoda; class Malacostraca; order Decapoda; family Nephropidae; genus Homarus; species Homarus americanus. The sequence goes on along the minus strand of NW_024748502.1, from coordinate 2,000,763 downwards.
GACCTCCCAATCTTGATAGAGTTAATGAGCGACTTAGCTGGGATGAAATGCACAGGGTTTCCATACACAACAAAATCTATATAGTAGGCAACTTTAACTTTGTCTAAATAGATTGGATTGACCTTATGGGTAACTCAGAATCAGAGGAATTTCTTGAAACGATCCAGGACTGTTTCCTAAGTCAACATATAACAGAACCCACCCGGGTAATAATATTCTCGATTTAGTTCTGTCGAACAGAGAAAACCTCATTAGTAATGTCGAGGTAGGGAACGAACTTCCAAACAGCGATCACAAAGAAATTAGATTCCAGTTAGATTTTCAGAGCAGCTGTAAGGAAAATTCCACCAAAGTCCCAGACTTCAGAAGGGGAAACATGGATAGTTTGAAGAGGCAGTTGAGAGAAGGGGTATCACACCTGAGGGTGAACTACAGGACCTGACTGTTGAAACCCACCCCATAACGAGATCTGAGGTTGCCGAGTTCCACGACAATTTAAATAATGACTTACTTAATGCACAAAGGCAGAACATACCATACCAAAAACTCATACCAAATAACAATGACCATAAATGGATAAATAATTATTTAAAGAACATTATTGGTCAAAGGAAGGCTATAGGTAGGAGGATAAATCGTGGCGAAATTTACCTCCGGGATTATTATAAGGTATTGGCCGGTAGGGTTAAGACCCTGATAAGGAAAGCAAAAAGGAATAATGAGCTGAGGATAGCAAGGGAGGCGAAGACAAACCCCAAGGGATTCTATCAAATGTATCAAACTAAAACACGAGAAAAGATTGGGCCAATACAGTCAGATACCGGCGAGCTAACTGATAACGACGGAGAAATGAGCAATAATCTGAATAAATATTTTTCAACAGTTTTCACCACCGAGAATTTAAACATGATACTCGAGGCACCGACTCTATTCAGAGATATTGAAGAAAACAAATTAAGCGAGATAGTAGTGACTAGTAACGATGTTAGTAAGCAAATAGACAAACTAAAGCCTAATAAGTCACCTGGTCCCGATGAGATATTTGCCAGAGTATTAAAGGAATGTAAGGAAGAGCTTAGTATGCCCTTAGCAAAGTTGTTTAATATGTCCTTAAAAACAGGTGTAGTACCAGAATCCTGGAGGATAGCAAATGTAATACCGATTTTCAAGAAGGGGGAAAGATCACTATCATCTAACTATCGTCTAATCAGTCTAACATCAATTGTAGGCAAATTACTGGAAGCAACCATTTCAAAATCTATTCAAAACCACCTGGAGAAGCACAAATTGATCAATGATTCCGAGCATGGCTTCACAAGTGGGCGTTCATGTCTAATTAATCTATTAACATTCTTTTCATCAGTTTTCGAATCGGTGGATGAGGGGCACAATTATGATGTGGTATATCTCGACTTTAGCAAAGCCTTTGACAGAGTTCCCCACGAAAAACTAATAAGAAAAGTAGAAGCACATGGCATTAAAGGTAATATTCTAAAATGGATTAGAGCGTGGTTATAGGACAGGAAACAGCGAGTGAGCATTAACGGCACTAAATCCTCCAATTGGAGCAACGTCACTAGTGGAGATACCCAAGGCTCAGTACTGGGACCATTATTATGTATTATATACATAAACGACATAGATATCGGCTTAGACAGCAACATAAGTAAATTTGCTGATGACACTAAAATAGGACGTGTAATTAATCTGACGAGGACTCTGCAAAACTAGAGGAAGACCGAAACAAATTTTTCGAACGGTCTGAAAAGTGGCAGATAACATTCAATGTGGACAAATGTAAAGTACACAGTATAGGAGATGTAAACATGGAAACCAGATACCATATGAACAACGATGTTATTGAGAAATCCGACTGCGAGAAAGATTTAGGAGTAATGATAAGTAGGAATCTTAAGCCAAGTAAACAATGTGTATTTGCTCAAAACAAGGCTAATAAAGAACTTGAGTTCATAGAAAGGAGTGTTAGTTACAAGACTAGCGAGGTCACCTTAAGATTATATCTTGCGCTTGTGAGACCTCACCTGGATTACGCAGTTCAGCTCTGGTCACCGTATTACAGACTGGATATAGAATCCTTGGAAAGAATCCAGAGGAGAATGACAAGACTAATCCCGGGCATTAGGAACCTTGAGTACAGAGACAGGTTAAAGCATCTTAATTTGTACTCCCTCGAGAGACGCAGAGCGAGGGGCGACATGATAGAGGTGTATAAATGGAAGTCAGGGCTAAACAAAAGGGACATTACAAAGGTACTCAAAGTTTCCAACCAGGAGCGAACTCGTAACAATGATTTTAAATTAGACAAATTTAGATTTAGGCGAGAAATAGGTAAACACTGGTTTGGAAACAGAGTAGTGGATGAATGGAACAAGTTACCAAATATCATCGTTAACTCGAATATGCTGGATAGCTTCAAACATAGGTTGGATGCTTATATGAGCAATAGGGCTTGGGTGTAAATGGGAGTGCCCAGTATGGACCAATAGACCCGCTGTAGTTTCCTCCATTCTTATGTTCTTATGTTCTTATGTACTTACTATTGACAACACAACATACATATAGTGTTTCTCACTTTTGATCTTTTTTTCATTTTTGTATTTCTTTATGGTCTTTATTATTATTATTATTATTATTATTATTATTATTATTATTATTATTATTATTATCATTATTATTATTATTAGTGTTATTGTTATTATTGTTATTATTACTATTATTATTATTATTATTATTGTTATTATTATTATTATTATTATTATTATTATTATTATTATTATTATTGTTATTATTACTATTATCATTATTATTATTATTATTACTATTGTTATTATTATTATTATTATTATTATTATTATTATTATTATTATTATTATTACTATTATTATTATTATTATTATTATTATTATTATTATTATTAATATTATTATTATTATTATTATTATTATTATTATTATTATTATTATTATTATTATTATTATTATTATTATTATTATTACATTTTCGTCCCCCAGGCCCTGATGTGGCTCAGTGACCTGTGCCCGGGTGTGCTAATCCCTGTAAAATAGAAAAAAAAAGAAGAAAAAAAACAACCCCAGGAGATGAAAAACTGTAAATGACTAGTTTTATGGGTTGGTCTGCCTACGAGAGCATGTTAACGAATGGAACTGTGTTATGGATTACTAAACTTCTTTGTCCTAATTGATCTACCCAAGGGTTCAAAGCAGAAGGCCTTAAGTTGACTATTTTTTTGGTGACATACATTACATTACAGCGATGACTCATATTTATATTCTACAGAATACGCGCAGTTTCTTAGATGGTACCATTTGGGTTAAATATGCCCTAGGTTAGGTTACGTTAGGTTAGGTTAGGTTAGGTTAGACTAGGTTAGCTTAGGTCAGATCATGTCATGTTAAGTTAGGACAGGTTAGCTTTGGTCAGGTCAGGTTAGGTCAGGTCAGGTTAAATTAAGTCCTGTCAGGTTTGGTGAGGTAGGTACGTTACGTTAGGTTTGGTCTGGTCAGGTTATTTTATCTTAGGTTAGGTTTGTTCAAGTCAGCTTAAGTTAGGTCAGGTTAGGTTAGGTTGGATCAAGTTAGGTTAGGTTAGGTTAGGTTAGGTTACACTACACACCGCCATCAGAACGTGAGGACTTTCTGCCGCTTTACGTCTTCTCCTGGCGGTGATTAAGTGAACAGATGAGGTAGGACTCGCCTTGTATATCAAGTGAAGGTAATGGTCCATATTGCCGGGTTGTAAATCCCTCTACGACTTATACACGACCCATTATCTCCGGTTTCCTGTCATCGTATCCCGTCTTGTTCCTTCTGTCATCGCTTCCGTCTTTTCTGAATATTCCTGTTTCTTTTGTAAGTTCTGCTATTTTCTTCTTTCTGTGCCTTTCTAGCTCCAGTTTTGAACATATTCTTTCCATCCCACTTGTTACCCATTACATCCCATCAACTTTTCTCTCCATCACCCATTATATATCCCTTCTGTCCTCCATCCTACCACCCTCCATCTCCTTTCAATCTATCTCTCATGACCCATATATTCCATCAACCACCATCACCCTCCACTACACCTATTTCATATTATTCCTTCTTCCCATTACTCCCATCACCCATCACCCCCATCACCCAACATTACTTCCATCACTCCATCTCTCTCATCACGTACCATCGCCCTACATTACACCTATTTCATATTATTCCTTCTTCCCATCACCCCATCACCTCCATCACTCATCACCCACCATCACCCTTCGCCTATTTCATAGTATTCCTTCTTCCCATTACTCCCATCACCCAACATCACCCCCATCACCCACCATCACCCTTCACCTATTTCATATTATTCCTTCTTCCCATTACTCCCATCACCCAACATCACCCCCATCACCCAACACCACTCCCATCACCACCCATCACTCTCCTCACCCACCATCACCCCCATCATCTAAAATCGCTCCTACCACCCCCATCACTCTCTTCACCTACCATCACCCTCCCCTTCACCTCTTTCCCATTACCCCTCCTTCCCATCACCCCCATCAACCATACAAGAGAGTGAAGTCAGCTGAAATATCTTACAGTTAAAGGGGTTCATTCACATTCAGTAGGGGGCAGCTTTTATTTCAAGGCATTTTTCAAAACCCGTATAAAACTGACTCCTATGTAGGCCCGGTGTGTTGCTGGGTGCGTGGCTGCGTGTGTTGCTGGGTGCGTGGTTGGGTGCGTGGCTGGGTGTGTGGCTAGGTGAGTGGCTGGGTGTGTTGCTGGGTGTGTTGCTGAGGGTGTTGCTGGGGATGTTGCTGGGTGTGTTGCTGAGTTTATAGCTGGGTGTGTTGATGGGTGTGTTGATGGGTGTGTTCATGGGTGTGTTGCTGGGTGTGTTGATGGGTGTGTTGCTGGGTGTGTTGCTGGGTGTGTTGCTGAGGGCGTTGCTGGGGATGTTGCTGGGTGTGTTGCTGAGTTTATAGCTGGGTGTGTTGCTGGGTGTTGGATGGGTGTGTTGATGGGTGTGTTGCGGGTGTGTTGATGGTTGGTTGCTGGGTGTGTGTTGCTGAGGGTGTTGCTGGAGGTGTTGCTGATTGTGTTGCTGGGTGTGTAGCTGGGTGTGTGGCTGGATGTGTTGCTTTGTGTGTGGCTGGGTGTATGGCTGGATGTGTTGCTGGGTGTGTGGCTGGGTGTGTTGCTGGGGGCGTTGTTGGGGGTGTTGCTGGGTGTGTTGTTGAGTGTATTGCTGGGTGTGTTGCTGGGTGTGTTGTTGGGTGTGCTGCTGAGTGTATTGCTGGGTGTGTTGCTGGGTGTGTGGCTGGGTGTGTTGCTGGGTATGTTGCTGGGTGTGCTGCTGGGTGTTTTGATGGGTTCCTGGAACGATATAGTGGCCTGGTTCTTGTGTTTTATCTACAGAGGGAGGTGGCAGGCTTCCATACACGTTTGTCTGTCACTAGTTTGAACTAATTTGATATTTTTACGACCAGGAAAGGATTAACAAAAAAGACTCTTTTTTTTAGGTTTTATGGCCAATCAGCTTTTTTATATTTACATTTATGTGTTACTAGATTTAACTAATTCCATACTTTATACCGTATATTCGAGATGGGAAGGATTTACAAAAAATACCTTTTTTATCTATTGAATCCTGTGTTGGTTTTTGAGTTTGGAGGACAAAAAACGACTCCTCATTTACAATATATTCCGTCTTGCCTTTGAGTTAAGACCAAGTTAATCAGTTTTCCCCCCTTCTATATTGAAGGTAATTTGGTATATTTTATTAGTGTTTGGGATAAAGAAAATATTTCGGGATAAAGAAAGCGTCTTGGCACAAAGAAAACATCTTGGGATGAAGGAAGCTTTTGGGGATAAAGAAAGTTATTGGGATAAAGAAAACATATTGGGATAAAGAAAACATCTTAGGATGAATAAAACATCTTGGGATGAAGAAAGCATCGCCCTGCTTTATGAATGGAGAGGACCAATCACATTGTTTTATTATTTTTTAGTTTCTGTTGTTATGCCGTTCTTATCAGAGGGGACCTATACCTGTGGTGGGTGACGCGGGGAGTGGGAAGTAGGGGAAAGAGGGAGAGGGGGGTGTGGAGGTGATGTGTGTTGAAAAAAACAAGTCCCCAACTCCCGTAGGCAGCCAATGAGCAGCCCGGCCACGGCCTTCTGCCCACCGTGACGACCCAGGCCAGGCCTCGCCAGTCGGCCGCCACACATCGAACGAGAAGGTCGCGTCGCACCGACACTCTGAGCACCCCCTCCCCCTACATGCCTCAACTCCCTGCCTCACCCGTAACTAAACTCTCTCCTTGCGAGTGTTTGACGTAAGGTCCCCGTTAGCCTCCTGCCCCCCAGGTAGTGATCTCATATACAGCTGATCGTATATTAACACATGGAAAGTTGAAAAACGACAAAAATATCCTTCCAGAAGGTATACTGTATATTGTTTGGGCTTGTGTGATATGGCCGAGATACGTGAGTGATTGTGAAACAGTATAAATTTCTTATTATCTTATTGATAAATATTCCTTGATAAATACTCTCATTATAGGAAAGTTACCCTCTGGTTCCTATACGAGAGTTTATGGACACATAAAAGGTAAACATGTGTATTAAATTTCAGTTAGAAAAATGACGTAACTCGAAAAAGCAGTGAAAGGTTAACAGCGTGAGAATAAAACTAGTGTGGTGTGGTTGTGTGTTACCAGGAAACTAGTTTAAGGTTGTTGGAGACACTTTATAAAAATGCGGGTTGACCTGCGTGTGGCGTGGGTCTTCTGCTGCACCATTAACCTGGCTACTACAGGTAAGATGCTGCTTCTCTAACGTTTATTAACTTTTTAGCTCCTCGTTACCCGCATGATCACGAAGGTAAGAAGGTAATCCAAGAGCTTTTATAATAATATAAAAAGTTGATTATTTTTAGTTCTTCTTGAGAAGATATGTTTACAATTAATATATATATATATATATATATATATATATATATATATATATATATATATATATATATATATATATATATATATATATATATATATATATATATATATATATATATATATATATATATATATATATATATATATATATAGATATATATATATATATGCCAACCTCTTTGTTTCTTGTGACATAAATTTGTATATAAATAATTGTATAAGAATTTTGTCAGCTTAAGAAGCTATTTAACATTTACAATTAACATATATACTATTGCTTCTGTATGTTTTCTTCATTAAAAATTATCAATAATGTGTATATAAACTTGTATTTTTTATTCTAAAATCACAAACTTCACATTGTATTCAAAAACATAATTTTTCCATTTACCAGAAACGGGAAAACCTGTCAGAGTTCAGTTAATGATCTAATATTAACACGGACCTTCAATATGACTAATGGAGTCTTGTCAATAATCTTAAAATACATTTAGACACGAGACTCAACATTATTACAGCAGAGCAGGCAAAGGAAATGAAAGTCTTGTCTTGAGCAGTAAATCTGAAGGAAATGAGATCTCCCATCTTTTCCCTGGGAGATGTTATCAAGACGTCTCAGCAGATCTTTCTTAGGTCAATCCTCCTTCTGTTAGAATATTCCCTTCATCTCCCCTTACTTCGACACAAGAAAACACTTACTGCATTATTGAATTATGATCATCATTGTTTATAAAAGTCTTACTGGCAATGAAATAACAGCAAAACTACACTTGGTCTTTTATAGAGAAATGCCACACTAAAGAGGGAGCGGCTTTCCCCTCACAGTGGCGTCGTAAACCATGGACCAATGTCTTGACTGTGTATTGGAAACAAAATAGAATGTCTTTTCCATTTAGACTATTGGTTTAAAAGGTTATTTTTTGCTTCGCTGATATATATATACTGTATGAAAATATATATATACATGTAATTTTTGGCGTGTGTATGTGAGTATGTGTTGCTTATGACTGTGTATACGTGTGGGTGTGTGGTATTTATGTCTGTATTGACGCATGTATGTGAATAAATAATGCACATAACTGTATTTACGTGTGAATGTGGGTATGTGTTGCTATGTCTGTATTTTTATGTGTATTTAAGTAAATGGTCCACATGTTGTTATATACAATTGTATGTAAGTGGTCCACATGTCTGTATTTGCTTGTTTTTGTGTGTGGTGCACATGTCTACCTATACGTGTGTATGGAAGTAAGTGGTGCATATGTCTGTCTATACGTGGGCATGTGAGTGGTGCCCACGTCTGCCTATTCGTGAAGTATGGAAATGGTGCAAATGTCTGTCTATACGTGTGTGTGTAAGTGAGTGGTGCACATGTCTGCCTATACGTATGAATGGAAGTAAATGGCGCAGATGTCTGTCTATACGTGTTTATGTGTGTGAGTGGTGCACATGTCTGCTTATTCGTGTGTATGGAAGTACCTGTGTAGGGAGGTGACTGGTACACATGTCTGTATATTCATGTGTATGTGTGTAAACGGTACATATATCTCACTTTACTTATGTCTGGGTGTTTTAATTCAATTGACTGCCGCCTTACACCAAGATTCTTCGGGTTTGTTGGTTCTCTGCCAAAGTATGTGGCCTGGCAGCTGAGGGTCTGTCAGGCTGAAATTAATAATGAGACGACTAACCCCACTTTGCCTTCCAGTGAGAGCTCTTATCTAGACAATATATTCTTAACAATTCCACATGATTACGTACAAGATGTAATGGAACTGTTTCAAGTTTTATGATGTATATACAACAGTTTTTAATGTATATAGGAGATAGACAGAGGGAAACAGATAGGCAGACAAATAAACAAGTACATAGACAAACACAAACAAACAAACACATAAAAAATAAAAATCACACACATAATATCTAAGCCATTAAAACAAAAAATAACAATAAATTAACCTAAAAAAGAAATTATACAGCAAAAATACCCAAAGTCATAAACATATTTTTTTCTGTATAAAAGTTTACACAAAATTTTTTTCACCACACATCTACCACACTACTGACTGTCATGCAGGGTGCTGAGTTAAGCTATTTAAATGAATTTGTGTGTTATATCTTTTGGTTTTATGTTTTTCAATGTATGTGAGTGTGTTATGTTATTCTATTGTGGCCTGTGTTCTTCAATGTGTGTGCGTGTGTAGCCCGAAGGCTGAAAATATACATTAGACAAAAATGACTTATTACGTACAAAGACATGGGTTGGGTGGGTCGTTTAACAAATGATTTCATTACTGAAAGGAGAAGGAACATGAACTGAACATACAAATTAATATAGTTTGCAGCTAATGGCCCGGGCTGGTCTCTTGCCATACTGTGTGAGGTCACATAGGCCTCGTGGTGCAGTAAACTCGTCCGTCGGTGTTGATATTAAGGACCTCTCGGAGTCATGGAGACACAGAGTGGAGTGGAGTTCACGTGGTGCAGTAACTCGTCCATAGGTGTTAATATGAAGGACCTCACGTGGTCATGGAGACACTGGGTGGTGTGGTGTTCATGGGGTGCAGTAACTCGTCAGTATGTGTTAATATGAAGGACCTCACGTGGTCTTGAAAGCACCGGGTGATGTGATATTCACGTGGTTCAGTAACTCGCCCGTAGGTGTTGATATGAAGGACCTCATGTGGTCATGAGGACACCATAAGAACATAAGAAAGTGGGATACTGCAGGAGGCCGACTGGCCCATACAGGGCAGATCCCTTTCACACCCATCCCAACACTTCCATGTGCCTATCCAACTTCGTCTTGAAGCTCCCTAGCGTCCCCGATCCTACTATAGCACTCTGTAGCCTATTCCACATATCCACAACTCTATTACCAAACCAGTGGGGTGGTGTCACAGTACCTCACTCTTTCTGCTAGGTGATGTTGTGTTATCTCGTAGTCAAGTGTGAAGCCGACCCACTGGTGGACTCATTAGCACCTCCTGATGAGAAGATGGTGGTCAGTTCCCAGGGGTGCTTATCCCACTGGTGGGTCACGGCTCTCACGGGTACTGTTTAGTGCTAAATTCACTGGCTTAAGCACTGTTCATCACTGTTCAACACTGGTCCCACTTCTTTCCGAAACGAAGTTGTCACTTTTGATTATGTTGATATCCCGGTGGTGAGGATGGGTCGGGGAGAGGGACTTGAGGAATGGCCGAACATGGCCAAGGCGGGTAGCTGAGTAGAGGCGCCTGGTATGTCTTGACTCTCCGGTGGTCAAGGATGTAGTGGTGTGTGTGTGTGTGTTCTACAGTGTTCTCCGTTGATATTATATTGTTGTACGTTGTTCTAAGATGTTGTATTTTGTTCGAGAAAGTCTGTTATGCCTACTGTATGTTTTATGTTATACGTTGCCCTGCGTTTATTATTCTTTTGTTCTACATCGATGTGTATATTGTTCTACTTCGTTCTATATTAGTGTAGTTGTTCTACGTTGCCTTATTTTGTTATAAGTTATTCGACGCTATTCGTATATATATATATTCTTTGCCATCTACAATTTCGTTTCACTAGTCTGTATAATTATTTACCTTATATAACACAACTTTTCGCTGTAGAATAAAATCAACATTAAAACCCGCGAAATATACTGCTGTATTAAACATACTCCCTCTTCATGGATATATAAACCCGCACAACCCTGATGAATTATTGCATCATACATAAATACTCAGTTAAAATATACATACTTATATTAACGTATAATATATTGCTATATTAGTGTATATTTTAGTATAATTATATATTTTTTCATATTTGCATAAAATCTATAGTGATTTAGAGATTTAAGAGAGATTATCTTCTCATTGTTCTTGTGTTATAAATTAACGTGGAACTTAAAGTCAGGTGGAGCTATGACGTCATTATCGACTGTGATTCTCGCTAGAGGTAATTTGAGAACTCGCTTTATCGCCCATCATAAATATCTCTCTCTTTCTCTCTCTCACTCACTCTCTCTCTCTCTCTCTTTCTCTCTCTCTCTCTCTCTCTCTGGACAAGTATATGCGGATATATCTATTTGTTCTATCAGATAGATATATAGATAGATAAATAGATACATTTGTGCAATATTCATTCTTTCTTATTCATTATTTTTTCATTCTTTCCAAAATTTTAAATTACATCACCAATATTTCTAAACCAATCTTAATGAAATCTGCCGGGCTAAAGACCGTTAAATCCAATCCCCAAGCTTATATAATTATACCCCCACCCCCCGATTTTTAACTGCTAAGATAACGGTATTAATATTATCATTATGTAAGTACTATATTTTTTCTTTTCAAGGACCTTCATCCGGGTCTGCCTATGTCTATGTGGTTATTCAATCATCTCTCGTAGCCTTGATCTCCTTAGCGCCCCCTTAACACCCTCATACTTTATTATGAGTATTTTCACGCTTTTTTCTTTACTCTTTTTTTTATGTAACGTTGACTTGAGCTTTTGTCTTCACACCGGGAGTTCCAAATGTCATAGAGTTTTGAAGGTTTTAGCTATATACTGTACGTGACCTGAGTAGAGTTGACAGTCAAATATATATTTTTCAACTCTCTCTCTCTCTCTCTCTCTCTCTCTCTCTCTCTCTCTAGTGAATTGAAAACTTGGAGGCATTCTATATCGATTCCCCCTCCTCTCTCTTTCTCTCTGATGAATCGGTTCTACCTAGACGACTCTCTCTCTCTCTCTCTCTCTCTCTCTCTCTCTCTCTCTCTGGTGAATCGGAAAGTTAGAATCATTCTGTATTTGTCTATATATACATTATTTATCGGCCTTCCTCTTTATCAAGTTATCTATCTTATCTCGTTGCCTACCTCTTCCCCCCCCTGTTTGTCTAGCTAACTTTGTGTCTATTTACCTATTGTTCTATAAATTTGTTTTCTATCATATATCCATCTATTTCTGTATGTATGTATGTATGTATATTTGTATGTATGTATGTATGTATGTATGTGTCCATCAACTCTGACTCTAATTGTAAACAAAATTGCTTTCATTTGCTAGTGAGTTAACATGGTTGGTATTCAAGGTTTTTGGGGAATCTGTTCTGTAAAACATTTTGTATTTTCTAGCATTTTTTTTCTCGTTTGACCGAGAAAATAAAGTCGACGAATGAACAGCAGTGATGAATTAGATACCAGCGGAGAATGAAATAAAATAGAGAAATGATAAGATGAATAAATGCTTTGATGTGATAGTTTATGATGAATGGTTTGTATTGAACGTAAGATGTCCCTCGGTTATATTGTTAAACACACATGCAAACACACAAACATAAAAAAAAATTACAGTCACAAATAAACACACACACACACACACACACACACACACACACACACACACACACACACACACACACCCTCCTACGAACACCACCTCTCCCCAAGACATCCTCACACTCCCCACAATTTCCCCTCCACCCTATCCCATCCGTACATCTTCTCCCTCTCACAACCAACCTTCTTCTCCCTCTACCCCTCCACGCATCATCCCACATAACCCCCCATCCTCACCTACTCCCTCTCCTCCTCCTCTTCCCCCATCGGGTTAAATTGGCTGAGTTAAGAAAAATGAACCACCCGCCCTCTGTCTCCTTCCCTCTAAAGACGATAAAAGCCTCAACTTCATTCTGATGCATTGTGAGAAAGAAAGGTAAATATAAAACTTCTTCTATTTTGAGTATAACGACAGCAATATTTATTAAGATCTTTATTACCTTATTTTTTGCTTTATCTATCTTGATCTATTTACTCACCTATTTATTTATTATGAAATTGTGTATCAATTTGTCTATCAATAACAGAAAAGTCAACTAAGATTGTGTTCATGTATTAACGTCTTCATCTGTTTGGGTCTTTATTAATTCATTTGTCTCTCTATTCGTTTATTTATTCATCTATTTTTTTGTCTCCCCATTCACTCTTATATGTTTTTAGTTTAACAAATTTATTGGCAGAGCTTGTAGTACAGTTTGCCTATTCTGAGTAATTCAGTCAGGTCTTGACACTGAGGGTGGTATCACTTCTCACTGCCACGCAGGACAGAGGTTCATACACAAAGAAATACATCATATTCATTAACAGCTATAAATGTATAGAGGTCAGATTCATATGGGTAATGTCACTGTTCACTGCCATGCAGGACAGAGGTTCGTACACAAAGAGATGCATCATATTCATTGACAGTACATATACATATATGTACACACACACATACACATATACAGTACACATATACATACATATATACATATACTACATATACATATATATACACATATGCACACATACACACATACATACACATATACACACTCTCATATGTGTTTATCTGCTTACCTATCTCTTCGTCGTTCTCAAGAGGTTAAGACATCGTACTCCAGGGGTTAACACATCGTACTCAAGGGGTTAACACATCGTAATCAAGGGTTAAAACATCGTCCTGAAGGGGTTAAGACATCTTACTCTGGGGGTTAAGACATCGTACTCAAGGGGTTAACACATCGTACTCAAGGGGTTAACACATCGTACTCAAGGGGTTAACACATCGTACTCAAGGAGTTAACACATCGTCCTGAAGGGGTTAAGACATGTTACTCTGGGGGTTAAGACATCGTACTGGAGGGGTTAACACATCGTCCTGAAGGGGTTAATACATCGTACTCAAGGGTTTAACACATCGTCCTGAAGGGGTTAAGACATCTTACTCTGGGGGTTAAGACATCGTACTGGAGGGGTTAACACATCGTCCACAAGGGGTTAACGCCAGCATTATTAAACAACATCTTCCCTTGAAGAGGTTCCTCGTGTCGAAAACCGTATTTTTAAATGCGAAGGACCTTTTACTGCAGCACACGAAGGCGTGTGGTGGCGGGAAAACGAACTAATATTACTGAAATTTGAAGAGGTAGCTAGTAGTTGCTTTTAGCCCCCCTCTTCATAATTATTTTGATAGTTTTATTGAATATTTATAGTCAATACGATTACTGTACAAAGAAACACGTATTGGTAATTTTATAAATATGTTTTCTTTTACATTATTGGTTTTACGGCTATGACATTTGCAATGGCTGTGTTTCCTGTCATATTACGACAGTTGCAAATGCTGTGTTTCCTGTCATTGCCAAATGCAAGCTGGTACTAATCAGGTAAGCACATTTATGGTGATTTATTAAACTTTTTTTGCAGTTTTATAAGTGATTTTCGGTCTGGAAAATATAAACTGGTGACGTTCTTGCCTAGAAATATTAAAATGGATAGAGGCAAATTTCACTGGGAGGGCATTGTTACAAGGATGGTAACATTACCTTTGATACAGTGGATCGTGATATAACATGTGAAATACTGCAGGCTCTAATTTTTCATCACCAATTACAGTATTTCTTTTTGGTAAACTTCCATTTGGCTGAATTAGGTGCATAATAAAAGAAGTTTACTGGGAGATGGAGTTTGATTATTTAATGATAATGTGACTTAAGCATATATGATACAGTATTTTGTCTAATAAAGAGTACTTCACAGCAGCTTCCCCCGTCTTACTAAGAGTAAGTTCGCCCACGGCATATGATAAGTTATGCTAGGTTAGGTTAGGTTAACTTAACTTTAAGTTATAAATAAAACTTTTTAAAACATTTGCCATAAATACGACCGTCTCACTATGAAACATATTGAAATTGCTGCGTTTATAAATTTGTTTTCTCTGAAAATCCAAATTTTTAACCCATGTCACCATAATAAGGGCATATCAACAATTAAAAGCCATTTCCTATTATTTTATGCGTTACTGTACATTAGTTTTATTTGAAAATTACATTGGAAACCTTAGAAAATTTATATTTCCCCTGTGTATATAACTCACAGGCTTTCCACAAGTATTTTTATTTTGTAAAACCTTTTCCTCCCCAATCAAATGGAGTAATAAATCACGTTCTCTCTGCGATACAGGACTTGCCCTTGATGATTGGGAGGAAAAACTGTCCATGATGAGAGCGCAGTACTCTTAAGTTTAGCGCCAACGAAGGTAAACAAACACACACAAGTAAGACGACCCATAATGCATCAGCGAAGTGGACAGGTTTACCAGACCTACCTACTTGGTCCCACACGAAGGGGAAGAGGTTCGAGCAATTAAAAATATCGCTTGAAAGAATAATCCCTTCAAGAAGACTCTTCGTCAGAGAGGAAAGATGTTGTTTAATAATACAGGCGTAAGACATCATCCTGAAGGGGTTAAGACATCGTACTCAAGGGGTTAAGACATCGAACTCAAGGAGTTAAGACATCGCCCTCAAGGGGTTAAGACATTGTCCTCAAGGGGTTAAGGCATCGTTCTCAAGGGGTTAAGACATCGTTCTCAAGGTGGTTAAGTCGTTAAGACATCGTACTTAACGGGCTAAGACATCATGCTCAAGGGGTTAATACATCGTGCTCAAGGGGTTAAGACATCGTAGTCTAGGGGTTAAGACATCGTAATCAAGGGGTTAAGACATCGTATTCAAGGGGTTAAGACATCGAACTCAAGGGGTTAAGACATCGTCCTCAAGGGGTTAAGACAACGTACTCAAGGGGTTAAGACATCGTCATCAAGGGGTAAAGACAGCGTACTTGGGGTTCAAACATCGTACTCGAGGGGTCAAGACTCAAGGGGTTAAGTCATCGTACTCGAGGGGTTAAGAGTCAATGGGTTAAGACATCATATTCGAGTGGTTAAGACTCAAGGGGTTAAGACATCGTACTCGAGTGGTTAAGACTCAAGGGGTTAAAATGTTACCCAGAGTATTTCATCTATCGATATGTATGGCGCCATCATGACTAAGAAGGCTATTCTTCGTTTTCTTATTTTTAATAATCCATTCTTTCTTCTTCTTTTTCCCTTTCTTCTTGTTTTTTCTCTTTACCCTATTTGTCCTTTTTTCCTTCATCTTCTATTTCATATTTCTCTTTTCTTTCCATATCTTCACTTTTCCTTAACTTTATTCCTTTCTTCCTGTATAATCTCCTCCTAATCATCATCTTACTCCTTTGACAATAAACTGACACAAACTCCAGGGATCGAACCCGTCCACTCACAAATGTCTGCTTAAGCCAAACCTTCCAGCCACCCACCATTTCTCTGTCTCCAACTCTCAGAGACTTTCAGACGAGAATTAATAGGAACATAATATCAGAGATTTCCTGATGTTGAGCTGACGAGACAAGCTGATAATTATCACCATATAATTATAATTATATGGTGTGTTAATATAGAGTGTTGTGTGTGTGTGTGTGTGTGTGTGTGTGTGTGTGTGTAAGTTGAGAATAAGTACAAGTGTGTCTGTACGGCCGGGTATTCATGTGTTCATAGTATGTATGTAGTGAAGGTATATATGTTATGAATGTTATGATTCAGTCAGGTCATCAAATCTTACGTTTTCTTATCCTGTTCAGTTTATTTACCTTTCTCTCATACTGTAGATGGCAGGAACGAACTACTCTACCCATATCATATTAGAGATCATGTTTAAACTATTATTTCCATCACTTGTTACGACCTTCATTGTCCAGTATTGTTTATGTATCATTTACCTCCGCATTGTCTCTTAACTACTGCTGGGCGAGGGGGAAGTACGCTTGAGTGACCGCTTTACTGGCCCAAGTGACTGACAACCAACCCACACACTGAAGTTTGCTTTGGTTAGTACAACATTGTATGCGGGAATTAAAATGAATAATTCAGTTGTATAATAATAGTGAATACCCAACATGTAAAGAGTTGTGGGTTGCAGTTGGAGGATTTGAAAGAATTATTTCATAACATCTGAATGACATGAATAAATTATACCGTCGCCTCCCTCAGGCCCTCACACACACACACACACACACACACACACACACACACACACACACACACACACACCCACCCACCACTGTCGCTCACATCTCACTCATCTGAGTGTTATATCGCGGACAGGACACACCTCCTCCATCATATGTGTCATGTCGTTGTCATATTATTTACACTTCAATCATCTCTAAACTATACCATCAAAGCCTCGAAGCCTCATCTATGTTAGCAATATCCTACATATTGTTATTAAACACAACGACATGACACGGTATATATATTTCAGATCAAAAGGAAACAGAGATGGGAACTACGTCTCCCTCTGAACACCTACACAAATCATCCACGTCTCCATGTATCACACGCGAGCATCAAATGTTTCCCACAGCACAGATCACTTGCAGGAGAGCGAATAAAATATACAGTTGTAATTCAGGAAAGGATGATATCCGCGTGGAATATTCCCCCTCCCCCCAGAGGAAAGATCAAGAACCACTAAGTCCAAATAGTGATGAGGGAAATTACTAATTTATCGAGCATGTCTGAGATATTGTAGTAATGCTCCTATATACTAAGTCTGGTTAAGGTCCTCTGTTCGGTCTTTTAGTTACCGTGTTGTGGTGAAGAATTATTCAAGAAAGTACTTTTGGGTTGCACGAACGGCACCTAACAAAAAAACGGACGGAGAACACGCGAACGGAAGCAAACTAATTAGGACGGAAAATTTCGGAACGGAAGCGAATAAATAAGAAAGAAAAACACACGAACTGAAGCAAACAAATAAGGACGAAAAAAAGACACAAAAACACATAAAAACAAATACTCGTACACACACACAAACTTACTTTCAAACATTACAAATTGGTCCGAAAATAAAATAAAAATAATAAAAAGTCACTTATCCTCAGGACTAATCGGCCTTAATAAAATAGCTCAGGTTGACTATAAACGACAAAATAACGTGATAGAAAAGACAAATAAACTCGACCTATACAACTACTAACAACACACGAGTGTACAGTAGGGCTGGTGACTCCATTAAGACCGGCCACTTATTGTACTGTGTAGAAGAAGGAGAAAGGGGAGGAGGTATTGTTGAAAGGTATTTATTTAAACAACCTTTACGAGTTTCGGAAATTATACCGAGGATTAGGAGTGTGTGTGTGAATGTGTGTGTGTGTGGTGTTCATGCGTGTGTGTGTGTAATGTTTATGTGTATGTGTGTGTGTGTGTAGTGTTTATGTGTGTGTTGGTCTAGGACTGGTTTGCCGAGAATGACCCGGAAATCAATGTACTCGTCGATGTTAAACATGCTGCTTTAACTGACTGGCAGAACAACCTTCAGTCTAGGACCAAAGTTGGTACCTTCCGCAAGAAGAAAGCGGCGGCCCAGCGCAAACTGCGCAAACTAAAGAAAGACTGGTTTAAAATGAAGACGTAAAATGCAAAAATTTCCTGATTAACACAAGATGAGCGAATTTTTAAATTCCTCGAAAACATTTTATGGGCCAATCACTCATGTCACAGCCCCCCCTCCACTCATCCGACGGTAACTCCCAAATTAAAGACGAAGAAGGCATCAGTCAGCGCTGGAAAGAGCATTATCATTCGCTGCTCAACCATAACACCAAAGTGGATCTCCTGACTACCCACCAGGTCCCTAAGCATCCAGAGCTGAGCCATCTCAGCTATCATCCATCCCTGGATTAGGTAGCTACTGCCATCAAACAGATGAAAAATAACAAAGCCTCAGGGCCTGATGGAATCCAAACGGAGGTGTATAAAGCAGGAGGACCTTTGCTTACTAGCCATCTCCACTCTCACCTGGAGACTATATGGGAAAAGGAGGAAATCCCCCAAGCTCTTAAAGACTTCTCCATCGTCAATAATTATAAGAACAAGGGAGATCGGTCAGACTGTGGCAACTTTCGCGAGATCTCGCTACTGTGCATAGCTGGCAAGATAATCGCCCGAGTCCTCTTAAACAGACTTCTTCCTGAGGCTGAAAACTTCCTCCCAGAATCTCACTGTGGCCCTAGACCATCACATGACACCACTGATATGATCTTTGCTGCCCGCCAAATACAGGAAACATGCAGAGAACAGCGCCGGGACCTGTACATGGCCTTCATCGACCTAACCAAGGCCTTCGACTTGGTCAACAGGGAAGCCCTCTGGCGGACCCTCAGCCGGTTTGGCTGCCCACCAAAATTCATCGCCATTGTGAGGCAACTCCACGACGGCATGAATGGCAGTGTCCTGCACAATGACACCCAATCTGAGTTTGTCCCCATCCAAACGGAGGTAAAACAAGGATGTGTACTGACGCTAAGTCTTTTTTCCATTTTCTTGGCTGCCTTCCTTACTCGTGCTAGTGCCAATTTAGCAGGTGGGGTGGACATAGAGTACCGGATGAAGGATCTTTTCAAAATAAGACGACTCCAGGCAGGAACAAAGGTGTCGGCAGCTTCCATTACTGTGCTTCAGAATGCAGACGACCTCACCCTTGTAGCAAACACCGAACGCGACCGGCAGGATATCCTGAACACCTATGCAGATATGTACGCACACTTCGGTCTTGAGGTGAATGTGCGTAAGACTCAGATTCTCTTTCAGCCTGCCCCTGGTTCAGCCACACCTCCAACATCCATCCATCTTAATGTTACTTCTCTCTCTAATGTTTCCCATTATCAGTAGCTCAGCTCCCACCTGTCCACCACCGCGGACATCTTTAAAGAGATTCAACATCGGATCAGATGTGCATCTCAACCCTTTGGCAGACTCCATACCCGTGTCTTCAGCTGTATGGAGTTGAAATTATCTACAAAGTTGCACGTTTATCGAGCAGTGGTCCTCCCCATCCTGCTATATGGTAGTGGAGCATGGGTTACATACAGTAGGTACATCAATGCACTTGAAAACTTTCACCAACATAGTCTACGTTCCATCCTCCGAGTTCGCTGGGAAGACAAGAGAACAAATGCCAGTATTCTCGCTGACACCTTCTGTAGGAGCATCGAGGCTACCATTATCCATGAAAAACTACGTTGGACTGGCCATGTTACCCACATGGACGACAATAGACTGCCAAAGCGGCTACTTTACAGCCATCTCACGAATAGTAAACGCAACGCTAGCGGGCAACTGAAAAGGTATAAGGATAGTCTTAAGACAAACCTGAAAAAGTGATAAATCGACCCCGTCACCTGGGAGATGATTACTCCAAGCCGTAACACTTGCAGGATCCCCACACGAGAAGTTGTAATTACTTTCGAATTAGCCCGACTGCAGACAAGCGCCGGAAAGACGCTGCTGCCGCCCCTCCCGCACTAGATTGAGTCATCCATATGTGCCGGTCCCGTATCGGTCTTTTTAGTCACATTAAAACTCACCAACCTAGGTGACATCCTTAATAACTCATATCATTGTATCATAGCTGGATGATAGTCATACTCGATTCCTTGTGACAGCAAAGTAGTATTGATTTTGATTTGATTTTGCCGCTTACAGCGGCTACTTTATTGTGCACCCCACACTCATCCTGTGAGCGGTAGCGCAAAAGGATTACAGAGTAGAGTTTACAAAGGGTCATAATAATTAACCCCCGTTGTCAGGATATTATGGTACTGAATGTTACACAGTATTTCATTTACATTATTTGTTTAGTTCTATACATAAAGGGTAACTTATTCACAAATGCGTGAGTACAGGCGTGTGAGGCAGTATGTCTGGCCTCACACTTTGTTATTCACATTTACGTGAGAGGTATTCAAGCACATTGCGTATTTGGTTCTGTACATGAGAATTGATATAGTTACTAAGTGCAAAAAAGTGGATACAATGTTAATATGTTGGCTATCTTGCCATTAGAGATGAAGTGTTGTGCCATTTCACACACAGTGTGCTTGGACCTGTCGCTAAAAGGTTCTATCTTCACACAGTCGAGGACGTAGTGTTCAAGTGTGTGGCCATATGTATGGCCACACACTTTACATTTAGTTTTGTTTACATCTGCTTGAGGAACATACTACCAAACGTACTTATATCCTAACCTTAATCTAGCGGTTACAACATCTTGTAATCTAGTGATCTTGTTACTTGCTCCATATACATGTTTCACTTGATACATCTCATCATGGTAACCTATGGATCGACTAGTGCCTGTTTGCACTTGTCTACTTGCGTCAAACTCATCAATAAGTTCCTTCCCAATTATAGTTTTAAGGGTTCTTTTTGACAGACCCAAATTGTATTCAACGGTGTCTTTGTTAGACGCGAGTTTGGCGAGGGCATCAACTCTGTCATGTTTTATGAGGCCTATGTGAGAGGGGATCCACAACAGTTTGACCTTGACACCCCGGTCAACAAGGCACGCATATTTGTGTCTGGCTTCAGAGACAAGAGCGTGACAACCTGAGTCGAGGGTGCCAAGGGCAAGTAGTGAGGATAGAGAGTCAGTGATGATGAGACTGTCAGTAACAGTGGTTTCAATGAATTTAATAGCTGTGAGTATGGCAACTAATTCAGTTTGTAGAGTGGATGCCCAGTTGTTAATTCTAACTCCTTTCTCAATTATATTACCGTTAGGTTGAGTCACAACAATAGCACTTCCAGCCCTCCCACAGGCGGTGTTAAGAGATCCATCAGTGTAGATGGTCTGTGTGATATTATCATCAGTCTGTAGAGTGTGTATGTGTTCAATTGCTCTCATTTTGGCAGTGTGTTGGAGATAAATGCTTTGTATAATTATTTTTTAGGCGGATACGTCGGTATTGTGATATCGAAGGGAACTGTCCGCCAGGGTGGCAGGAAGCGCTGTTGTGTCTCAACTTTGTACAGGTGGTCCAGTCCAAATATCTTCATATGTGTAGCTGTAGTTTGGATCCATTTAGACTCAGTAGTCCCATGGTTCATACATTCTAGCAATTTTAAGGAAACAATGTTATCAGGATCACCACGCAGAAGCCTCAGGGCTATCATGAGGTTGACTTCAATTATTCTATCTTTAACACTGGGTATACCTAGTTCTTTCCTCATATTAAGTACTTTAGTGCTCACGGGACATCCTAGGATAATTCTGAGGGCTTTATTTTGCATTTTCTCGAGGTTGTCAACGCCTTTCCCGTCACGAATGACCAGGGCTGGTGCGTGGTAATCTATCAGAGATCTTATATAGCCTAGGTACATTGTTTTAACAATTCTAATATTAGCACCATAGTGCGGGCTGTACCCCGCTACACTTCTAAGAGGTCTCAGTCTGTCAGTACATTGGCGGGTTAGCTGTTGTATGGCAGGGAGGGTAAAGGGACGGAAACACCAAGATATTTAAAAGAAGAAACATAGTCAATAGTGTTGTTACCTATCTTGAACTTGGCGGGGCCGCGTTTGCGGTTACCAGCTTGTTTGTTGAACACCTTAGTTTTCTCAGTGGAGATAATAAGACGGAGGTTCTCACAGGCTGCATATACATGGTTCAGGGTGGATTGCATTTCACGATGAGTTTTAGTATGTATAAGAATATCATCAGCATAGCTGATTGAGATATTGCTGGGGTTGTCTGGTATTAAATTTAATAATGCATTCATAAGAACATTGAACAAAGTGGGGCTAAGTACTCCACCTTGAGGGGTACCAAGTTGCATATCTTTAACTTCACTTTTGTAACCCTGAAACAGTGCAGCAGCCCTTCTGTTGGTTAGGTAACCACTTATCCAGTGTAACAGCCTACCTCCTATATCCATTTTGGCTAGTTCGTACAATATCAGTTGCCTATTGGCAATATCAAATGCAGCTTTTAGGTCAAGAAATGTGGTGTATCTGTGCCTTTCATCACCATGCACAATTAGGAATGTGGTGATGCAATTATGTACACCTTTACCATGGGTGAAGCCATTTATGTTAGGAGACATGTGTTCTCTGATTCTATATAAGAGTCTGCCAAGAACCATCCTCTCAAAGGTTTTACACAGGCAGCTGGTTAGTGATATGGGACGAAAAGCATCAGGCTGTCCTGGTTTCGGTATTGGTACAACAATACTGCTGGTCCATGATGTGGGTAGTTGGCCCTTGGCATGACTCATATTGTACAATACCAACAATGGATTGCCTGGCACGCGCCTTAGTAGTCTAACGATGTTGTAGGTGACTCCGTCCTCTCCAGGGGAAGTAGACCTACCCCTGGCGAGGGCGGCGTCAAGCTCCCACTCAGTATATGGAACATCACACTCATTGTGCTGTTTGCCCAGCATAAAGCTAATAAGATTACTTCACTCTACAGACTTCGCATCAAGGAGTCCCCGAGTCACAGCTGGTAACATGTCATAGCTAGACACATGAGCCCACTTTGTTATTAGCTCATTCGACTTTTGCAGAGGGTTTGGATGGGAGACGTGTCTACTGTTTTTACCTCTGATTATGTTTATGTCTTTCCAGGCTTTGCTGAGGGATGTGTGTTGGTTCAGGCTGTTGACATATGTCTCCCATGCATTTTGTCTGAGTTCGTTTACACGTTCCCTGACAGCAGCAAGGGAAGCTTGATACAATTGTAACATTTGAGGTGTTCTAATTTGTCTGTAACCCTTACCCACCCTCCTGACCCTAGCCCTGAGTTTTTTCAGCTCAGGGTCATTATAGCACTGCTGTTGCCTGTTCCCATTATGCTGACCACGTTTTTGGTGGAGGCATTGTTGGTGAAGTATGCATAAGTCCTATCTATCAGATCGTCATGGAAACTTTGGTAGTCCTTGTACCAGTCATGGATGAAGTCTATGATCTGGCTTTCATGTTCTTGCTTGACTGTGATTCTACGTCTGTTGAGTTTACCACCAGTGGGGGTGTCATTGGCTACATGTATACTAGCTTGGATTGGGCTGTGGTCAGACATAAGATCAGTGACAACATCAGAGCTATGAGTTGTGTATGATAGATTAAAGCCAATACATTTGTCTAGACCCCCGCCATAGATGTGTGTTGGTTCATTATTACCTATAATTTGAACATCTTCATATGCGCTGAGAAGTGAGATAAGTCTCCTACCATTGGTGTTAGTGGTGGAGTCACCTAATTTCTTGTGTCTAGTATTCAGGTCACCCATCAGGACAGTGGGCTCAGTGTGTAAAAAGTCCGGGAGATCTGTTTACTGAAGCTGATCTGAGGGAGCATAGGCGTTTAGCACATTGAGTGTGGAGTTGCCCAGGTGGATAGTGATCCCATGGTACTGAAGGTTGGTAGTCTTTTTGGATACAAGAGGTACATGCGGGAGTGACTTCTTAACATACAGCAAACATGTGTGAGTAGAACTAGGATCATAATACACATAATTGGGCAGACTGGGTGGGGGCTTACCATTAGGTGTGAGACACTCCTGCAGACACACAACATCGATGTCCTCAGTCACAACTTTGTGATGTAGGTCAGGATATCGTTTTCTAAGGGATGAGATGTTCCAACTCATCACCTTCACCGCTCTGTATCTTTGTCTGGTATTAACACTGGCCATTATGAAATGTATTTGGAACTTTGTCTGGTATTAACACTGGCCATTATGAAATGTATTTGGAAAGAAGCAAAAGGCACTGTATGATACTGTTCTTTTCTGCGCTGCCTGTCCCTTCGGCCAGTTAACCTTTTTGAAACATTTCTGGAGCATGTACGGCTCAACAATTGTTGTATTTCAGTGGCAGACAACAACACACTTTGGTTACACTCGACATCACTACCATTTTCTGTTTGTGTTTGTTCATCTTCACTGACCATGTCCACAGAGGCATCAGTAGAACTGTTACCAGTATCACTATTTTCCTCTGCGTGGACACTAGTTCCTGGTGGGTCTTGAGTTTCCACATCTGGTACTGACATCTGAATGTCTTCAGTTTGACTGTAATTTTTCCGTAGCTGCTGCACTGTGTTGGTGGTGTTTTTTTCCTTTAGTGTATCACAGAGGCTCCTTAACATTCCAGTTTGAGCTGTAAATTGAACTTTCAGTTTTTTAATTTCATTTTTCAAATCATTGATTTCTTCACGTTGTGCGTGTTCACGGAGTGTGTTGGCAGCTACCTGTTGTGTCGGTACGTCTGTGTTGCCCCATACTGATCTTTCGATGACTGCTGGTGATGATCCTGGAGCTTTGGTGGGGAGGGCGGGCCAGGGGTTGGCCGTAGGGAGTACCCTAGCAGCATTAGTGTTTCTTGAGACCTGCCTGGGTGACGGGTCTGGGCGCTGAAGGGGTGCAGGAGCTCTAGAACAGTCAGGGTGCCATACAGGAACTCCAACTGTTTTGCAGTTAATACACTTCTGTTGGATGACACCCCCTTGAGCAACTGTATCTCTGCAAACCTGTGTTGCATGTTGCCTTGAGCAGAGACCACACCACGGCTTAGTGGAGGGGCATAACCGGGCCACATGACCCCAGTGCTGACAATTATAACACCTCCGGTTAGGGGGCTGATAGAGAGTTACCTTCAGAGTCCGATAGGCACCACGGACTCGAATGGTCTTGGGTGGGTCGCTTCGTCCTTCTGATGTCGGGATGAGCTTCTGGTAGTGTAGGGGTCTGGTACTGGTCGAGCCCTATGATTAAGATGGTTTTCTTGCTCGATGGTTGGGATGATTGTTCCATGGTTATTCCCCTTATGCTATTGGTGAGGAGATCCTGTATGACTGCTGGGTCGTTTCTAATCAGAACATGATCTTGTACCGACTCTGAACTGAAACTCAGCCTCTGGGTGTTTGTCTTCCGCATCGTTCAGCCAGAGATACTTGTCTTCAGGTGATGTACCTTCAGGGAAGTATAATCTTACTCTCATGGGGGGTTGAGGTTGTAGTTGATGGTCTCTAAGTTTTTCTGCCTTTTCGGCCTTCCGCTTGTTCCTGGACTGAACTAGTTGAAAGCCGTCCTCTCCGTTGGTGTCAAGGTCAACACCACAGTCGCCTGGCTCACTCAGTGCATCAGGAGAGTTAAAGCGAGTAGCTGGGTCTCCAGTCAACTCAGACATGGTGGAGTTACAGGACTCGACTTATATGCCTACGTCAGAGGGCCGAGGACTGCTTGGCACTCCTAGGAAGTCAGCGGTGGTTGGGAGGCATAACCCTCTCAGAGGACAAAGGAGACTGGCATCTACAGCAGTGTGAGGGGAGGCCATGAGCGGGCCTCCCGCGGAGGGAGTGTGGTGTTGGGGGGACTAAGGTAACAGGAGTATTCTCAGTTTATAAACACTTTTATTACACTACACTTGTTCTTAATAGTGTCTCTGTTTTTCTGGTTAGATACAGTATCAAAGTCAATTTTAGTTTCAAAAGGACTAACCAGCTTGGCACACTATGAGGAGGGGGGTTTGTGTAAACAAACCCTCACCACATGGCCGAGCGTGACCACAAGGGTATAGGCCTTGCCTCTCGGGCACCTACACCTATACACGACACAGTGCTCAACCCACGGTAGTTCACTTGTTATACAAGCAAAATATTTGCAGTTGTTGACCTATCCCCACCCTACTGGGTGGTGTTGTGTTATTTCGAAGTCAAATGTGAAGCCGACCCACTGTTGTTCTCAGGGTGGACTGATTAGCACCTCCTTGTCAGGAGATGGCGGTCAGTTCCCAGGGGTGCTTATCTCACTGGTGAGTCACGGTTCTCACTGGTACTGTCTAGTGCTGAATTCACTGTAGGGTCAAGACCTATTTAGGCGCTGCTCCTTCTGAGCAGCTCTCCCCCTTGGCCAATGTTCGGTCCATTCCCCACGTCCCTCTCCCCGACCCATCCTCACCACCGGGATATCAACATAATCAAAAGTGACAATTTCGTTTCGGAAAGAAGTGGAACCAGTGTTGAACGGTTGTGAACAGTGTTTAAGCCAGTGAATTCAGCAAGTAGTAGTAGTGTGTGTGTGTGTGTGTGTGTGTTTATCATACACGAACTCACGACAAACTTATCGTGACTGTTACTTACAAGATACACCTGTACACGTCAAATACATTCTTACAGTTAAACTCGATAAAAGAACAATACACTTCAAGACGAGAACTAATAAATCTCTCTGTGTCTCTATTACCTTTTTTCTAAACACGCGAACTTTCCAGCCAATCACAAACTGAAGTGTCAGATCTATCCACGTTATTTGTTTATTAGATGATCTGTTTCAGCTAATCACGAACTGAAGTGTCAGAGCCAGACCACTTTATTTGTTTATCTGTTGATCTGTTTCAACCAATCACAATATAGAGCGCTAAATCCATCCTCGTTATATGTTTATGCAGGAGATCTGTTTTAGCCAATCACAAACAGAAACATCACTTCATCCAACACCAGTTTGCTAATTTTAGGTTATCTGTTTCAACCAATCAACAGAAGAATGTCCACCAAGCGGACAAATTAGGAACTACGGCAATAAACATTACTAATGTTTCTCCAGAGCTTTGAACATTTCAAACAATTTGTCATTTTTACATTGTTATGTCAGAAGCCTTTGAGATACATAGCTTAATATAGCTCATCTGTAAGCCTTGACTGAGGACTCCAGTGCTGCGTTGGGAGAAAGTTCTATCTATCTATCTATCTATCTATCTATCTATCTATCTCTCTATCTATCTATCTCCACCAAACTTCCCCCACGCGAAATATCAGAAACACATCCATCAACCAACGTCCTTGTTATACTCCAAGGTAAATTACTCTTGTTATTACGGTTCCCAGGTACGTACCTGCGGGCGGCTATGTTGGGACTCCGCCAGATCCATAATCGCTTTTCTAACTCAATTTATCGCCGGTGATTGCTGGATTAGCTATATAAATTACAGGACAACATCAAAACATAATTATGAAGGAATGACCAGATATCGATAGGAAAGGAAGTAAGTTATCGCTTTCTTTATCCTGTTGTGATGGTGGATGTGGCAAGGTAACAGTAATGACGTAAGGTGTGAATTATATTAAGGGTGATATTGCAAAGAGGGTGTAATAATTGAGGTTGATGTTGCAATTAGGGAGGGGTTAATCTAGGGGTGAAGGTGTGATATTTCCAGGACGATGTTGCAAATAAAATGTAACAGATCTAGGATGATGTTGCAAACGGTATGATATATCTAGAGTTATATTGCAAAGTGATAGCTTTAGGGTGAAAGTGCAGTTGATTCAGGTTGAGAGTGCAAATAACCCTTAAGAGGACTCTAGAGGCACAATGCTAAATTAAAGTGTTGGACTTAAAAGCAAGAGAGAGAGAGAGAGAGAGAGAGAGAGAGATCAAAACTAAAAAGATGAGGCGATTTCAGCTGAGAGATAGGGTCAGGGTGGAACACAGGGGAGGGACAGAGACGGTGATAAAGTTAAGAGATGGGAGAAAGGATGATAAAATGAAGGCGAATTTCCTGATAAGGATGAGCTAAAGGAATTAGATAAAAGATGAGATAAAGTATTTAGGGGTTAAACAGATGAAAGAGTAATAATCGTAAAAAATAATTATAATGAAACTGATGATAATAATAATGAGAATTTAATAATAATAACAATAAAACGAAAATACCCCCCAAAATATATTAAATCTAAAAAAAGTAACAACGACTTCGCAACATACAGAAAGACTAAGGTTATGTTGCAAACTATGCAAAGTCAGAGAAGGTGAGAGTTGCAAATGAGGTCACTGTTTACGGCTGAACCTGACTCGAGAGGGGAAAAAGTTCTCCAGGACCCGGTAGCGTGCGTGTCTGAGTCTGTGTGAATGTTCCGTGGTGGAGAGGGATTAGACCACAATATATGTTGATGACTGGAAATGAGAGACAGTGGGTAAGAGTGATGGACTGAGGGTGAGAAAGAAAGAGAGAGATAGATGGAAAGGAGAAAGAGAGGGATGGAAAGGAGGGAGATAGTGAGACATAAAGAGTGAGGGAGAGAAGGAGGAGGATTGGAGATTGAAAGGGGAAAGAAAAGAAAGGGAGAGAAAGAAGGAAGAAGAGGATGGAGGGGCTTGGGGAGAAAAGAAAGAGGAATAGAGAGAGAGGAAGATAAAGTGAGGGAGGGAGAGAAAGAAGGAAAGGA
>NW_024748502.1:1961896-1966896 GCF_018991925.1 Homarus americanus | reverse complement strand
GCACAAAAGTACACACACGGACGCACCTTTTCCTTTCTCTCATGAAGGCTTTTGTTAAACCACCAATGTATGTAATAAGTCATGTATGTCCAATGTATATTTTCAGCCTTCGGGCTGCAGAAATTTTTCAATGAACCGTTTATTATTATTATTATTATTATTATTAATATTATAATTATTATTATTATTATTATTATTATTATTATTATTATTATTATTATTATTATTATTACACACATACACACAAACACACGCACACACACAGTCGAATCTGTGAAAGTTTTGTGTTCGACTGGGCTTATGCTGATATTGCAGGAGCAGTAGACCCTCAGCAATTTGGTAATATGAAAACTTCCTCCACCACTCACTGTCTTGTCAGCTTTCTCGACTACATATACCGCCATCTCGAGAAACGAAAAACGTCTGTAACTGTCGCCTTCATTGACTTCACTAAAGCATTCGACCTAGTCGACCAGAATCTAATCATCAACAAAGCTATTGACCTCGGGTTTCGAAGAAGTCTTATACCATGGCTTACAGACTTCCTCAGTGACCGAAGCCAAGCTGTACGCTTCCGAGGGGCTGTCTCTACATTTCAGTCACTCACCTGTGGCGTCCCCCAAGGCACAAAGATGGGGCCCACTATGCTTCCTTATGCTTATCAATGATGCCCTAAGAGAAACCCCTGCTCGCTGGAAATATGTCGACGACTCCACCACTGGGATCAGCGTCAACAATTTTGCTCCCGACTATACCGCCCTTCAGGATTTATTGAACAGTCTACAAAACTGGGCCACCAACAACCACGTCACCATCAACCATACCAAGACCATGGTTACGCACATCAACCTCTCCTCCGACGTTGTCCCACCCCCTTCCATTACTTTAGGTCCCAACACAGTCCAGGTTGTAGATTCCACTAAGCTCCTCGGCGTCACCTTAGACAACAAACTAACTTGGAAACCACACGTCAGTGAAGTTGTCAAATCCTCCAGTTTCTGTCTCCACCTCCTCCGCCGACTCAAGTCCCTCGGAGATCCTGCACCCGAGCTCCTCAGTGTTTACTCAACATTCATACTTCCCAAGCTCACCTATGCCTCCCCTACCTGGTCTTCCTCGCTAAATGCCACACAACGTAAACACCTAGAAGAAGTGCAAAAGAGGGCATGCATGATTATTCTCTACCCTTCCTACTCAATATATCAAGAAGCGCTCAACACACTGACCCTCTCGGCTCTCACTGACCATTAACACGACCTCATCTGCAAATTTGGTGAGAAGCCTCTGCACCATCCTCGACACCGGCTCCTACTACCACTTGAGACCCCTCGCCCGAGAATTGCAGTTCGAAACCACAACCGCATCCAGCCCATACGAGCACGAATTGATCGTTATAAGAACAGCCCAGTCCCAACCATTGTAAAAAATATCAATAACTTGTAATAAACCAGTGTATTCACTCCCAGTAAATCCTTTTTTTGCACTGTCACTATGTTGAAATGCCCTGTAGTTTGAGCTTTTCCCCAGCTAGTTATTATATACCTTATTTGTATCACTTATGTTACTTGTATATTATTTGTAAATCAAAACCCATTCTCCAATTATGTAACTGTATATTTTCAGCCTTCCGGCTGCTAAGCTCTTTCAATAAACCGTTAATTATTATTATTATTATTATCAATTGTTACACACACACACACACACACACACACACACACACACACCATCTGTGATGGAATTACTATACCACGTCAGGTCCCTCATAACAGCATCTGTGAGGCAATTACTACACCACGTCAAGCCCCTCATAACACCATCTGTGAGGGAATTACTACGCCACGTCAGGTCCCTCATAACACCATCTGTGAGGGTGTTACTACACTATGTGTCTGCTGTTCACCACCTCAGCGCACAAGATCTACGTGACCTCCGCTGTAAACCTTAATCTGTATGTTCACTGTATGTTCCTTTACCTTTCTCTAATGAAGGCTTTTGTTAAACCTGCAATGTATGCAATAAGTTATTTATTTCCAATGTATATTATTATTATTACTATTATTATTATTATTATTATTATTATTATTATTATTATTATTATTATTATTATTATTATTATTATTATTAACACACACACACACACACACACACACACACAATAGCAGTTCATGCCCGTTGGGTTAAACTGACTTTTCTCTCCTTGATGAAGTTTCCACAAAGCGATAGGCAACCGAGTTACTTCATTAAAAGATTGATAGTTGTTACTCCCCACGCACTCCTCCTCTCCCCATCTCCACACTCCTCCCTACCTGCCTCCCCTCACACTTCTCCCCTATCTACCTCCTCACATCACCCCTTATCTTCCTTCCTACATTATCCCTACCAACCTTTTCACACCTCCCCTACCTACCTCCACATACAACCTTCCTACCTACCTCCCCCCCACAAACTCCCCCACACCTACCCACACCACCTCCCCACACCACCTCCCCTACACCTCCTCCTCACCTCACCTTCCCTACACCTCCCTACACCACCTCTACACCACATTTCACCGCACCTCCTCCCCACACAACCCTCCTTACACCTCCCCACACCACCTCCACACATCCCTCCCCCACACCCCTTCCCCACACCCCTTCCCCACACCCCTTCCCTATGCCTCCCCACAAATCTTCCCCACACCACCTCCCTATCCTACCCACGCAACCTTCCCTACACCTCCCCATACAACCTTCCCCACACCACATCCCTATCCTCCCCACACCACCTCCCCTACACCCCCGCACCTTCCTTACACAACATTTCACCACACCTCCCCACACAACCTTCCCTACACCTCCCCACAATGCCTCCTTATCCTGACATAACCTACCCCACACCACCTCCTATCCTCCCACACAACCTTCCCTACACCACCCACAGTACCTCCCTATCCCTCCCCACACAACGTAACCCCACACCACCTCCCTATCCTCCCCACACAACATTCCCTACACTTCTCCACACAACCTACCCCATACAACCTCCCTATCCTCCCCACGATACCTCCCTACACTTCCCCACGCAACCTTTCCCACACCGCCTCTCCACATCTCCTCCCCACACCACTTTTTCTACCTGGTAAAACTCACACTAATGAATTTACACTCCCAAAACTCCTCCTAACACGAACACTCTTAGTGACTGGTGAAGGGCTTGGGTAGATTTGGATCCTCTTCATCTTCCTCCTCTTCCCCCTCCTCCTCCACCCCTCCACCTACTTTTCTTCCTCCTCCTCCTCCATCTCTTCTTCCTCCTCCTCCACCTCTTTTCCCCCCCTTCTCTCTTCGACTGATGTTTGGGGGTAAATGGAGAGTGGTGTTGGAAGAGGGGGGGGAAGTTGAGAGAGGGGATAGAAAGAGAGAGGGAGAGAAGAGGACGGATAGATGGAAGGAGGAGTGGAGGAGGAGGAGGAAAAGATGAAATATAATAGAAACTGATGGTGGTGGAGGAGGAGGAAGGAGGGGAGAACAGAGGACGAATAAGAGAAGGAGGAAGAGGAGGAGGAGGAGGGGGTTATGGGAGGGAAGAACGGTGAGGGGAGAGGTGAGGGTCGGGTGGTGTAGACATTAGGCGGTGCATGAGACATAAAGACCTTGGTTGGCTGGCTCTAAGCGGATGAGTGAGACCATACCAACACGCCCT
This sequence comes from Homarus americanus, assembly GCF_018991925.1. Classification (NCBI taxonomy): domain Eukaryota; kingdom Metazoa; phylum Arthropoda; class Malacostraca; order Decapoda; family Nephropidae; genus Homarus; species Homarus americanus. The sequence continues at coordinate 1,963,212 of NW_024748502.1, read as the reverse complement.
GACTCTCCTTGGTGCTGGAGTGTGTGGCTAAGTCAGATATTCAAGGAAATTTGTTGGGAATGAGTTGAAGGGATTGGGGGAGACAAGGGAGGGTTGGAAGGGGTAGAAGTAGGGGTGATTGTAGACGAGGGTAGGAATGGGAGAGGAGGAGGTTGGTTGGAGGGGGTGAAGATGGGGTTGGGAGGACAAGGGTAGGGAGGTGGAGGAGGTTGGGGGATGAGGGTAGGGGGGGGAGAGGAGATTGCGGACGAAGGAAGGAAGAAGGGAGAGGAGGGGATTGGGGAGTGGGTTGGAGGGGGAGAAGAATGGGTTGGGGGACAAAGGGAGAGAAATGGATGGGAGGGGAGGTTACTGGGTGGAAAGTTAAGTATTAATTTGGGTACGTTTTATATTATTTAGCTTTTTCTTTTAGAAATTAATCTTTATTCACCTATGTATTTATATTTATCATTATTTACTTATATTTATTGTCATTTACTTAAACCTTCGCATTTGTTTACTAATCTACTTACAGCACATTTTTTTTACAATTTACTCAATTACTTATCTCAAACGCAATTTGTTAAAGTCATGGAACTTACACACACACACACACACACACACACACACACACACACACACAATCTTACCAACACTTGACATGACCCCTTAAACTATTCCCACCGCCCCAGTTATATGAAACAAAAAAAGATTTTTACCCACCGAAAAACTAAACAGCGGTGTATGTCGGACACGGCTGCCCAGCTTTGCATGTTGACAACAAAACTTAACCGCTAAAATGAACTTAACCCCAAATTTAACTCTAAAATCCTAACCAGAGTCTAAAAAGAAAAAAAAGATGGTGTAAGACAGTGACATTTTTATGAGGAGTTGTTGTCGTGGTCGTAAAACTGTGTGTGTGTGTGTGTGAAGTTGGTCGTGAAAGTTTAAATGTTGTAGGTTCATAGTTCATAGAAACACTGGAAACGTTTTCTACACACACACACACATATATACGTAATGGTTGCCCCTCGTGTAACGAGGATGGCCGGCCCTCGGGCCACCTAGGCGTGAAATTGTTTAAGGTGTACAAGCTGTTACCAAAATAACAACCACACCCTGAGTTAAAGAGTTGCATGATCCAGTGTCAAGGAATAGTCGGAGATGACCGGACAACCCACCAACTGCACTGGCTAACCATTACTTCAGAACACGATCCGCAAATCGATTAACATCCAGGTCCCCAATTACTGCTGGGTAGACAGAGGCAAATGGGGTAAAGAAACTTGCTCATCGCTTCACCTTACCCGGGGATCGAACCCAGATCCACTCGCTTG
>NW_024748502.1:1881896-1956896 GCF_018991925.1 Homarus americanus | reverse complement strand
TCATAGTGCATCCCAAGGAAAAGCACAAAAATATAGCAGTGTAATACCAGACAGTGGGCACATTGTCGGTCATCTTCAAAGTGCCAGTGACAAGGACATAAGAACATAAGAACAGAAGAATGGAGGAAACTGCAGCGGGCCTATTGGCCCATACTGGACAGTCCCATTTACACCCTACCCCTATTGCTCATATAAGCATCCAACCTATGTTTGAAGCTCTCTAGCGTATTCGAGTTAATGATGATATTTCGTAACTTGTTCCATTCATCCACTACTCTGTTTCCAAACCAGTGTTTACCTATTTCGCGTCTAAATCTAAATTTGTCTAATTTGAAACCATTGTTACGAGTTTGCTCCTGGTTGGATAGTTTGAGTACCTTTGTAAAGTCCCATTTGTTTAGCCCTGACTTCCATTTATACACTTCTATCAAATCGCCCCTTGCTCTACGTCTCTCGAGGGAGTGCAAATTAAGATGCTTAAACCTGTCTCTATACTCAAGGTTCCTAATGCCCGGGATTAGTCTTGTCATTCTCCTCTGAATTCGTTCCAATGATTCTATATCCATTCTGTAATACGGTGACCAGAACTGAACTGCGTAATCCAGGTGAGGTCTCACAAGCTCAAGATATAATCGTAAGATGACCTCACTAGTCTTGTAACTAACATCCTTTGTATGAACCGAAGTACTTTATTAGCCTTGTTACGAGCAAAAACACATTGTTTATTTGGCTTAAGGTTCCTACTTATCATTACTCCTAAATCTCTCTCGCAGTCCGATTTCTCAATGGCATCGTTGTTCATCTGGTAACTGGTTTCCCTGTTTACAGTACATCTCCTATACTGAGTACTTTACATTTGTCCACGTTGAATTTCATCTGCCATTTTTCAGACCAAGCGAAAAATTGGTTTAGATCTTTCTGTATTTTTGCAGAGTCCTCGTCAGATTTAATTACACGTCCTATTTTAGTGTCATCAGCAAATTTACTTATGTTGCTGTCTATGCCGATATCTATGTTGTTTATGTATATAATAAAAAATAATGGTCCAAGCACTGAGCCTTGGGGAACTCCACTAGTGACGTTGCTCGAATAGGATTTAGTGCCGTTAATGCTCACTCGCTGTTTCCTGTCCTGTAACCACGCCCTAATCCATTTAAGGATATTACCTTTGATGCCATGTTCTTCTACCTTTCCAATTAGTCTTTCTTGGGGGACTCTGTCGAAGGGTTTGCTAAAGTCGAGATATACCACATCATAATTGTGCCCCTCGTTCACCGATTCGAAAACTGATGAAAAGAATGTTTATGGATTAGTTAGACATGAACGCCCGCTTGTGAAGCCATGCTGGGATTCATTGATCAATTGGTGCTTCTCCAGGTGTTTTAGAATAGAGTTTGAAATGATTACTTCCAGTAATTTGCCTACTATTGATATTAGACTGATTAGACGGTAGTTAGAGGATAGTGATCTTTCCCCCTTCTTGAAAATCGGTATTACATTCGCTATCCTCCAGGGTTCTGGTACTATGCCTCTTTTTAAGGACATGTTAAACAACTTTGCTAAGGGCATACTAAGCTCTTCCTTACATTCCTTTGATACTCTGGCAAATATCTCATCAGGACCAGGTGACGTATTAGGATTTAGGTTGTCTATTTGCTTACTAACATCGTTACTAGTCACTACTATCTCGCTTAATTTGTTTTCTTCACTATCTCTGAGTGGAGTCGGTGCCTCGGGTATCATGTTTAAATTTTCGGTGGTAAAAACTGTTGAAAAATATTTTTTCAGAATATTGCTCATTTCTTCATCGTTATCAGTTAGCTCGCCGGTATCTGACTGTATTGGTCCAATCTTTTCTCGTGTTTTAGTTTCATACATTTGATAGAATCCTTTGGGATTTGTCTTCGCCTCCCTTGCTCTCTTCACCTCATTATTCCTCTTTGCTTTCCTTATCAGGGTCTTAACCCTACCTGCCAATACCTTATAATAATCCCAGAGGTAAATTTCGCCACGATTTATTCTTCTACCTATAGCCTTCCTTTGGCCAATAATGTTCTTTAAATAATTATTTATCCATTTATGGTCATTGTTTTCTGATCTGAGTTTTTTGTATGGTTTGTTCTGTCTTTGTGCATTAAGTAACCCATTATTTAAATTTTCGTGGAACTTGGCAACCTCAGATCTCGTTATCAGGTCGGTTTCAACCGTCTTGTTTAAGGGTGGGGTGAGGGCGGTGTAGTTCATCCCCAAGCGTGATACCCCTTCTCTCAACTGCCTCTTCAAACTATCAAAGTTTGCCCTTCTGAAATCTGGGACTTTTGTGGAATTTTCGTTACGTCTGCCCTGAAAATCTAACTACAAATGTAATTTCTTTGTGATCGCTATTTGCAAGTTCATTCCCTACCTCGACATTGCTAATGAGGTTTTCTTTGTTCTACAGAACAAAATCGAGTATATTATTACCGCGGGTGAGTCCGGTTATATGTTCACTTAAGAAACAGTCTGGATCGTTTCGAGAAAATCCTCTGATTCTGAGTTACCCATAAGGTCAATCCAATCTATTTGGCCAAGGTTAAAGTCGCCTACTATACAGACTGTTGTGTATGGAAGCCCTGCGAATTTCATCCCAAATAAGTCGCTCATTAACTCTATCAAGATTGGGAGGTCTATATATTACTCCTGTGATTAATTTTTCCTTACCATCGATTAATTCTATCCAAATTGTTTCTGTATTTCACTCAGTTTGTATTTCCTTAATTATTTCACACTTCAGATTATCCTTGACATAGATTGCTATTCCACCTCCTTTCCTGATCTGCCTATCGGTATGGAATAATTTGTAAAAATTTGGTATTCGACAGGTAACTCACGTGAGTCTAAGTTGATCCACGTTTCAGTGAATGCTATTATATCGATTTTTTCGGTACATACCAGGGCCCTAATATCATCCATTTTGTTTCTCATACTTCTACTGTTCGCGTAGTAGACATTTAAGTTAGACGTGTTCTGAGTCCTTCCTTTACCGCACTTAGGTTTTAATTACCTGTCTAATTTAGTTTTGTCATCATTCCTAACACTATTTCCTTGAAATCTTTCAGTTTGTTTACCTACTCCACTGCAATCTCCTCCACCCCCGTGCCCATATGTTCCCCTAGTAGTTTAAAGACTTCGATATCTTTTGAACTGCCCCCTCTAGAGACCCAGCCAGGGTTGCCACCCCATCCCGAGACAGGTGCACCCCATCCCTAGCATAAAGGTCCCTTCTGCCGTAGAAGTTGTCCCAGTTGTCAATGAATGGGACTGATATTGTCATGGTTTTGGTATGAATCCGTGGTAGTAGGAGTAGATTATATTATATAAAGATAATAATATGTCGTATTTCTTATTTCTTACCGTAGAGTTCGATACCTTCACACTGGTTACTTACAGGAGATTATGGCGTATCTACGTAGAAGTTCACTCCACCACTCGACATTCCATGAGTTATACTTGATAAATGATGATTTAATGAATTCATTTAATTTTCAACATCCATCTAAGTTATTGGTTATACTATGTCATAACCAATCAGTCATTACCTTTAGTAATAATAAGATAGGATCACAGATACTGGCAGATAATTGCACTTACATTTATTTGTCAAGCTTCCATACAATGATTTACAATTTGCATGGATATATGATTTACTCACGTTCACGCTGTAATAAAATTAATCTTCTAAAAGAGAATTTTAACTTGGGGACACATGTGATTACTCTACTATGGGTATAACTTAACAGAGCCTTAATTCTTCAAGTGATACATTTACTGCCAGCCTGGATTGCTTTTGTTGCAACCAGGCTTCCGCACAAGAACTTCTTTCCACGGGCCACAGCAACAAAAAGTACTCTTGGGTTACCACACATGGTGTCGTGCAGGAGAACTCTGTAAGCGTGACTTGAATTAACCAATAGACCAGCCTGGATTGCTTTTGTCGCAACCAGGCTTCCACACGTGATATTTCCACGGGGATAACAACCTAGGTTAACACACTTAGTCTCGTGTCGACCTTCCACGGCCATAACAACAAAAGGTACTCTTGGTTTACCACACATAGTCTCGCGTCACTGACAGTCTTGGTGGACGGTTGTCGCGGCAAGGAGAACTGGTAAGCGTGATTTGAATTAACCATTTAGGTGCAATAGACCAGCCTGGATTGCTTTTGTCGCAACCAGGCTTCCACACGTGATATTTCCACGGGGATAACAAACCTAGGTTAACACACTTAGTCTCGTGTCGACGACGGTCACAGTAGACCTGGTGTCGTGCAGGAGAACTCTGTAAGCCTGAATTAATTAACCATTTACTGTAGGTTTGATAGGCCAGCCTGGATTGCTCTAGTCGCAACCAGGCATCCACACGTGATATTTCCACGGGGATAACAACCTAGGTTAACACACTTAGTCTCGTGTCGACGACGGTTCACAGGACGGAGTGGCGGTGGAGGACTCTGTGTGGTGTGGTGTCCCGCCCCCTTTCAGGAGGGAAAGGATGGAGAAGACGTCTTAACTAACCCATGGCTCAGGGGATACTACTTAAAATGAGGTTTTTGGGTGTGAAGCGATGAACAGTACAACACTGTTTCACTGCCCACCCCCGTAAAGGCTGGCTGACATATACTAATTGAAAAATACATGTCCCAGTTATGTCTCGCCGGGCGTCTTATCTCTGGTAAAACAAACTTTGGAGTTGGTTGCGTGGGTAAGCCTAACGCAACCCATGACAGATATTGACTTGCAATATCTGTCAAGACGGCCGTTGACACCAACTGCCCTTGACATCCATCCATTGCCAACTTTCCTTCTAGGCAGGACACCACATATGATAGGGATCCCTCCCTTAGTCCTAATACGATCTAAAGCTACCTTGAATTTATCAAGAAGCTCCTCGCTCCTACACTGCCCAATATCATTGCCTCCTGCACTGTGGCAGATAATGGGTTTGTTCCCATTACCAGACAAGATATTGTCCATCCTGTCAACTATACCCCCCACCCCAGCTCCTGGCAAACACACCCTCATCCTATTTTTATTTTTATCACAAAAAGCTCTGTCCAAGTACCGTACCTGTGAGTCGCCAACAATTAAATTTGTTGTACCTTCATTGTCAGCCCTGTCCCTGACTGTACTAACGTCCAATTCATCTATCAAGGGACTGAACGAGTTGGTACACATAGCTATTGTTGTCGTTGTTGTCGTATCCTTGGTGTGTTTTTTCACCACCAGTTTGGTCGTCCTTCTCCTCACAACCTTCCATTCGCCTGAGTTTTCGTCAGACAAGGGCTTTACTTTGTCTCGCCTCTTCCTTCATCCTCGCCATCTCTTCCTTTTATTTCAAGTTCTCTAACGTGGCCCTCTCTATTTCTTCATATATCGTGGATACTGTGTCGGCGACCCTAAGTGCCAGAGACAAGAACTCACGGTGTTTATGTGTTTACGACTGACGAATATTAATAGATGTCTACCAGTGTCAGTGGCCCTCAAAGTGCCGCTAGTGAGTTTATGGCCACCGGGGACAATCACCTCCGTCCGTCCACAACAACAGATATCAACAGATGGCCACCAATTACTTACTCCCGACACTCTCTGAACCTTCTAAAGCGTGGGAACGGTTATCCTGATGGCAGTGTTAGCGCGTGACTCAAGTCACTGAACATATTCCATGCGTGCAGCCGTAGACAGGGGCGTTATAAACAAAATCCCATTAGGACCGTAACCTCCACTGGGAAACCAGAGAAGCCCACCCCTGACTGACAGTTCCATTACACTGAAGTTCTGCGGATATGGTATGATCTCCTGTCTTTACTGCTCTCTAACATCACTTCCCTATCAACAACAAGTTTGACGAGCTGGCAACCACAGTCAGGTCAGCCGCCACTAGCGTCGTTGCCATATGTGAGGCTTGGCAAATTGTGCCTGAAACGTGTCATATTGAGGGATATCAACTCTTTCATCACTTTCGTTCACATGGACGTGGAGGGGGCGTTTGCCCTCTTCTGTCAAGATGACCTACGCCTGTCACGCCTGGACGTTCAAGTCCCAGCAAATGTGGAAGCATTATGGGTACGTGTTGTGCCACGGGCCAACCCGCGCTACACTGCTTCTATCATAATCTGTGTGTCATACCATCCACCTCGCTCACTCACCAGAGACACTCTAATCAATCATCTCATTACCACCTCAGACCACCTCAGAGTTAGGTACCCATGTATCAAGTTAGTATTATGTGGGGATTATAATGAAATTGACAACACTGATATCCAGGACCAGCTGTCACTATCAAAAGTTGTGAACTTCCCCACACACGGTCAAAATACCCTTGACTTTATCTTAACCGACTTAGTGGACCAGTACTAACCACCTCAACCATTGCCTCCTATCGGGTGTAGCACACACCTATCAGTGCTCAAGTACAGAGGCCCTACATTAAGATCTATAGGCCGATTAATGACTCAGCAGTGCGTCTCTTCTGGCAGTGGATAGTTTACCATCCCTGGACTGAAGTACTTAGTGTGGATGACGTGGACACCAAATGGAAAAATTATACCAACACCACCAAGGAAGCTCACCACCACTTCTTCCCCGATAAGTCGGTCAGATCTCACCCAGCTGATTTGCCCTGGATCACACCTCGGATCAAAAAACTTATGCAACAGAGAGACAGAGCCTTTTATCTCAATTACCACAACCGCTACAGGTCCCTTCGCAACCGAGTCATCCGCGAAATACGCACTGCAAAGAAGTCTCACTACCCAACCAAATTGCATCACCTGAAGCAGACCAACATTAGTCAGTGGTATGGCAAGCTTAAAGAACTCTGTGGACTAAACAATAAGACACACCCCCTCCCCTTCCTTAGCCATCTCACTAATGTTGACGCAGCTGAGCAATCAAATAACCATTTCGCTACTATATGCCAAACACTCCCCCAGCTTGACACAACCAATCTCCCTGCTTACCTACCAGGCCCCCTTTCCCACTGACTTAGTAGAAGAATTTTAAGTAGCAAAACGTTTGGACAAACTGAAGTTAAAACGCTTCACCACCCGCATTGACTTACCAATGAAACTCTTCAAGGAGTTCTCCGGAGCTTGTTAAACCCCTCTGCACCATCATCAATGCTTCCCTCAGTCAAGCCAGATGCCCAGCTGACTGGAAGGCATCATATGTGTCACCAGTGCCCAAGTCAACCAGTCCACAAACCTTAAATCAGCTACGACCCATTGCAATCACCCCAATACCCAGCTAAATCTGTGAAAGTTTTGTGTTTGACTGGGCTTATGCTGATATTGCAGGAGCCGTAGAGCCTCAGCAATTTTAGTAATATGAAAACTTCCTCCACCACTCACTGTCTTGTCAGCTTTCTCGACTACATATACCGCCATCTGGAAAAACGAAAAACGTCTGTAGCTGTCGCCTTCATTGACTTCACTAAGGCATTTGACCAAGTCGACCACAATTTAATCATCAACAAAGCTGTGGACATCGGGTTTCGTAGAAGTCTTATACCTTGGCTTACAGACCTCCTCAGTAACCGACGCCAAGCTGTACGCTTCCGAGGGGCTGCCTCCACTTTTCAGTCACTCACCTGTGGCGTCCCCCAAGGCACCAAGATGGGACCACTATGCTTCCTTATGCTTATCAATGATGCCCTAAGAGAAACCCCCGCTCGCTAGAAATATGTCGACGACTCCACGATTGGGATCAGCATCAACAATTCTGCTCCCAACTATACCGCTTTTCAGGATTTATTGAACAGTCTCCGAAACTGGGCCACCAACAACCACGTCACTATCAACCATACCAAGACCATGGTTATGCACATTAACATCTCCTCCGACGTTGTCCCACCCTCTTCCATCACTCTAGGTCCCAACACACTCCAGGTTGTAGATTCCACTAAGCTTCTCGGCGTCACCATAGACAACAAACTAAATTAGAAACCACAGGTCAGTGAAGTTGTCAAATCCTCCAGTTTCCGTTTCCACCTAATCAGCCGACTCAAGTCCCTCGGAGTTACTGACCCCGAGCTCCTCAGTGTTTACTCATCATTCATACTTCCCAAGCTCACCTATGCCTCCCCTACCTGGTCTTCCTCCCTAAATGCCACACAATGTAAACACCTAGAAAAAGTGCAAAAAAGGGCATGCAAGATCATTCTCTCCCCCATCCTACTCCACATATCAAGACGCGCCCAACACACTGACCCTCTCGGCTCTTAGTGACCATCACCACGACCTCCTCTGCAAATTTGGCAAAAAGCTTCTGCACCATCCTCGACACCGGCTCCTACTACCACCTGAGATCACCTGAGATCTCTCGCCCGAGAATTGCTGTTCGACACCACAACCGCATCCAGCCCATACGAGCACGAACTGATCCATATAAGAACAGCCCAGTCCCAACCATTGGAAGAGTTATCAATAACTTGTAATCAACCAGTGTATTCACTCCTAGTCAATCTTACTTTTTTCACTGTCACTATGTTGAAATAGCCCTGTAGTTTGACCTTCTCCCCACCTAGTTATTATATATCTTATTTGTATCATTTATGTTACTTGTGTATTATTTGTAAATCAAGAAACCTATTCCCCAATTACGTAACGGTATATTTTCAGCCTTCGGATGCCATGCTCTTTCAATAAACCGTTAATTATTATTATTATTATTATTATTATTTTTTTTTTTTTTTTTTTACTATTATTATTATTATGATTATTATTAATATTATTATTATTATTATTATTATTACACACAAACACACACACACACACACAAACACACTCGCACATACACACACACACACACACACACACACACACACACACACACACACACAAACAAACAATCATAACCTCAGGGTGGCGTAGAATAGGCAGTAGACAAACAGCGGTGGTGTGTGTCAGGTGCGATTATTAATTTTAATTGTTTATTGGGCTGTTACCTGTGTAATTTAACGGCTAATAAGACTTCCTTCCAGTCTTACACTTCCATGATTAACTAATTATATGGTTTATAATTTTCTTTGGTTAATTTTCAGGTTAATTAATTAAGGCATTTGTGTTGGCATTTGATAATTAATAATTTTTCATTTTTTTTAACCATCAAGTAAAGATAAACTTTGTTTATCTGTATACTGAATTTTATAATTAATTTTCTACTCATAAGTAACTTAATTAATAATTTATTTATGTTTTCGCTCATATATGCCTCAATTAACAACTAATTTGTTACGTTATATTTTGTTCAATACCTGGGTTATTTTACTTATTTAAGATGCTTCATAAGAACATGAGAATGGAGGAAACTGCAGCGGGCCTATTGGCACATACTGGGCAGTCCCATTTACACCCAACCCCTATTGCTCATATATTCACTCAACCTAATTTTGAACTTATCCAGCGTATTCGAGTTTATGATGATATTTGGTAACTTGTTTCACTCGTCCACTACACTATTTCCAAACCAATGTTTACCTATTTCGCGCCTAAATCTAAATTTGTCTAATTTAAAACCATTGTTGCGAGTTCGCTCCTGGTTGGATAGTTTGAGTACCTTTGTAATGTCCCCTTTGTTTAGCCCTGACTTACATTTATACACCTCTATCATATCTTCCCTCACTCTACGTCTCTCGAGGGAGTGCAAATTAAGATGCTTTAGCCTGTCTCTGTACTCAAGGTTCCTCATGCCCGGGATTAGTCTTGTCATTCTCCTCTCAATTCTTTCCAAGGATTCTATATTCATTCGGTAATACGGTGACCAGAATTGAACTGCGTAATCCAAGTAAGGTCTCACAAGGGCAAGATACAGTTTTAGGATGACCTCGCTTGTATTGTAACTAACACTCCTTTATTTGAACCCAAGTACTTTATTAGCCTTGTTTCGAGAAAATACACATTATTTACTTATCATTACTCCTAAATCTTTCTCACATTCGGATTTCTCAATAACATCGGTGTTCATATGGTATCTGGTTTCCCTGTTTACATCTCCTATGCTGAGTACTTTACATTTGTCCACATTTAATTTCATCTGCCATTTTTCACACCATTCGAAAAATTTGTTTAGATCTTCCTGAAGTTTTTGGAGTCCTTGTCAGATTTAATTACACGCCTTATTTTAAAGTCATCAGCAAATTTACTTATGTTGCTGTCTCCGCCGATATCTATGTCGTTTATGTATATTATAAATAATAATGGTCCAAGTACTGAGCCTTGGGGAACTCAACTAGTGACGTTGCTCCAATCGGACTTAGTGCCGTGAATGCTCACTCGCTGTTTCCTGTCCTGTAACCACGCCTTATTCCATTTTACAATATCTCCTTTAATGCCAAGAGCCTCCACTTTTCTTATCAGTCTTTCGTGGGGGACTCTGTCGAAGGCTTTGCTAAAGTCGAGATATACTACATCATAATTTTGCCCCTCGTCCAATGATTCGAAAACAGATGAAAAGAATGTTAATAGATTTGTTAGACATGATCGCCCGCTTGTGAAGCCATGTTGGGAATCATTGATCAACTTGTGCTTCTCCAGGTGATTTCGAATAGAGTTTGAAATGATTGCTTCCAGCAATTTGCCTACTATTGATGCTAGACTGATTAGACGGTAATTAGAGGATGGTGACCTATCTCCCTTCTTGAAAATTGGTATTACATTCGCTATCCTCCAGGATTTTGGTACTACACCCGTTTTTAAGGACATGTTAAACAACTTTGCTTGGGTCATACTAAGCTCTTCCTTACATTCCTTTAACACTTTGGTAAATATCTCATCTGGACCTAGTGACTTATTAGGCTTTAGTTTGTCTATTTGCTTACTAACATCGTTACTACGACCTAATACGTTAGATTACGACCTTTTCCCTCCATTTATGACCTAATACTTTTACCAGTTACCTATGACTGTTAGAATACGACCTTTTGCCTAAAGTTACGACCTATTATCCTAATTCGTCTACCAGCTACCTGCGACTATTAGATTACGACCTCACAAGGTGACTTGGTCCTCCGACTCACCATTTAGGATATTAGTCGAAATTTTATGAGTTCTAACTTTAATTCGACTTAATGGAAGTACATAATTTAGGAAAGTGACCCCCTCCCCCGCCCCCGTCCCTGGTCTCTCTTACTGTCTCCCTCATGCACCGTCTGTCTCTCACTGTTTCGTTGTCTCTTTCTTGGGGTTTGTGTTCTGTCTCTTACTCTCCTTCGATCATATGTGTCAAGCTGTTCTTTGCCCTTTCATATTTTTCTCTCTGTCTCAGTTCATTTCTATATCTAACCTAAAAATACTCCAAATTATCAATATCTATTTAGAATCACACACACACACAGATCCCTCTTTCACGAACTGCTGTTCGACACCATAACCGCATCCCAGCCAATCTTACTTTTGCACTGTTACTACATTGAAATGCCCTGTAGTATGACCCCCCCCACCCTTGTTATTATATATCATATTTATATCACTTATGTTACTTGTATATTATTTGTCAATCAAGTTACCCATTTCCCTGACATGTAAGTGTATATTTTCAGTCTTCTGGCTGCCATGCCATTTCAATAAACCATTAATTATTATTATTATTATTATTATTATTATTATTATTATTATTATTATTATTATTATTATTATCATTATTATTAGTATTATTTTTACACACACAATACTACTACTACGCACACACACACACACACACACACACACAAAGTGAAAATTAAAATGAAAATCAGAATTCTCTATCCCGTGAACGCGTGCACGTTTTTTGAAGCGTTTTCTGCCATAACGAGTCTAAAAAAATCTTCGGTCGTATAATCCAATTTGTGAAGGTAAAAAAAAAAGAAGGGACATATCGCAAATTAAAAGCCAAAACAGATCGCTGAAATCAGGAAATATTTGTTTTTCTCCACTGTAGAATATATGTTTATACCTATCATAATGTTTCTATACAGTGATACAAACAAAATAATCTTTAGTCTTACAAATCATTTAATAAAGCAAAACATCTTATCATTTACGAGAAAAGCTTAATTATTTATCTTAAGGATGGGTGCTCGTAATAGGTTAAGTTTATTTTTAACTATTATGAAACGTGAAAAAATATTTGCTATACTATTCTTAGAAACCTTATGCATTAAAATAAATCTTAATTGAAAAAAAATTTCCGCACAGCTTTTACGAGTTTTCCAAATGTTTTAATATATTGTACTGTACCAAATAAATATTTTTTCTTTAATTCAATTTGTAAACAGGAAAAGAGTAACTCGTAAAGTTAAATGTTAAAACAGAAAGTTATCCCAGTAACAATCTTATCCTCCTTAAAGCCTAATTCTTGAATATTTTTATATTAAGCGAAAAAGTCCTCTTAAGTAGAGTCTAGAAAACATTTTATTTTACTCTTTATTGCACAAAAAATCTTAAAGTCAAGTAGGAAACAGCACTTTATACCAGGAGCAAATGAGCGTTTTTACAAAGACTTAGGAAAAAAAGACAGTCCATTACTACAGTTAGTTACCTTGGCAGTAAATATCACGTAAAATGGCCCACTTAATACGGCAGCCCCTCTCTTTGTCTTGCGTCTCCCCACCTTAAAAAACTCCCCATGAAGGTAAGTGAAAAACAGAACGCTATGTTGGAAGAAAAGAAGCGCGTTTAGCTCTTTAATTCTTTAAGGCAATAACAAGATACACTTCAGCAATAATAATAATAATAATAATAATAATAATAATAATAATAATAATAATAATAATAATAATAATAATAATAATAATAATAATAGTAATAATAATAATAATAACAATAATAATAATAATAATAATAATAATAATAATAATAATAATAATAATTATAATAATAATAATAATAATAATAATAATAATAATAATAATAATAACAATAATAATAATAATAATAATAATAATAATAATAATAATAATAATAATAATAATAATAATAATAATAATAATAATAATAATAATTAATATAAACCACATTAAAATCGAAAAAAAATATCGAAAAGTAATATTAAAGAGAGCAGCTTATATTACCGGACTAACCATAATTATTTTGTTTTGTAATTTGGTCCATAATATGCAGAATTAGAAGATTGAATGTATTACCATGAAGAACTTGAATATTTTACCAAATATCCCAATATTGTGTCTGTAACTTCAGCCACCCTCTCTATCTCACTCTCTCTCTTTCTCTCTCTCTTCTCATCCCTCTCTTTCATCATTCCCCTCCCTCCCCTGTATCATTCTTCTTTCTCTTCCCCTCCTAACCCCTTCCTTCCCCATTTCTTCTCCTCCCCTTCTTCCCCTTTCTCATCTTTCACCCATCACTTCTCTTCTCCTCCTTTTCTACTTTTTTCCTTCCCCCCCTTCCCTCTTCCATCTCCTCCCCCTCCTACCACCCTTTCTTAACCAATTCTATACCTTCCCCTTCTTCCTACTCCTTCACCCTTCCTATTCCTTCACTCTACTACTTCCCCTTTTCCTTCCCCCTCCTACCCCGCTTCTTTTACCTCCCCTTCTTTCCTTCCTTCTCCCCCCTCCCCCGACACAAAAAAAAATCGTAAACTTAAGCGGAAAACAGAACGCTATATCGCAGGAACGGGGTCATTGGCGCTCAGGCCGGAGAGATAAAACAGTGAGAGACAAAGGCGGGCAATAACAGTAACGGAGAGACAGAGACACTCACTATAATCAGGGAGACACGGGCAAGCGGAGAGACACGGACATGAGGGGAGACACGGGCTAGTGAGGAGGGGACAGAGACATGAGGGGAAAGGAAAACATGAGGGGAAAGGAAAACATGAGGGGAGACTCAACACATAAACTTGAATTCGTTGCTGCATGAACCTACTCAGTTATGTGTCCCACTGAGATGATGGAGGGTCACTTATGTGTCCCACTGAGATGATGGAGGGTCACTTATGTGTCCCACTGAGATGATGGAGGGTCACTTATGTTCCCTACTGATATGATGGAGGGTCACTTATGTGTCCCACTGAAATGATGGCGGGTCACTTATGTGTTCCACTGAGATGATGGAGGGTAACTAATATATGTATGTATGTATGTATGTATGTATGTATGTATGTATGTATGTATGTGCGCGCTCGTACCTGACTGCCAATCCAGTTAGAATAAAACGGGGTCATTCTATCTAACGAACAAACACACTCTTGCCATTTGATTGATTTCGAATCGTCGAGGTTAACAAGTTTTTCCCCCTAACTCACATTAACTGGGGCAAAAGAGAGAGAGAACCAATAGGGAAATGGGTAATGGGTGATGAGAGATTTAGTGGGGTAAATGGGTCGACGCCTGAACCCACCAACGCCATGGGGCTCCTGCCTCATAATGCCAATATGTATTTTTTGGGAGGCGTTGGGCCAAAATTTTGTAGTTTGTTTTTGATCAAGTTTGTGTATACTGTATTAGGTGTTATGGTGATGATGATGATGATGATGGTGGTGACGGTGGTTGGGGTGGTGGTGGGAGTGGGAACAGTGGTGATGGTAAAGTGGTGGTGGTCGCGGTACTGGTGGTCGGGGTGATGGTGGAGGTTATAGTGATGAGGGTGGTGGTGGTGATTGGATGGGAGTGGTGGGGATGGTAAGGTGGTGGTGGTGGTGGTGATGTTACTGGAGATGGGGGATGGTGATGGTGGTGTGGTTAGTGTTGAAGGGAAGGGAGTGCTGGGGGTGGTGAGGTGGTGGTGGTAGTGGTGGTGGTTTTGAGGTGGTGGCGGGGTTAGTGGTGGTGCGATGGTAGCGGTGGGGCAGGGAAGGTCGTTGTGGTAGTGGTGGTGTTTAGGTAGTGGGTGGGTTAGTGGTGGTAGGGGCTGTCGTGGCGATAGTGGCGTTAGTGGTGGTGGGGGCGTGGTAGTGGTGGTGGTGGGGTGATGGTGGTGGGGTTAGTGTTGATGGATGTGAATGATGGGGATCGTGAGGTGGTGGTGGTAGTGGTAATGATGGTGGTGGTGGGGTTAGTGGTGGTGGTGGTGGTAGTGGTGGTGTTTGGTGGTGGATTGGAGGGGTTAGTGGTGGTGGGGAGGTGGTGGTGGAGATGGTGTGGTTAATGGTAGGGGATGGTGGTGGTGGGGTTAGTGGTGGTGGTGGTGGTGGGATGAATGTGGTGGGATGGTGAGGTGGTGGTGGTGGTGGTGGAGGTGGTGTTGAGGTGGTTGTGGGGTTAGTAGTGGTGGTGGGGTTAGTGGTGTGTGGTGGTGGTGGTGGTGGTGGTGGCGGTGGTGGTGGTGTAGGGGTGTTGGTGGTGTTGGGTGGTAGTGGTGTTGGAGTAATGGTAGAGTTAGTAGTGGTGGGATGAGTGTGGTTGGGAAGGTGAGATGATGGTGGTGGTGGTGGTGGTGGTGGTGGTGGTGGAGGTGGTGGCGTGAATGTTGGTAATGATGAGGATAATAATTATAATGATATAAATGATGATGGAGAGGGTGGAGGCAGTCGGGAAGGTAGTGTTTATGGTGATTAGGAGTATGAAATGATCATATTGAAAAAGATGGTAATCAAGACAGATTTCTCAGACACAGGCACAGGCACACAGACAGACACATAAACATTCTCACTCACACACACACACACACACACACACACACACACACACACACACTATTACTACTACTAGTACTACTTTGCTATCACTCGGAATCGAGTATGACGATCATCCAGCTATGATACAATGATATGAAATATTAGGGATGTAACCTAGGTTATTGAGTTTTGAGGTGACTAAAGAGACCGTGGAAGCGTCTTTCCTGCGTTGGCGCTTCTCTGCCTCGGTTTGCAGTCGGGCTAACTCGAAAGTATTGACACCTTTTCTTGTGGTGCTCCTCCAAGCGTTACGAGGTGGAGTAATCGACTCCCAATTGAGGGGGTCGATTTGACACTTTTTCAGGATTGTCTTAAGACTATCCTTATACCTTTTCAATTGCCCGCCGGCGTTACGTTTACTATTCGTTACGTGACTGTAAAGTAACTGCTCTGGCAGTCTACTGTCGTCCATGCGGAAAAGATGGCTAGTCCAATGTATTTGTTCATGCATAATGGTAACCTCGATGCTCCTACAGTTGGCGTTAGCAAAAATACTGGCATTTGATCTTTTGTCTTCCCAGCGAACTCGGAGGATGGAACGTAGACTACGTTGGCGAAAGTTTTCAAGTGCCTTGAGGTGCCTCCTATATGTGACCCATGTCTCACTGCCTTATAGCAGGGAGGGGAGGACCACTGCTCAATATACGGGCAGCTTTTTAGATAATTTCAGCTCCCTACAGCTGAAGACACGATTTCGGAGTCTGCCAAAGGCTTGAGATGCACATCTGATCCGATGCTGAATCTCTTCATCGATGCCTGCGGTGGTGGACAAGCGGGAGCCGAGATACCGAAAGTGGGCAACATTAGAGAGGGTAGTAACGTTAAGCTGGGTGGATCGTGGAGGTGTGTTTGACCCTGGGGCAGGTTGAAAGAGAATCTGAGTCATACGTACATTCACCTCAAGACCGAAGTGTACATACGCATCTCCATAGGTGTTCAGGATCTCCTGTAGGTCGTGTTCAGTGTGAGCAACAAGGGTTAGGTCATTTAAATACTGAAGTTCAGTAATGGAAGCTGCCGACACCTTTGTCCTTGCCTGGAGCCAATTTACGTTGAAAACACCCCCTGTCCTTCAGCCGGTACTCGATGTTCACCCTGCTGGCTAAATTGGCACTGGCACGAATAAGGAAGGCAACCAAGAAGATGGCAAAGAGAGTTGTTGCCAGTGCACACCCTTGTTTAACCCCTGTTTGGATGGGGAAGAACTCTGACTGGGTGCCGTTGTGCAGGACACTGCCGTTCATGCCAATGTGGTGTTTGCTCACAGTGACGATGAATTTTGGTACGCAGCCAAAACGGCTAAGGGTCGACTAAAGGGCTTCCCTGTTGACCGAGTCGAAGGCCTTGGTTAGGTCGATGAAAGCCATATACAGGTCACGATGCTGTTTTGTGCACTTTTCCTGTATCTGGCGGGCAGCAAAGATCATGTCAGTGGCGCCACGTGATGGTCTAAAACCACATTGAGATTCAGGGAGGAAGTTTCCCGCCTCAGGAAGAAGTCTGTTTAGGAGAACTCGGGCGATAATCTTGCCAGCTACGGAGAGTAGCGAGATCCCATGGTAGTTGCCACAGTCTGACCGGTCTCCATTGTTCTTATAAATATTGACAATAGAGACGCCTTTAAGAGCTTGGGGGATTTCCTCCTTTTCCCATATATTCTCCAGGAGAGAGTGGAGACAAATGGTTAACAGGGGTACTCCTGCTTTATACACCTCGATTTGGATTCCATCAGGCCCTGAAGCTTCGATATTTTTCCTCTGTTTGATGGCAATAGCTACCTCATAAAGGGATGAAGGATAGCTGAGGTGCGTCATCTCTGGATACTGAGTTACCTGCTGGATATTATCGACATCCACATCAGTGTTTTGGTTAAGCAATGAATGGTAGTGCTCTTTCCAGCACTGAAGGAGGCCTTCATCGTCTTTAATGATGAGGTTACCGGAAGATTAGAGGAGGGGGGCAGCGCAACGAGTGACGTGCCCATAAAATGTTTCGGTGGAAATTAATAATTCGTGCATCTTATGCTGATCTGCAAGTTTTTGTGCTATACATGCTTTATTTTTAAGGCAGTCCTTCCTTACTGTAGATTGCGAAGTTCCCCTGGGCTGCCGCTTTCTTCTTGTGGAAGTTATGAGCTTTGGTTCGAGGCTGAGGGTTGTTTTGCCAGTTAGTAAAAGCAGCATTGATAAGTACTTTGATTGCCGGGTCATTTTCATCAAACCAGTCTTGTGTATTCTCTTGATCTGTCCGAGGGTCTCTCTGCAGGGTTTTGTCATAACAGTAGAAAGAGTATCCCATTCGGCACTTTGATTAACGTTGTTTGCTGTTGGGTTGTTTATAAGCCCATGTTCGAGCTGCTCTCTGAAAGCATGTGCTACTGCTGGATCCTCCAGAGGCTTAGTATAAAAACCTCTTCTGGAGGCTTGCTGACTTCTCCGTTTTGGGGAGACGTGAAGTGAGAGCTTGGATCTGGCAAGGCGATGATGAGTGTTACAGTGGTTTGAGAAACACATGGCACAGGTGATGAGGACATCTCGGAGATCTCTTTCTCTGACAATGATGTAGTCAATATGATGCCAATGTTTGGACCGTGGGTGTTGCCACAAACCCTTGAACTTGTCGGCCTGCCTAAACAAGGTGTTGGTGATAGTGAGGTTGTGTGCAGCACACGTGCTGAGGAGTAGGCCTTTGGAATTACACTTGCCTAGTACAATGCTCCCTATGGTTCCCTGCCAAATATTAGCATCTCTGCCAACTCTGGCGTTGAAGTCGCCAAGGAGCATAACCTTGTCATCTCTGGGGATAGAGGTTAGCACTCTTTTGAGGTCAGCGTAAAAGGCCTCCTTGATGCCATCCTCTGCATCCAGTGTTGAGGCGTATGCAGTGATGAAAAAGGCATGACGTGAGGGATTCAGTGGGACTCGAAACGTCATGACGGCGCTCGTTGATCTCAATAGATATTTCAAATAGCCTGTGTAAGATGCATTGGAGGATTGGCAAAGCCAACTCCATAAATGCGATTTCTATTTGCAGCAGGCTTACCCTTCCAGAAGGTGTAGCCAGACCCCCTTTCTGTGAGTTGGCCCTCATCTGGGAGCCGGGGCTCACTGATGGTTGCTATTTTGATGTTATACCTAGCCAGCTCTTTTGCCACAATGGTGGTTCTTCTTTCAGGATGTGAATTTGTGCCAGTATCCAAAAGGGTCCTGCCATTCCAGGCAGCGACCATAAGAGGTTGTATGGTTTATTTTGTTTGGATCTGTGATTTTGGTTGTGTTTTCGTCCGCATAAGGATGACCTTACTGAGTGCAGTTGTCCAGTCAGGTTGGGTTTTTAGGCAGGCTATGCTTAGGGAACATTTTCCAGCTCCCTTCCCCATGCAGGATGAGCAGAGTGGCTCCCCGAATGGGCTGCTCAGTCGCTCAGACAGGACCGCATTGCACTGCTGCCTAGACTCCAGTGCAGAAATGACCATCTTATCTGTGCCGCCCATGTGCACAGTTGTGACTAGAGACTCCCGGCAGTCATCTTTGCCTGTCCCCATCGCCACTCGTCCGTTACCACAGGACTTTTGGGGGTATTGGGGTTTTGATGATGATGAGAGGTATGATGAGCTGGATGATGGCTGCACGTGAGTTGATTTATGTGGTGAGGCAGAAGCGCAGGCTACAACCACACATCTTGGCTCTCCCTTTTCCTGAACCAGTTGTGCAAGTGTTGCAACAACTACGGAGAGGTAGAGTCACAATAGATTGCCGAGAGCCCAGTTTGTTGGGTTTCGCCTTAGTAACATGTCCATCAGGAATTTGCCTTCGTCCGCCTGTGTAGTCGTTGGGTTTCCATGGTAGTCACCTCTTCCGGCTATACTACCGTTGGGGTCTTGTTGGACATCTGTAAGCATGCCTGCTTGATAAGGGGCTCCATCGCAGATTTTTCGTTCGGGTTTTACTCCAGTAGCCGTATACCTACCAAGGTTAATCCGCAAAGGAGCGGGGCGGTGGTTGGTAGGCGCCAGGACGTGTCCACATGCCAGTGGGCCTATGCTCAGTCCTGCTGGGGCCCACTTCTACTCTGAGATTCCCTGCTGATCTAGCCTGGGACCACGAGGCACCCAGTTACCGTGTGTTGCCACGAGGAGGCTCAGCAGGAGTCTTGATGGTGAGGAAGCTTTGTACTGGCAGGGGAAGACTTATGCAAGTTGCTTCTCTTTTCGCCACGAGGGCTAGCCAGCTTCGGCAGCTGACAGCGAGAGGGAGCAAGCAGTGGTTGCCCCTTAACACTAACATAGTGCTGCCACTGTAGACGCATTACACCGCCCTGTGTGTGACCCTACACACACATACACACACACACACACACACACACACACACTTCGTAATGTTGCACTAGTCGTAATGAGATATGAATTACAGGCAATTGCATTTCCTTGAATCTGTTAAATATGTGACTGTGAAATTAACATCTACGAAAAGAAAACGAAAACATTTAAACCGACAAACTGTTCATTAGTTTATTCCGCGCACTATAATCATATATTAAAACATTCTCTAAGGGCTTACATGATTTTCTACATTTGTCTGTCTTTTTCTATCTGGCTATTTGTCTCTCTGCCTATCTATCTAATTATCTATCAAACTTTCTCTCTCTTTCCTGAAAAAATTTGTAATTCCTCTCTCTCTCTCTCTCTCTCTTTCCGTCACACTCTTTCGAAAATATACAGTACTGACCAGATTCACCCTCCAACGCGGATGTTAATATTCAAATCAAATTCGCTTTTCAAATCATTTACATAACAAAGCATCTGTTACAGGTGTTGATAAAGTTATTGGTACAGGTATGTTTATACACAGGTGTTAGAGGTACATATAAAAAAAAAAAAAAAAAAAAAAAAATATATATATATATATATATATATATATATATATATATATATATATATATATATATATATATATATATATATATATATATATATATATATATATATATATATATATATATATATATATATATATATATATATATATATATGCAAGTAAATCACTGTAGGTGCGCGTGATCTAGGTATATGCTGATAACCACAAGGAAAGAAGAAAACACGAAGTTACCAAGCGCTTTCGTGTAATTCACATCTTCAGGCGTGAGTACAGACTAAAGAGAAATACAAATCAAGGTGTATATATACAGAGGAGGGTGAGACCAGGTCCACAATGGTCAGGTATTAGGTAATGACCCTACTAATCTTTCTTCTTTCCTTGTGGTTATCAGCATATATATATATATATATATATATATATATATATATATATATATATATATATATATATATATATATATATATATATATATATATATATATATATATATATATATATATATATACGGTGATTTCCTACAGGTGTTATATGGTGTTAGAGGTACATCTGTAGGTACAGTTCTTCCACAGATGTTGCAGGTGTTGTTAGAGGCACAAGTAAAATTTTAGTGATTATGTACATGTGTTAAAAGATGTTAGTATGATTCCATAAAAGTGATAAAGATGTTAGTACACTCACTCACTCATACTACTTAATATTCCTCCTTCAAGTGGGTAAGGTGCAGGTACAGGTAATAACAATGTTACACTGCCTTTAACGACACAAAAATATCAAAATTACTTATAAAATAACTTCCACATGTTAATTTTATGGTGACTGGGTAGGCTTAAGTACACACGACAACAACATCATTATTATCCTACACACTAACTAGAACAAGGATAACAATAACAACAACAGCATCATACACAGTACAGTAATTCCTACATGGTTGCAACATATGAATAACCCCCAACCTTGGTCTCGCTCTCTCTCTCGTAAGAACAACATGTATTGTCACCAATATTGGTATTATCTATATCGGCATTAATATCTATCTTCACTATAATAGGAATAGTCTCAGCATGTTAGTATTAATTAAGGTCGTGTCAACCATTGCTATTCACTCCCTATGACATTCACTATAAGATACGTGAATAGTATAACTTAAAGATCACAAAATATTCATGAACACATAATATAAATACAAGAATGAGAAAGACGCAGAAAAAAAACATATTGCCTGGTAGATCATAACACGTACTAATATATTAATGTATTCATGGATGAGCGAGTTAGAATGTATTAATAAACTACAAAAACATCATTTTAATTGCATACACCAAGGGTACTACGCGTGTTAAGGTAATAAGGATACTTTTGATTTTAACATACACCAGTATACTGAAATATACCAATGATATATAGATACAATAACGCACTTGAGGAAGATATTCTATATGATATAAGCTCATTAACGCACTAAACAACATTTCGCGAGGGGAAAGGTCACGGCAGACTCAGCTCCCCGGGATAAATTGTTGGTAACGGCTAGTGCTACTTGTGAACAGGACTGTGCCCTTCTGAGGGCTGAGCTACTTGAAATTAAAGGAAGTGACAGCGAAGATGAAGGAAGAAGACACAAGACAAGGAAAGCCCGTGTCTGACGAAAACTCAGGCTAATGGAAGGTTGTGAGGAGAGGGACGACCAAAATGGTAGTGAGAAAAACACCTAGGAAACGACAACAGCTAAGTGTAAAAACTCTTTTAGTCCTTTGATAGACGAATTGGACGTTACCATAGTCAGGTAAAAACCTTAATTGTTGATTCAGGTGCAGTACCTGGATAGAAACTTTTGTGGTAAAATAAAAATAAGATGAGGGTGTGTTTGCCCAGGAGCTTTGGGGTGGGGATATAGCTGTCAGGGTGGACAATATCTTGTCTGGTAATGGGAACAAACCAGTATCACCTCAGTGCAAGGAGAACCAATGATATTGGCCAGTGTAACAGTGAGCTCATTGATAAGTTCAGAACCTTCATAGAGCATTACGTTGAAGGTAGGGATCTAACCTATGTGGTGTCAAATGTATCAGAATCGAATATGTTTCCTAGTCAACATATAACCGAACCCCTCAGGGGTAATAATATACTCGATTTAATTCTTATCATTTTGTAATAATAAAGAAATTGGGAAAAGAACTTGCCAACAGCGATCACAAAGAAATTAGATTTCAATTAGAATTTAATGGCAGACGCAAGGAAAATTCCATTAAAGTCCCAGATTTCAGAAGGGCAAAATTTGATAGGTTGAAAAAGCAGCTGAGAGAAGGGGTATCACATTTGGGGATGGATTACATGCACTTGAGGTGACCTCACACAATGTACACACAGAGGGCGACCTCACTTTACCTGGAGACCTGACAACGATATCCTCACAAAATATAAAGGTTGGGGATGACCTGATCACAAGATCTGAGGTTGACGAGTTCCACAACAATTTAAATAATGAGTTACTTATTGCACAAAGGCAGAACATACCATACAGAAAACTCAGATCACACAACAATGACCCTAAATGGATAAATAATTACTTAAAGAATATTATTGGACAAAGGAAGGCTATAGGTAGAAGAATAAATCGTGGTGAAGTTTACCTCCGAGATTATTATAAGGTATTGGCCGGGAGGGTTAAGACCGAGATCATAAAAGCAAAGAGGAATAATGAACTGAAGGTAGCAAGGGAGGCGAAGTCAAACCCCTAGGGATTCTTTCAAATGTATCAAACTATAACACGAGAAAAGATTGGACCTATACAGTCAGATACTGGCGAGCTAACTCATAACGAAAGAGAAATGAGCAATAATCTGAACAAATATTTTTCAAGTTTTCACCACCGAAAATTTAAACATGATACCCGAGGCACCGACTATATACAGAGATAGTGAAGAAAATAGATTAAGCGAGATAGTAGTGACTAGTAACGACGTTAATGAGCAAATAGACAAGTTAAAGCCTAATAAGTCGCCAGGTCCCGATGAGATATTTGCCAGAGTATTAAAGGAATGTAAGGGAAAAAAACCTTAATATGCCCTTAGCAAATTTGTTTAACCTGTCTTTAAAAACGGGTGTAGTACCAGAATACTGGAGGATAGCGAATGTAATACCGATTTTCAAGAAGGGAGATAGATCACTTTCCTCTAACTATCGTCCAATGAGCTTAACATCAATTGCACGAAAATTACTGGAAACAATAATTTCAAACTCTACTCGTAATCACCTGGAGAAGCACAAGTTGATCAATGATTCACAACATGATTCACAAGCGGGCGTGCATGTCTAACTCATCTATTAACATTCTTTTCAGCTGTTTTCGAATCAGTGGACGAGGGGCACGACTATGATGTGGTATATCTTGATTTTAGTAAAGCCTTCGACAGAGTCCCACAAGAAAGACTAATAAGAAAAGTGGAGGCTCATGGCATTGGAAGAGATATTCTAAAATGGAATAGTGGGTGGTTACAGGACAGGAAACAGTGAGTGAGCATTAGCGGCATCCGATTGTTGTAACATCACTAGTGGAGTACCCCAAGGCTCAGTACTGGGACCATTATTATTTAATATATACATAAACGACATAGATATCGGCGTAGACAGGAACATAAGTATATTTGCTGATGACACTAAAATAGGGCGTATAATTAAAACTGACGAGGACACTGCAAAACTACAGGAAGATATAAAAACAAACTCGAATGTTCTGAAAAATGGCAGATCAAATTCAATGTGGACAAATGTAAAGTACTCAGTATAGGAGACGTAAACAGAGAAACCAGATGAACAACGATATTATAGATAAATCCGTATATGAGAAAGATTTAGGAGTAATGATAAGTAGGAATCTTAAGACAAGAAAATAATGTGCATTTGCTCGAAACAAGGCTAATACAGTACTTGGGTTCATGCAAAGGAGCGTTAGTTACAAGACTAGAGAGGTTATCCTAAAATTATGTCTTGGGCTTGTGAGACCTCACTTGCATTAAGCGTTCAATTCTTGTCACCGTATTACAGAATGGATATAGAGACACTAGAACGAATTAAGAAGAGAATGACAAGACTAATCCTGGGCATAAGGAACCTTGAGCCCAGAGACAGGTTAAAGCATCTTAATTTGCAATCCCTCGAGAGACGCTGAGTGAAGGGCGATATGATTGATATGTGTAAATGGAAGTCAGGGTTAAACAAAGGTGATATAACAAAGGTACTCAAACTATCCAACCAGGAGCGAACTCGTAACAATGGTTTTCATTTAGACAAAATTAAATTTAGGCGCGAGATAGGTAAACATTGATTTGGAAATAGAGTAGTGGATGAATGTAACCTGTTACCAAACACCATCATTAACTCGAATATGCTGGATAGCTTCAAACATAGGTTGGATGGATATATGAGCGATAGGGGTTGGGAGTAAATGGGACTCCCCAGCATGGGCCAATAGGCCCGCTGCAGTTTCCTACATTCTTACTTTCTTATGTTCTTATCACTACACAAACGCAAATAATAAAATCACTTCACCATAACAACTGAACCGGACAATCAGAAAGTCTCTCTCTCTCTCTCTCTCGCTCTCATGATTCCTCCCCAGAGACCAGACCTCAACACTCTGGCAGACTTGTAAATTGTAAAACTCTGAAAGATACGCCATAACCGAGTACAAGTATTTGAAAACACGTTGCACTATTTGCATAATCCTATACTCTGGGAAAACTGGCTTGAACTTTTGTAGGCGTCGAGTTAAGGATGAGAATGTGTATGTATATATGTATGTATGTATGTATGTATGTATGTATGTATGTATGTGTGTGTGTGTGTGTGTGTGTGTGTGTGTGTGTGTGTGTGTGTATGCGGGTGTGTGAAAACCTCCCTGTACCGAGGCGTTGATATCTGAGGCTTCTATTTCTTTCTTTGCGTTCGTTTAGCATAATTTAAAGATTTTTATTTACTAGTCTCTCTTACCTTAAAGAGTAAATTGGATATTGTACTCTCTTTTTTTTCGTAGGCTTTGTGTATACATTAATGTTACTACTATTCGTGAAGGTTAGGATCGAATTGCAAAATTAAATGTCAAAATTTTTTTTTTGGTTAGTAGTAAAAAAAAATCAGTATTGATTTTTGGTATTTATAATAACCTTGTTTTAAGTAATGATGTAATTCGTGCATGATAACAAATAATAACCTTTATGTACCTATGAACGTGTAATTTATTCATTTATAGTAAAGTGATGCTCTAACCTCGCCACAGTTGTGTTCTGACCTCGCTCGAGGAAAGGTCACGGGAAACTTAACTCCCGGGGATAAATTGTCGGCAATAGCCAGTGCTACTTGTGAACAGAGCTGTGCCCTTCTGAGGGCCGAGTTAAAGAAGGTCAAAGAAGAAAATTTAAAATTAAAGGATGTGATAGCGAGGATGAAGGAAGAAGACACGAGACAAGGAAAGCTCGTGTCTGACGAAAACTCAGGCGAATGGAAGGTTGTGAGGAGAAGAACGACCAAAATGGTAGTGATAAAAGACACCAAGGAAACGACAGCAGCTAAATGTAAAAACTATTTTAGTCCTTTGATAGACGAATTGGACGTTAGCATAGTCAGCGTCAGGGTTGAGAGGGAAGGTACGAAAACCTTAATTGTTGGCATTTCCCAGGTACGGTACCTTGAGAGACCTTTTGTGGTAAAAAAAAATAGGATGAGGGTGTGTTTGCCAGGAGCTGGGGTGGGGGATATAGTTGACTGGATGGACAATATCTTGTCTGGCAATGGGAACAAACCCATTATCTGCCTCAGTGCAGGAGGCAATGACATTGGCCGGTGTAGGAGTGAGGAGCTAAAGAACGTATTAGGTTGAAGGGAGGGATCCCTATCATATGTGGTGTCCTGCCTAGAAGGAGAGTTGGCAATGAATGTTTGTCAAGGGCAGTTGGGGTCAACGGCCGTCTTGACAGATATTGCAAGTCATTATCAGTCCCATTTCTTCACAACTGGGAAATATTTTACGGCAGAAGGAACATTTATGCCAGTGATTGGGTGCGTCTGTCTGGGGATGGGGTGGCAACCCCGGCTGGCTCTCTCTAGAGTTGCAGTTCAAACGATGTTGAAGTCTTTAAACTGTTAGGGGGGCCATATGGGCAGGGAGGTGGAGGAGACTGCAGTGGGAGCAGGTAAACAGAGTGAGAGGTTACAGGGAAATAGTGCTAGGAATGATGACAAAACTAAATTAGGCAGAGAGTTAAAACCTAAACGCGTCAAAGAGAGGACTCAGAACACGAATAACTTAAATGTCTACTACGCAAACAGTGTGAGTATGAGAAACAAAATGGATGAAATCAGGGCGGTGGTATATACCGAAAAAATCGATATAAAAGCATTAACCGAAACATGGATAAACTTAGACTCACGTGAGTTACCTGCCGAATACCAAATTGCAGATTACAAATTATTCCATACCGATAAGCAGATTAGAAAAAGAATTGGAGTAGCAATCTATGTCAGGGATAATCTGAAGTGTGAAATAAATAAGGAAATAAAAACTGAACTGAATACAAAAACATTTTGGATAGAATTAATCGATGGTACAGAAAAATTAATGGCGGGAGTAATATATAGACCTCCTAATCTTGATAGAGTTAATGAGCGACTTATTTGGGATGAAATGCACAGGGCTTCCATACATAGTAAAGGCGACTTTAACTTTAGCAAAGTAGATTGGATCGACCTTACAGGTAACTCAGAATCAGAGGATTTTTTTGAAACAGTTCAGGACTGTTTTCTAAGTCAACATATAACCGAACCCAACCGGGGTAATAATATACTCGAATTAGTACTGTCAAACAGAAAAAACCTCATTAGCATTGTCGAGGTAGAGAACGAACTTGCCTACAGCGATCACAAACAAATAAGACTTCAATTAGAATTTAATGGCAGACGCAAGGAAAATTCCATTCAAGTCCCAGATTTCAGAAGGACAAACTTTGATAGGTTGAAAAGGCAACTGAGAGAAGGGGTATCACGTTTGGGGATAGAATACATGACCTCAAACAATGTACCCACAAAGGGCGAGATCACTTTACCTGGAGACCTGACAACGATATCCTCACAAAATATTACGGTTGAGGATGACCTGATCACGAGATCTGAGGTTGACGAGTTCCACAACAATGTAAATAATGAGTTACTTAATGCACAAAGGCAGAACATATCATACAGAAAACTCAGATCAGACAACAATGACCCTGAATGGATAAACAATTATTTAAAGAATATTATTGGACAAAGGAAGGCTATAGAAGAATAAATCGTGGTGAAGTTTACCTCCGAGATTATTAATTGGCCAGTAGGGTTAAGACCGAGATAAGAAAATCAAACAGGAATAATGAACTGAAGGTAGCAAGGGAGGTTAAGTCAAGCCCCAAGGGATTCTTTCAAATGTAACAAACTAAAACACGAGAAAAGATTGGAACCAATACAGTCAAATACCGGCGATCTAACTGATAACGACGCAGAAATGAGCAATAATCTGAATAAATATTTTTCAACAGTTTTCACCACGGAAAATATTAACATGATACCCGAGACACCGACTATATACAGAGATTGTGAAGAAATAGATTAAACGAGATAGTAGCGACTAATAACGACATTAGTAAGCAAATAGACAAACTAAAGCCTTATAAGTCCCTATGAGATATTTGCCAGAGTATTAAAGGGATGTAGGGAAGAGCTTAGTATGCCCTTAGCAAAATTGTTTAACATGTCCTTAAAAACGGGTGTAGTACCAGAATCCTAGAGGATAGCGAATGTAATACCGATTTTCAAGAAGGGAGATAGATCACTTTCCTCTAAGTATCGTCCAATCAGCTTAACATCAATTGTACGTAAATTACTGGAAGCAATAATTTCAAACTCTATTCGAAATTACCTGGAGAAGCACAAGTTGATCAATGATTCCCAACATGGCTTCACAAGCAGGCGTTCATGTCTAACTAATCTATTAACATTCTTTTCAGCTGTTTTCCAGTCAGTGGACGGACTATGATGCGGTATATCTCGACTTTAGCAAAGCCTTCGACAGAGTCCTCCACGAAAGACTAATAAGAAAAGTGGAGGGTCATAGCATTGGAGGAGATATTCTAAAATGGCTTAATGCGTGGTTACAGGACTGAAAATAGCGAGTGGGCACTAAATCCGGTTGGAGTAACTTCACAAGTGGAGTACCCCAGGGCTCGGTACTTGGACCATTATTATTTATTATATACATAAACAACATAGATATCGGCGTAGATAGCAACATAAGTAAATTTGCTGATGACAATAAAATAGGGCGTGTAATTAAATCTGACGAGGACTCCGCAAAACTACAGGAAGATCTAAAAAAAAATTCCGAATGGTGTGAAAAATGGCAGATGAAATTCAATGTGGACAAATGCAAAGAATGTGATAAAGATTTAGGAATAATGATAAGTAGGAATCTTAAGCCAAGTAAACAATGTGTATTTGCTCGAAACAAGGCTCATAAAGTAATTGGGTTCATACGAAGGAATGTTAGTTACACAAAACTAGAGAGGTCATCCTGAAACTATATCTTGCACACGTGAGACCTCACTTGTATTACGCAGTTCAATTCTAGTCACCGTATTACAGAATGAATATAAAATCCCTAGAAAGAATTCAGAGGAGAATGACAAGACTAATCCCTGGCAATAGGAACCTGCAGTACAGAGAAAGGTTAAAGCATCTTAATTTGCACCCCCTCGAGAGACGTAGAGTGAGGGGCGATATGGAAGTCAGGGCAAAACAAAGCGGACATAGCATAGGTACTCAAACTATTCAACCAGGAGCGAACTCGTAACAACGGTTTTAAATTTGACTAAATTAGGTTTAGGTGCGAAATAGGTAAACATTGGTTTGGAAATAAAGTAGTGGATGAATTGAGTAAGTTACCAAACATCATTATTGACTCGAATAAGATGGATACCTTCAAACATAGGTTGGATGGATATATGAGCGAGAAGGGTTGGATGCAAATGGGACAACCAGTATGGGCCAGTAGGCCTGCTGCATTTTCCTTCATTCTTATGTTCTTATGTTATAGTTGAATATATAATTTTTTCACTATTATCGAAGCCCCAAAAAATTATTTCTTGATTTTTTTAATATTCTTTGTGTATATGTTTACGTAATTATTTTATTTATATAAGTTGGAAAAAATCCTCAAGGAAAACGTTCTTGGGGTCTTTATCTTCTTCTATAAAATCGTCTTAGCATAACTGAATATATCATATGTTGTGCCCCTGGTGGTGACAGTATAAATCCAATATTGAAACTTCTAATACTTTTTTGTGTGAATCTATTTACGCATCTATTTGTATTTTATATTATATCAAAATACTATATCAACATTAGGGAACACTTGTGATGCACCTCTTAGGGGAAATAAGCATAACAGACCACCACAAAAGATATACAGTATGTAAGACTCATAGAATTATATAGCAAACATAAAAAAAACAGTGTTTTACCTGGTTCTCCTCTTCGTTATATATATATATATATATATATATATATATATATATATATATATATATATATATATATATATATATATATATATATATATATATATATATATATATATATATATATAAGATACATGAAATATATACCAAACTTTAGAAATCACAACATGCATATCAGAAACCACAAGAGACACGTGCTAAAAAACAAAACAATACGAAATCCATTTATTCATTAGAGACCACTCTGGTTATCTACCGTGCCGAGATACACATGTTACTCACAGCTGTATCAGGTTATAAAATTCGCATTCAAATTCATATTGGCTTTTACACTTGGGGGGAAAAAAGCCATACACCGATAATAGAGTTTCGACTCGTATATAAAATCATTTTGTGTGTGTGATCTCTCGAACACACACACACACACACACACACACACACACACACACACACACGAGATCTGGTGAATAAACAAATTATCTCCCGGATTTTGAGTCCTTATCCACAAATATTATTTTATGTTAATTGTTTTCCTTAATTGATGTGAAGTGAACGTGTCTTGTTGAGGTAGAGTCTCAGTGTGATTTTTGTGTCATTTATTAGCGTTATATTCAATGTCTAGCTAAATTAATCCGATTATTTTCGTTCTCATATCACAAGTTACAAGAAAAATTAACCTTACGAACCTTTCAGAATTCTTGTGTGTGTCTTAGCATAAGTCGGTTTGTTAGACGGGTTCTTACATCACAAGTTATGGGGAAAATTCAGCGTTCAAACCTCTCAAAATACACTAAATTCCTTTATCATATATAGCTTATTGAGTTCTTAAGGCTCAAATTATAAGTAAATTCAACGTACCCAAATGAACATACAAACATTTGAAAATGTGTATTTGTATCGTAGCATAAGTCAACTAGTTTGGTGGTGTTCTTACATCACTATAGTTAAGAGGATTCAACATACGAACCTTCCAGAATCCATGTTATTTGGTCATAGCTTGAGTCAGAGATGGTTATATTCTTAAACTTGATACTTACGATGAATATTCAACTTACGAACCTTTTAGAATTCTGACTGTGACGCATACGAGAGAGGGATGGGGGGAGGGGGATATTTGTGGGTTTTCTTATAAGACGTCGTACCGCACGTCTTCAGGGTTTATCAAGCATAATATTAGACTCGGTGTAGCGCGGCTCCCTTGTGTCAACATTACTAAAAGAACAGCCCCGCGTCTGGGTCCTGTGGCGCATGACTGAATTAATCTTGTTATTCCTCGCCACTCTCGCTGAGGGAGGCTGTAGATATACTGTAACTGGTATTCGTGTGTTTGTTTGTTTGTGTTCGCGCGCGTGTGTGTGTGTGTTTTATTTACATGTGTGTGTGTTGGATTTTATCTGCGAGTGTGTCTGCATCTCAGAGTGTGTATGTGTGGGTGTTTGCTCTTGTGTATGTATGTATGTGTGTTCGTGTGTGTGTTTTATGAGGCGTGATTACAAACACGTTACTTAGAAGAAATAGCTGTGACATTTAACCAAACTTAATATACTCTGTATACTGAGTTCTGTGTGCAATAACGACATATCGATGACATAGCCGTAATACAAATTACATGTGAATAGCAAACCTAACCTCACCTAACCTAACCGCACTAACGTAACCATACAAAATTAACTGTACTAAGGTTGAGAATAAGGGAAGGTGGAAGAGAAAGTAGGAGGGAGGGGAAGGAACAAGGAGGGGGAATGAGAGAGGAGGGGGAGAAGGGAGGAGAAAGAGAAACAGGAAGAGGAGGAATAGGGATCAAAGGAAGGAGAGAGAGGAAATGATGGAGAGGGAGGAAGAGAAGGAGAGGGTACCAAAAATCTATCTTGGAAAAAACCTTATGAAAACTATTTTTTACTCTTTCAAGGATTCAGATTTGAAATACACACACACACACACACACACACAGACACACATAAAGCCGAAAATAAGACGTATGTCACAATAATATGTAAACAAAGGGACGGTGGAGATTTGTTTATGTAAGGAGATAAATATGTCGAAGAAGAAAGATATATGTGGAGGTCAAAACGTTATGTAAACTAACGGAATTATGAAGAAATTACTGGGAAGAACTTTTTTTTAAATTTTTGTACTGTGTCAACCATTAAATTATTTCATTGCTTACAGTTTAAAGGCTACAGTACGGTGGCTTAACCCCTTGAGTTCGGTGGTTTAACCCCTTAAATACGGTAGCTTAACCCCATGAGTACGGGTTTAAGCCCTTGAGTACGGTGGTTTAACCCCGAGAGTATGGTGGCTTAACTCCTTGAGTATGTTGGCTTAACTCCTTGAGTATGGTGGCTTAGCCAATTGATTATGGTGGCTTAACCACTTCAGCATGATTGCTTAACCCCATGAATACGGTGACTTAACCTTTTGAGTACGATGTCTTAATTCCTTGATTACAATTACTTAATTCCTAAGTACGATATTATTGTACTCAGGTTTTAAGTCATCGAACTCAAGTCCACCCCCTCTCTGTCTCTCTTGCTTTCTTCTTCCTTCTTATCTCTTCAGTGTCACTCTTTTTCTTTCCTGAATCCACCCCCCTTCTCTCTCTCTCTCTCTCTCTCTCATCTTTACTTGGAACAGAAATGAAAATGATCCTTTTACATACATTTTTCATATCCAATAAAAGGCCCAGCAGCCATTTAATTAAATCCGGATGTTGGAAAATGGCCAAATATTCCCTTTAATGGAAGTAAAAGATTTTCAGAAGCATGTTGTGTTTACGTAAAAATATTTTGCGTTAATGTTGAATACTGTACTATTTTTTTTTTGTCTTCCGAATCCATTAAATAATT
This sequence comes from Homarus americanus, assembly GCF_018991925.1. NCBI lineage: Eukaryota > Metazoa > Arthropoda > Malacostraca > Decapoda > Nephropidae > Homarus > Homarus americanus. Next base: position 1,923,975 of record NW_024748502.1, on the reverse strand, counting down.
TGTCTCATTGTGAAGGCTTTGTCGTCATTGTTCGTTCGTTGATACTGATGTTGTTATTGTTTTTGTTTTGTTCTCGGGTTTTGATGACCCAGTGTGAGTCATTCAGGGCCAACAATAGCCCATTTTATGACTCAGACAGAAATTTTTATGACTTTACGACAAACTAAACAATTTTTCCTGTTTTTCTGTATTATTATTTAATGTCACATTCTTGGTATTGATGTCTCAGGATGAGGCATTGAAAGGTAATAATCTCTCATTTTATGCCTCTGACGCACAGTACATTTACAGGTGATAATGTCTTATTTTATGGCTCTGTCGTATACTTAAAAACATGAGAAAAACTGGTGTGAATTATTCTATATAACTATAATTAAAATGTAACATAATTTTTACCCGATTTTAATTAAGAATATTAGGTTTAAGCGAGACAGTTAATAGCTCACTGAAATACTTAACACTACGTACACGTCTTAAAGGAAACACTCTAGTAGTTAAAATCATTTCCTTTTAAAATGTATTACAATTTTTACTAACCTAACCTAAATTAAAGTAACCATACTGACATACCCAAACTTAACACTAACCTAAACTAACTTACCCCATCCTAATCATAACCTAACCTAAATTAAAGTAACCATACTGACATACCCAAACTTAACACTAACCTAAACTAACTTACCCCATCCTAACCATAACCTAACCTAAATTAAAGTAACCATACTGACATACCCAAACTTAACACTAACCTAAACTAACCTACCCTATCCTAACCATAACCTAACCTAAATTTAAGTAACCATACGGACATACCCAAATTTAACACTAACCTATACTAACCTAACCTATCCTAACCATAACCTAACCAAACGTAATCTCACCAAACGTAACCTAACCTAACGTTATTTAACCTACGCCGAACTAACGCTAAAATAATTTAATTTAATCTAACCTAACATAATCTAACATTACCTAAGATAACGCTAACCCAAGGTTAACGCAAACCTAACCTATGCCAACTTAACCTAACAAACCTAACCTAATTTAATCAAACCTAAATTAATGCTACCCAAACCAGACCAAAGCAAACTAAACCAAACTAAACCCCTCCAGGTGGCATTAGGGTGTTTAAGCACATAATTATCAGGTAAAATAAACTCTGAGAGGTGAGGGCGGAGTTAATCTTGACGTGTTACCTATCATCCAATACCTATTATCCCCAGCTGCTGGAGTTCAGTGTCTTACGTCTCAAATATTCACACGACAATTGACACACCGTTAAGAACAACACCAAACTAATTTACCAACTTCTACACAATTTTTGACATTGTCGCCGGCGTGAAGTTTTCCTCAAAGGGTTATAATGACAGTATGTGTGTGTGTGTGTGTGTGTGTGTGTGTGTGTGTGTGTGTGTGTGTGTGTGTGTGTGTCTGTGTGTGCGTGTGTGTGGGGCAGAGAAGAATGATAGGGAAGAATGGCAGTGTGATGTGGGAGGGAAGAAGTGTACTGTGTGGCAGGGAGGAATGATAAGGATAATGACAGTGTGGTAGGGGACGGAAGAATGGTAGTGTGTGGGAGGAAGGAATGACGGAGTGACAATGTGGAATGACGGTACATGACAGTGTACATGACAATGTGGAATGACAGAACACGACAGAAGGATAATGACAATGGCGACACAATGACAATAAACAATGACAGGGAGCGATAACAACAGTACGAGAGACAGAATAATAATAACAGTAACACGAAAGAGCGAAATTGCCAGGACATGACAAGAGTCTTAATGACAGCCAGCCAGCACGTGACAGGTGTGAACATATCAACATGTGACCTAGTTTGTATAATGAAGTAATAATCTCAAATTAGCTTGTAATGTTCTCTGAGCTGGTCATTTTGAAAACGAGGCCACGTGTTTGGTAATTTTTTAACCGGATGTGTGTCTGTCGATGAGTCATTTTTGTGTTCTGTCGAGCGGAAAATTTCCTTGACATCGTTTGTTATTTTTGCTGCCGAAAATCTCTGTTCTTCCGCACTCTTTAGTGAAGTATACAATGTTCTGCTATGAGTTATGTTTAGATGGAAAAAAAGTAATTTTCATTAACTGACTGTAATCGCTTTCACAGACACACAGACAGACGGACGCAGACACAGACACACAGGTACACACACAAACACGCAAGCACACAGACAGGCGCATAGATACACATGTAGACACATACTCACAAATAGACACACGCATACACACAAGCACACTTCATGTAGATCTACAATGGAAATGCGGACAGGATAGAGAGAGATAAATAGAAGCATTGACACAGTCAAATAAAGACACGGACACGGACACAGACACAGACAGACACAAGGACACATACAAATATCCAGACACACAGAGAAACACATACAGACACACAAACACACAGGTTGATTGACACACAACACAAAGACACACAGCCAGACAAAGATACACACACAGACACACAAATCATAAAAACGAGATTCACGCATTCATGTTTTTTTTTCTTTTGATGGCTCAGTTAACGTGTTACTTCCGGGATTGTTGAACTAAAAAAGCAACAACTTTAATTTCTAATTTGGAGTCTTTGTTTAGTTCTAATCTGGAATAAAAATTTTACCCGAATTTGTGAGTTTTATTTACCAATTTTATGATGTCTAAGCTCCTTTTTCACCTTTACACTGCATTTCAGGATTCACTCACTCACTCGTTCTTTGACGCAGATATCAAATTTACATAAAATTAATTTAAAGAAACCAAACTTAATTAAACCAAACTTAATAACTCAATTTAACTGTACTTAGTGTACTATCAATTATGAAAAAGATTTCGAAGTAATGATAAGTAGGAATCTTAAACCAAGTCAACAATGTGTATTTACTCGAAACAAGATCAACAAAGTACTTGGGTCCATACAAAGGAGTGTTAGTTACAATACTAACGAGGTTATCCAAAAACTATATCGTGCCCTTGTGAGACCTCACTTGGATTACGCAGTATGGTTCTGGTCACCGTACTACAGACTGGATATAGAATCTTTTGAAAGAATTCAGAGGAGAATGACAAGACTTATCCTGGGCATTAGGAACCTTGAGTACAGGAACGGGTTAAAGCATCTTAATTTGCACTCCCTCTAGAGACGTAGAGTGAGGGGCGATATGATCAAGTTGTATAAATGGAAGTCAGGGCTAAACAAAGGTGATATATCAAAGGTACTCAAACTATCCAACCAGGAGCGAACTCGTAACAATGGTTTTAAATTAGTCAAGTTTAGATTTAGGCACGAGACAGGTAAACGATGGTTTGGAAATAGAGTAGTGGACGAGTGGAACAAGTTACCAAACATCATCATTAACTTGAATATGCTGGATAGCTTCAAACATCAGTTGGATGGATATATGAGCGATAGGGGTTGGGTGTAAACGGCATTACCCAGTATGGGCCAATAGGCCCGCTGCAGTTTCCTATATTCTTATGTTCTTATGTTTTATCGGTTAGGTTAGGTTAGGTTAGGTATCCTACAAGTCAATGTCTTAAAGTTATTTCCTGTTTTACGTAGCTGTTATATTTAAGGCATCTGAAAGTTGCGTCTCTTAAGATTGAAATTATCAATAACTAACACACGAAAATAGTCTTTAACTCCTTCTCATTAAAGTTCTTATATCTCTGAGTGTTGGGCTTTACACGTATATTTCGGGCATAGGACCAGTTGGGACACAAGTCCCAAATCTTTAAGAGTTGTTCCTCAGATGTTATTGCATTACACCATTACCCAGGATGCGACCCACAACAGCCGTCTTACAACCAGGTTCCTACTAACTGCAAGGTGAACAGGGGCAACGGGTGTAAAGAGACCTGCCTAGTTTCTCACCCTGCCCGGGGTAGTAGCATTAACCTTGTCCTTAATATTATACATTCCATTATCTTATGTTTACACTTTTAAAGACACTTATCATATATTTATTACTTATATGAAGAACATTAATATAATTGTCTCTGTATAAAGAATAATTTAATCTTTTAATTAAATCCACGTAATTATAAAGGTGTTACGGTTGAGGAAATTATTTATCTTCCATCATTATCACCTCGTTTATTACAGGTATAAGAGTTATAAAAGGAAGATGGCAATAAATGAGAAATGATCGTAAAACAGACAACAACTTGTGACCATCTGTCCTTGATCCCAGCTTGCATTAATCATTATCATCACCATTAGAACATAAAAATATAAAAATGGAGGGAACTGCAGAGGTCCTACTGGCCCATACTGGGCAGTCCCGTTTACACTCAACCCCTATTGCTCATATACCGTCCAACCTACATTTGAGGCTATCCATCGTATTCGAGATAATGATGATGTTTGGTAACTTGTTCCACTCATCCACTACTCTATTTCCAAACCAATGTTTACATATCTCGCACCTAAAACCAATTTTGTCTAATTTAAAGCCAATGTTACGAGTTCACCCTTGGTTGACTAATTGGAATACCTTTGTTATATCACCATTGTTTAACCCTGACTTCCATTTATACACCTCTGAATTCATTCTAGAGATTCTATGTCCATTCTGTAATACGGTGACCAAAACTGAACATCGTAATCCAAGTGAGGTCTCACAAGTGTAAGGTATAGATTTAGGGTAACCTCACCAGTCTTATAACTTACACTCCTCTGTATGAACCGAAATACTTTGTTAGCCTTGTTTCGAGCAAATACACATTGTTGTCTTGGTTTATGATTCTTACTTATCATCACTCCTAAGTGTTTCTCACAGTCGGATTTATCTATAACAACTTTGTTCATCTGATAACTGGTTTCTCTATTTACATGTCACAGACTAAGTACTTTACATTTGTCCACATTAAATTTCATCTGCCAATTTCAGACCATGCCTAATTAATTTTTTTACATCTTCCTGTAGTTTTGTGGAGTCATCGCCATATTTAATTACATGCCCTATTTTAGTGTCGTCAGCAAATTTACTAATGTTGCTGTCTACGCCAATATCTATGTCGTTTATGTATATAATAAATAGTAATGGTCCAAGTACTGAGCCTTCCGGCACTCCACAAGTGACATTACTCTCATATAATGAAGTGCCGTTCATGCTTACTCGCTGTTTCCTGTCCTGTAACCATGCCCTAATCCATTTTGGAATATCTCTTCCAAATCCACGAGTCTCCACTTTTTGTATTAGTCTCTCGTGGGGGGACTCTGTCGAAGGCTTTGCTTAAATCGAGGTTTCCCACATAATAATTGTGTCCATCAACCAATTATTCTAAAACAATTGAAAAGAATGTTAATACATTTGTCAGACATGAACGCCCACTTGTGAAGCCATGTTGGGAGTCATTGTTCAACTTGGGCTTGTCGTGGAGAATTTTAATAGTTTGAAATTATTGCTTCCAGTAATTTGCCTACAATTGATGTTAAACTGATTGGACGGTAGTTAGAGGATAGTGATCTATTTGCCTTTTTTAAAACCGGTATTACATTCGCTATGCTCCAGGATTCTGGTACTACACCCGTTTTTAATGACAAGTAAAACAAATTTGCGAAGAGCATACTGAAGCTCTTCCTTGCATTCCTTGAATACTGGCAAATATCTCATCTCGACCTGATGACTTGTTTGGCTTTAGTTTGCCTATTTGTTTAATAACATCGTTACTAGTCGCTACTATCTAGATTAATCTATTTACTTCACTATCTCTCTATATAGTCGGTGCCTCGGGTATCATGTTTAAATTTTCTGTGGTGAAATTTGTTGAAAGAGATCTGTTCATATTATTGCTCATTTCTCCGTTGTTATCTGTTAGCTCGCCAGCATCTGACTGTATTGGTCCAATCTTGTCCCGTGTTTTAGTTTGATACATTTGGAAGAATTCCTTGGGGTTTGACTTCGCCTCACTTGCTACCTTCAGTTCATTATTCCTCTTTGCTTTTTTTTTTCTCGGTCTTAACCCAACTGGCCAATAATTCATAATAATCTAGGACGTAAGTTTCGTATCTATAGATTTCCTTTGTCCAATAATATTCTTTTAATAATTATTTATCCATTTGGGGTCATTGATATTTGATCTGAGTTTTCTGTATGGTATATTCAGCCTTTGTGCATCCTCAACCGTCATATTTTGTGAGGTTATCGTTGTCAGGTCACCAGGTAAAGTGAGGTGACCCTCTGTGGGTACATTGAGTAAGGTCGTGTAATTCACCCCCAATCGTAATACCCCTTCTCTCACCTGCCTTTTCAAACTATCAAAGTTTGCCTTTCTGAAATTTGGAACTTTAATTCAATTTTCCTTGTGACTTACAGTAAGTCCTACTTTGAATCTCACTTCTTTGTGGTTGCTGTTAACTAGTTCGTTCCCTGCCTCTACAATACTAATGAGGTTTTCTCTGTTTGACAGAACTAAATCTAGTATATTATTACCCCGGGTGGTTTCGGCTATATGTTGACTTAGGAAACAGTCCTGAACTGTTTCAAGAAAATCCTCTGATTCTGAGTCACCCATAAGGTCGATCCAGTACATTTGACTAAAGTTAATGTCACCTACTATACACATTTTGCTATGTCTGGATGCCCTGTGCATTTTTTCCCAAATAAGTTGTTCATTAACTCTATCCAGATCACAAGGTCTATATATTACCCATATGGATTAATTTTTCCCTACAATCGGTTAATTCTATCCCAATTGTTTCTATAAGTTCAGTTTTTATTTCCTTATTGATTATATTATACACTTCAGATTATCCCTGAAATAGATTCCTACCCCGCCTCATTTCCTAATCTACCTATCAGTATGGAATAATTCGCAACCGTTAATTTGGTATTCGACAGGTAACTCACTTGAGTGTAAGTTTGTCCACATTTCAGTGAATGCTATTATATAATTTTGGGGGGTAAATACCAACGCCCTGATATCATCCATTTTATTTCTCATACTTCTACTGTTTGTGTAGTAGACATTTATGTTAGCCGTGATCTGAGCCCTCTCTCTGTCACATTTAGGTTTTAACTCCCTGCCTAATTTAGCTTTGCCATCATTCCTAACATAATTTCTCTGTAACCTTTCGCTTTGTTTACCCATGCCCACTGCAGTCTCCTCAATCCCCATGCTCACATGTTCCCCAAGCGGTTTGATGACTTTGACATCTTTTGAACTACCCTCTCGAGAGAGCCAGCCAAGGTTGCTACCCCATCCCCAGACAGATGTACCCCACCCCTAGCATAAAGGTCCCTTCTGCCATAAAATTTGTCACAATTGGAGTAATGTGGAGTAATCGACGCCCAGGTGAGGAGGTCGATTTGGCACTTTTTCAGGTTTGTCTTAAGACTATCCTTATACCTTTTCAGTTGCCCCCGGCGTTACATTTACTATTCGTTAGGTGACTGTAAAGTAGCTGCTTTGGCAGTCTACTGTCGTCCATGAGGTTAACATGGCCAGTCCAGCATAGTTATTCATGGATAAGGGTAGCCTCAATGCTTCTACAGTTGGTGCCAGCAAAAAGAGTGGTATTTCTTCTCTTGTCTTCCCAGCAAACACGAGGATGGAACGCCGGTGAAGGTTTTCAAGTGTCGAGAGGTTCCTACTCTATGTGACCCATGTCTCGCTGCCATATAGCAGGGTGGGGAGGACCACTGCTCGATAAACGTGTAACTTTGTAGATAATTTCAGTTCCCTATACCTGAAGACACAGTTTTGGTCGTCTGTCAAAGGCTTGAAATGCACATCTTCTCCCATGCTGAATCGCTACATCGATGTCGGCGGAGGTTGACAGGTGGGAGCCGAGATACCGAAAGTGGGTAATATTAGAGATGGTAGTACCGTTAGGCTGGATGGATGTTGGAGGTGTGTCTGAACCAGGGGCAGGTTGAAAGAGAATCTGAGTCTTAAGTACAATCACCTCAAGACAGAAGTGTGCATACGCATCTGCATAGGTGTTCAGGACCTCCTGTAGGTCGTTTTCAGTGTGAGCAACAAGGGTGAGGTCGTCTGCATATTGAAGTTCGGTAATGGAAGCTACAGATACCTTTGTTCTTGATTGGAATCGTCTTATGTTGAAAAGACCCTTCAACCGGCACTCGATGTCCACCCCACCGGCTAAATTGGCACTAGCACGAGTAAGGAAGGCAGCCAAGTAAATGGAAAAGAGAGTTGGTGCCAGTACACACTCTTCTCCATCCAGGGATGGAGGATAGCTGAGGTGTGTCAGCTCTAAATGCTTAGGGACCTGCTGGGTAGTCAGGACATCCACATCGGTGTTTCGGTTAAGCAATGAATGGTAGTGCTCTTTCCAGCGCTTAAGGAGGCCTTCACCTCCTTTAATTATGGAGTTACTGTCGGATGAGCATGAGGGGACTGCTCCACGAGTGATTGGCCCATAAAGTGTTTTAGTGGAACTGAAAAATTCACGCATCTTGTGCTGATCAGCAAATTTTTGTGTTTCACATGCTTTATTTTTAAACCAGTCGTTCTTCATATTTAAAAGGTCCTGCTGGGCAAAGCTTTCTTCTTGCAAAGGTATCATCTTTGGTCCAAGACTGAGGGTTGTTCTGCCAGTCAGTTAAAGCAGCACGTTTAACATCGATGAGTACATTGATTGCCGAGTCTTTTTCATCATACCGGTCCTGGTGTATTCTTTCATTCTGGCTGAGGGTCTCTCTACAGGTTTTTGTTATGACAGTGACGGGAATATCCCATTCGACATTTGGATTTGCGTTGTTTGCTGTTGGGTTGTTTATCAACCCATGATCGAGCTGCTCCCTGAAAGCATGTGTTACAGCTGGATCATACAGACGCTTAGTGTTAAAAACCTCTTCTGGAGGCTTGCTGCCTTTGCCGTTTTTGGGTGACGTGAAATGAGAGCTTGGCTCTGACGAGCTGATGATCAGTGTTGCAGTGATCTGAACCACGCGTGGCACGGGTGATGAGGACATCTCGGCGAGCTCTTTCTCTGACAATAATGTAGTCAATGAGATGCCAATGTTTGGATCGTGGGTGTTTCACGAACCCTTAAACTTGTCGGCCTGCTTAAACAAGGTATTGGTGATAGTGAGGTTGTGTGCACCACTCTTGCTGAGGAGGAGTAGGCCGTTGGGATTACACTTGCCTAGTCCATTTCTCCCTTTGGTTCCATGCCAAATGTCAGCATCTCTGCCAACTCTGACATTGAAGTCACCAAGGAGCACAACCTTGTCTTCTCTGGGGATAGAAGTTAGCATTCAGTTGAGGTCGGCGTAAATGGCCTCCTTGATGTCACCCTCTGCATCCAATGTCGGGGCGTATGTGCTGATGAAAAAGGCAAGACGTAATTGATTCAGTGGGACTCGAATCGTCACGAGGCGCTCGTTGATCCCAATGGGCATTTCAGTTAGCCTGTACAGGATGCATTGGCGGATGGCAAAGCCAACTCTGTTAATGCAGATTCTCTCTGCAGCAGCCTTACCCTTCAGGAAGAAGGTATAGCCAGACCAACATTCTGTGAGTTCACCCTCACCAATGGCTGCCATGTTGATGTTATACCTAGCCAGCTCTTTTGCCACAAGGGCAGTTCCTCTTTCAAGATGCGCATTTGTGCCAGTATCCGGACCGTAGATTGGCAACCATAAGAGGTTGTATAGTTTGTTTTTTGGATCTGTTATTTTGATTGTGTTTTCGACCGCATAAGGATGACCTTACTGGGTGCGGTTGCCCAGTCAGGTTGTTTTTTTTAAGCAGACTTTGTTTAGGGCACCTTTTCTAGTCCCCTCCCCATGTGGAGTGAGCAGAGTGGCTCCTCGAAAGGGCTTCTTTGTGGCACAGACAGGATCGGATTGCACTGCTGCCTAGATCCCGGTGCATAAACGACCATCTTATCTGTGCTGTCAATGTGCAGAGTTGTGACTAGAGACTCCCGGCAGTCATCTCTGCCTGTGCCCGTTGCCACTCATCCGTAGTCATAGGACTTTTGAGGGGAAAGGGGTTTTGATGATGATGAGAGGTATGATGAACTGGATGATGGCCGTGCATGAGTTGATTTATGTGGTGAGGCAGGAGTGCAGGCTGCAACCACACATCTTGGCTCTCCCTTTTCCTGATCCAGTGGTGCAAGTGTTGCAATGACTAGGGAGAGGGAGACTTGCAATGTACTGCCAATAGCCCAGTTTGTTAGGTTTCGCCTAAGTAGCCTGCCCATCAGGCATTGCCTTGGTCTGCTGGTGTCGTCGTTGGGTTTCCATGGTGGTCACCTCTTCTGCCTATACTGCTGTTGGGGTCTTGTTGGAGCTCTGTAAGCATGTCTGCTCGATGTGGGGCTCCACAAAAAAATTTCCGTTCAGGGCTTACTCCTGTAGCCTTATACCTACCTAGGTTAATCCGCAAGACAGTGGGGCAATGGTTGGTAGGCGCCAGGACGTTTCCACATGCCAGTGGGCCTATGCACTATCCGTCTGGGGACCATTGTTACTCCGACATTCCCTGGTGGTCTAGCCTGACCCCACACAGACACACACACACACACACACACACACACAGCTTTCACACTAAATATTTCTGACACAAAAGTTTCATATCCGTCAGGTTATATTTCTCTCTATTTTGTTTTCATTACTCACAGGCATTGTATATATTTAATAATGAAGGCAATGTTCTGTTATCATACAACAATACTGGAAAAATATGAGTTGTTAGAGCGCTTAAGAATATAATAACAAAAATAATAATAATAATAATAATAATAATAATAAGAAGAAGAAGAAGATGAAGAAGAAGAGCGATTTAAACACACACACACACACACACACACACTCACACACACACACACACACGCACTTGTTATTCCCCATAAAACACATTCACGATAACAGCTCTCGACAGATGCCTTTCTCTGTTGTTTTCACCTTTGTTTAGCGGCGTCTCTGTCTGAATTTGTGTTTGTGTTTGTTTTCTGGCATTTGTCTCTTTGTTTCTGTGTATATTTCTGTTTCTCGTATGTATGTATGTATGTATGTATGTATGTATGTGGCGACCTGTGGTGTAATGGTCAGTATGCTCGCCTCGCAAGCGAGTGGACCCGGGTTTGATTCCCGGGAAGGGTGAAACTATGGGCAAGTTTCTTTAAACCATTTGCTTCTGTCTACCCAGCAGTAATTGGGAGCTTGGATGTTAATTAATTTCTGGATTGTGTTCTGGGGTAATGGTTAGCCAGTGCAGTTGGCGAGTTGTCCGATCTTCTCGGATTATTCCTTGACACTGGGTCATACAGCTCGTTAATTCAGGGTGTGGGTGTTGCATTGTTGGCAGCTTCTACACCTTAAACAAATGCACGCCTAGGTGACCCTTGGGCCGGCCATCCTCGTAATATGAGGGGCAACCATTATGCTTATGCGTATGTATGTATGTATGTATGTATGTATGTATGTATGTATGTATGTATGTATGTGTTTCTTTGTTTGTTTATTTATATCTTAGTTTATATTTATTGACAAAGGCCAAGTGGTACTGGTCTCTATTAGAACTAGGGGGGGGGAGGGGGGTAGTCAACTAATCTGTAGTCGAGAGATAAATGAATCACTCCAAAACATTATGAACGATTTTATTGAAACATTAATACACAAACTCTTTCTGACAACCAAAGATCACACAAGAAAATCAATCACCTTTGACACAAATAGAGCGAACTTCTTCAAACACAAACTGTAAGCTTCCGAAACTCTCTAATGTGAGGCGTGAGAATTCCCTCTCTCCCTCCTTCCCCGTCCTCTCTCCCTCCCCTCCCTCACTCACTCACTCCCTCCCTCCCTTCCCTCACTTCCTTCCTCATATACCACCATTACTCCCCCTTCTTCCCTCCGGCAGCGCCATCACCAACACCACTTTTCCCTCCCACTCTCGACTACCACAACTAACTCCTTCCTTCTCCTTATGCCACCACTACCACCTCAACCACCACCACCACCATTAACCACTATCACCCCCAACCAAGACCACAACGATCCCATCATCCATCACCACCACCATCTCCGTCACCTTCATCACCACCTTAGCAGTCACCACCACCATCAATCCTCCCTTCTCCATCAACCACCACCACTGCGACCACCTTCACCTTCACCTCCTGGACTACAGAAGGTCACGTAGAGGTTACCAGGACACTTGACTGAATAAGGTAGCCAAGTCGTGCTCAATCTCACACTGGTCGGTCTCAAGGGGTCCCTGTGTCGGCCTAGTGAGGGTGAGTGGAGGGAGAGAGAGAGAGAGAGAGAGAGAGAGAGATGTCAATCTAGTCTTTCAACTCCAGCTTTCAACTCAGTCAGCTAATAAGAACAGCTCCTTAACCCATCTTCAGTTCTGCTTCAACCTACCCTGTCTAATTTATTGTACCACTTATCCATCAATCCATTCATCTATCCATTCATCCATCCACTATCCCTCCTTCCCTTCCTCCCGCACTCCATCCATTTTCCTCTCCCTCCTTCGATCACTCCAACCATCTATCGACATTCTCTTCTCCACCATCTCCTTCACTTCATCTATTTATCCATTCTCCCCTAACTCCCTCAATTACTCCATCGATCAATCCATCCACCTTCCCCTTCCTTCCCACTCTCTCAGCCACTCACTTACTCCATCCCTCCTTAATTCCATCATTCTATCCACCCTCCTCACCATAACTAACTCGCTCCATCCATCAATACATCCATCCACTCTTCCTTCCCCTCCTCACCAATTCCGTTCACTCTCCTCTTAAGTCTCTCTGAGTCTTTGTATCACTTTTCTATCAAGTTTTAAACTCCTGCCGTGCCTCCAGACGATAATTTCTTCTTCTTCTTCTTCTTCTTCTTCTTCTTCTTCTTCTTCTTCTTCTTCTTCTTCTTCTTCTTCTTCTTCTTCTTCTTCTTCTTCTTCTTCTTCTTCTTCTTCTTCTTCTTCTTCTTCTTCTTCTTCTTCTTCTTCTTCATCTTCTTCTTCTTCTTCTTCTTCTTCTTCTTCTTCTTCTTCTTCTTCTTCTTCTTCTTCTTCTTTTCTTGTTTTTATTCAATTCTTCTTCTTCTTCTTCTTCTTCTCAGGTAAACATCCGGGTGTTCAGTATAATCGAACACCAAAAGGTTTCACAGGTATCCTTCTGAGGAACCTCGCCAACCCCGACGACATTTCAAGGGCAACGCACCATGTGTCGGAAACCATTCAATCGACTTGGGTATTGAAGGATACTCAGTGTTTTGATTGGCCATCACTCAGGCGGTGGACGTCAACAAACCATTAACGCGTTGCAACAACTCCTCGACATGCAAGTTAGAGCGCTGTTAGTATGGATTGTATTGGCTTTTGGGAAGTTGGTTTGAATAAGACTCGAAGGAACTGTCTTTCTGAGTTGGACTTTAGACAGCCGACTTTCAGGTAAGACTTAAGGAACCGAAGACCCTTTGGTAAGAATTTGGAGAACCAACTTTCTGGATAAGACTATGGAGAAACTTTTGGGTATGACTTTTAAGCACTAATAGTCTGATGTGACTTTATATAACCAACTTTCTGGATCAAACCTGATCTACCAGGAGCTCCATGTGCAACTGTGTATAACAAGGTTAAACTTTCAAGTATGTTTTAATTATGTATTAATGACGATAGGTACAGTATACTGTATAATTATGCAATAGTTAATAGCCAACAGCCATTAACATAAGATGGAGTTAATAATGTATAATAATTCAGTGTTTGATCCTTTGACCTACATCTCGTAACGGTGATAATAATAATAATAATAATAATAATAATAATAATAATAATAATAATAATAATAATAATAATAATAATAATAATAATAATAATAATAATAATAATAATAATAATAATAATAATAATAATAATAAATAAATTTAATAATAATAATAATAATAAATTCTACAAAAAAGCATAGTGTTACTGTCTTTAGTATGTTGTAAACATATATCTATACATTATGTGAATTTAAACTCCAGTATAGACATGACGCCGCCTATGCATTATACCTGAACCTGTATTCGTATTGACATTCCTGAATCATCTGCTGAATTTCAAACTGATATAGCTCTTGGTTCTCTAGTTTTTCCAGCCCATTTCCTTTATAAGTCAACACGCTAGACCATTACAGCGTTGATTCTAGGTCCGGCTCCCAGTTATAGGACAGAGTGTGAGTTACGATATTAAGTTCAGTGTCTGAGAGCAGTAGTTTGTGGGGAGTTTGTTGAAGGTGACAAGCATAAGGTCATATGGCTTTGGTATTCTTTAGTGAGGAAGGTTTCATAACCCACTGCACAATTTAGGTAGTTATGGTCGTGTTTTGCGGTTATGTAGTGGTGATACGACTGCCAGAAGAGAATATTATTGTTAATAATGTTCTTTCTCATAGCCATTGTTGGTATCAAATGTTTCTTTTTTTAAATGTGTTAATGTTTTAATGTCTTGTGTCTGGTATCATTGGCCGTGATCTCATATAATTCTGATAAAATTCCACCAATCGCTGAGGTCTTTTGGGGGGGGAGGAATAATGCTAAGACCAAAGAAATGAAAAAAATCGTTTTGAGTCGACACAATATTCAAGATACGTGTTAGTGGTCTATACTTTACTGTTTGGCCTTTCATCACCACAATGCAATTCAAGGAATCATATTCATTGGATTATTCTGTTGCAAGAAAGAAAATGTTGCCACGGAAGAAAATTATGCGAACAGCAGAAGTCGTTTTGGACGTTAGTGTAAAGATGTCAGACGTAACATACTCTGTGGCTGTCATAATAAAATGTTAGTCATCAGAGTTTAAGGAATTGCCAGAATGCGTCCCACAGGCCACACTCCTTATTGGGAACAGTGAGGATGCAAGTCAAATGTATACCGTATCTTGGATACACAAGGAGATAGCGTGGTCAGCACTGCACTTAACAGCCTTCATTTCCCGAACTGGGTGACCTAGGAGTGCCTCGGAATCGAGCAAACGATCTTCAGAACATGAGGCAAGTGTTATACACGGTTAAAGTCCTCGATTATAAAACTAAAATAAAAATCTGAACAACTTTCCTGATAGGTGAAGTAGTTTACAGAGTAGTGTTAATGGCGACAAACATCAAACTTTAGTGTTGATGATAGTTTTTGGGAGTGTGACCTCCCATAACCATAAACATAACCCATGACAAATGATCGCTTTTTGACTTACGTTGTGGTAATACTTCCCAGGATGGTGAAATAAAACAAAAATATATATAGTTACATAACCATAATAATATAGCAGAATTAACGGCCATATTTTATACGTTATATTCTGGTAATATTAGCCCAGATAATAATATATACAAAAATATATATTCTTGCATAACCATAATGATATATCAGTACAAATGGGTATTTCTGAGTTATAGCAACACGCGTTCTCTCCCTCCCACATTACAAAATAAATAAAATATATTATGCAATGTTGATGATAATTTCTTTAATAGGTACAGCACATTCTAGCTTCGTTTTCTTGATGACAGATTCTAAATTTTACACTAACGGCAGGTTATGGCTGTCAACTCTCATAATACAGTACAGTACAGTATTTACCTACACACACTCAAAGTGAAAATCTAATATCAACATTGCTTAAAGTCTGTGAAATTAGGACAACCTTTGGATCTAGTCTGTTAGGACAGTTATTTATTAGGATAGATTGTGTAGTGTTATTAACCTGCTATTACTAGTATGGTATGTACCGAGCCTGTTAGCATGACTTTTTCTAACAACCTTCTATTATTGCTATATGTACTGAGGCTATTAGTACGAATGTTATAATTAATAGAAATACTACCACCATAAACTACTACAAATTTTCATGACCTCCAACCTTCCATTATAGCCATACCTTCTCTACACATTTAGTTACTTAACCACCTTAATACAAAATTGTCTACCCTAGCTGAGTTAGTTAAGCCGCAGATCTATACGACATTCAGTGACTATTGTCTCATAGTCCATGTCAGCGACTGTTGTTGGTTTAGTGGCGGAGGATCTTGTTCCCCTGAGACACAGCAAATCAGACCTGAGCAAGCAAAGGGAAAGGCAACACCTCAGCCAACGCCACGACATAACTTCTGGGTTGCTGCTTCTGTTTAGATAACAGCGCAGCCAGTCGGCGTCGGAGCACCTTGCACTAGGTTGTATCCCACCCGATGGTATGAACACCAGGCATCAATCTCCGTCCGCCCCTCCCTCCTTTCTCCTGCCCACCAAATACAGTGATCAGTGTATACCAGGAGCCTTCAATATGCACCTCACCTATCACCTTAATAAACCCCCTTGTCCTCCCCTCTATCCTCCCCACCCCCTTTATCCTCCACATAACGGACTTCTCTCTCCATATAAATAGTGAGATTGGGGAGTTTCATATCTAATGGACCTTCTATATAACAGACTTTCCTCTTCATATAGTCTGTACTGAAAAAAATTCCAGCAGTTGTAGCTTTTCGGAATTGCCTGTGATTATAACAGCCCCAGAAACTGTTCTAAGGAGACAAAAGGTTATTGTCTGAAAAAATTCCACCAACTGAAGAAACAATATTTTTTTTTTCGGTAGAATGATTTAAAAGTTGCCAAACATTATACTTCGTCTTACCATTTTTATTTTTAATCTCTGGAGTTCCAATAAACATAGTATATTTTGGAAGGATTTTTCAGTGATCATAAAATCCCCAATCCCCCCCCCAAAAAAAATCTTGATAAATTCTCTAAACAGCAAAAAAGAAAAAAAAAAATATTTGATGCATTTTCGAAACAGGCAAAAATGTAAAGGAAGCACTTTTCAACCTTTAAGAAAATAAAATCTTAAATCTTGTGTTAATTATCTTCAAGTGGAAAAATTCGCAAGATATTAGAATTCCTGCAACCATACTTATTTGCCTTTGCAGGTGGGGAGGTGAGGGGGAGGAGATGAGGAAGAAAGGGAGGAGATAGGTAGGAGAGGGAAGAGGAAGGTAGGAGTGGTGGTAAAGGGGAAGTGAGGGGAGGGGACAGTGTAGGAGGGGGGAGGTAGGAGAGGGGGAAGAGGGAAGAGGGAGGTAGGAGAGGTGGGGGAGAGGGGACAGAAGAGGAGGAGGAGGGAGAGGGAAAAGGGAATTAGGGGGAGGGGGTAGGAGAGAGGGAAGAGGAAAGAGAGAAAGGGAAGGTAGGAATGGTGGGGAAGAGGGAAGTAGGAGGAGGGGGTGGAAGGAACGGGGTGGATGATTGTTGTTTACAGTTCTCGGCTGCAAAAAAAGAAAGGAAAAATAATCCTTCAGAAAGAATTTTGCCTCTGATAAGAGAAGCCAATTATATCGACATGGTGTATCCCAGCGGTTCTTAACCCTGAGGACACGCCTCCCTAAGGAGGCCTGAGAAATTTCCAAGCGGGGGCTCGAACCCCGAGCAAAAATAAGGAATGGGCTTAACAGGTGAGTGTATGTCCTTATTTGGTCTTGCTCCCCACAGATACTACAAAATGTCGTAAATGGTAACTACGTCAATCAAGATGTAAAATTTCACTAAAAATTACTGAATTAAGGTGGTAATAATGTCGGGAAGCGTACGATAATTTGATGAAGAAACGATAATTTGGAGGCTCCAGTACGATAATTCACATTTGATAATTTGTCAATACTCTCACACACTCTCACACTCTCACACTCGCGCATTTCTTTCTTCAATTGAGGTATGTTATAGCGTAGACTTTTATGAACGAAACAATAATGATATTTACTCATATCAGTTGAAAAGAATGCGAATTGTTTTAGAATTTTTAGATTTATAATTTTATACGAAGAAAGGCGGGGAGCGTGGAGATGAGGACCAACTGCTATAGGAGGCGCGACCCTAAGAGGTTAAGAACCACTGGTGTATCCTAAGGGAGCCGCCTTGATTATATCCTGAGGACGAGCTTCTACACAACCTCTCCTACTTCCTCATCCAGCTACTTTCCCTTTCTTTCCCTCCTACAATCTCTTCTTCTTCTTCTTCTTCTTCTTCTGCCATACCCTCTGCAGACATCATTTTACACTACTTCCTCCTTCTCCTCCTCCTTCTTCAGCCTTCCACTACTTCACCCTCCTACATTTATTCCTGTCCTTCTTCCTCCTTTTTCCTCTCCCTTCTACTCCTTGCCTCTTATTTTTTTTCCTCCTACATTGCCTCCTGTTCCTCCTCCTACTTGGTTCTTCCTTCTACACCAGTTTCCATTCCTCCTCTACGCCTTTCATCTTCCTCCTACTTCCTGTTCGTCCTCCTCCATCTTCCTTTTTTCCCTCTTCTACACTACCTCTTGTCCTTCCTTCTTCTTCTTTTTCTTATCCTCCCATCTCTCCTCCGTTCTTCCCTCTCCCCATTCATCTCACCCTTTCTCTCTCCCCTTCCTCTCTTCCTATCTTCCCCGTCATTTTTACTCTTCCCATATTTTCCATTACCTCCTCAATTTTTATCCTCCCCCAACTCCCCCCTGTTTCCTCTTCCACCGTCTGCTATTCTCAACCAACTCTTCCTTCCCCCATCACCTCCCTGAAATCTCTTTCCTCTCCTCTTTCCATCTCTCTTCTCCCTCTTCTACTGTCTCTTACTATCTCTCTATCTCTCCTTCCTGTTCCGGTCGTGTTTCTTCTTCTTTTTTCCTCTTTTCTTTTCTTTCTCTTTCCTGTACTTTTCTCTCGCTCTCTTCCCGTTCATTGCGTTAACTGTTTCCTCCTTTTCCTCTTCACAGATACCTTAATTTATTAACCTTTCATCCGTTTTCTCTGTTTCCCCTGTCTTCTGTTCTTTAGTTTTCATCTTTCCTTTTTCGTCTCTTTTTCTCCTCTTCTTTTATTTACCCATTACCTCTCTCTCTCTCTCTCTCTCCTCTCTTTCTCTCTCTCTCTCTCTCTCTCTCTCTCTCTCTCTCTCTCTCTCTCTCTCTCTCTCTCTCTCTCTCTCTCTCTCTCTCTCTCTCTCTCTCTCTCTCTCTCTCTCTCTCTTGTCCTGTTATACTCTTTTTTTTCAGAAATTTATCCCCCCTTCCTATCGTTTATTTCTCTTTCTTGAACCGATCTCTCTTTCCCCCCATTCCTCCCTCCCTTTCCTTCTTTCCCCCTCTCTCCTTCCCTCCCTTCTTCTCCCTCTTCCTGCTCTAATCTTCCTTTATCCCTCTCCTCTCTTCTACTCACCCTCCTACCTTCTCCCTATCCCTTCTCTCCATTTCCTCCTTCCGCCTCTTTCCTCTCCCTCTCCTCCTTCCCTTCTTACTCTCCTCCCCCTTCCTCACCTACCTCTCTTCTATCTACCCACTCACCCACCCATCCATCTACAACACCCACCACCCATCCACAACACCCACCACCCATCCATCTACCACACCACCACCCATCCACTACACCCACCACCCATCAACCCACCCCACCACCCACCCATCTACCACCCACCATCCACCCATCCACCACACCAACCCCCTATTACACCCACATGTATATGTCTGCATAATTTCACCTTCATCCGGTATATACAAAGTGCTTACTGTGGAAATACCTGTTAATTTATTTGCGGGATTATCCGGGATTACCTAGGAATTATTGAGTGGATTTGCAGGATATAATCGGGGGATTACTTAACAGATTAACGAGGCATTATCTGGGGTCATAAAAGGGAATTATCAGAACTTATCGGGGAAATATCAGGGATTTAGTTATGGAATGTCAGAATGGCAGGGTTTACCTATAAAATTACTAGGATTTTATCGTAGGAATTATCGTTGGATTATTAGGGTGCTATCTAAAGGGTTTTCGGTGATTGTCTACAGGATTACCGGAGGATTATTGAGAATTTTCGGGAGGTTATCGGATGGGATTACTTAGAGATTAACGGGGGATTACCGAGAGGGAGTGCCTGGGGGGAATAACGGGAGTTTATCGTGGAGATTATCGAGATATTATTGACTGATTACCTCGGAATTACCTAGTGATTACCGGGAGATTATGGGGTATTTACCTACACACACTCAAAGTGAAAATCTAATATCAACATTGCTTAAAGTCTGTGAAATTAGGACAACCTTTGGATCTAGTCTGTTAGGACAGTTATTTATTAGGATAGCTTGTGTAGTGTTATTAACTTGCTATTACTAGTATGGTGTGTACCGAGCCTGTTAGCATGACTATTACTATTAACCTTCTATTATTGCTATATGTACTGAGGCTATTAGTACGAATGTTATAATTAATAGAAATACTACTACCATAAAGTACTACAAATTTTCATGACCTCCAACCTTCCATTATAGCCATACCTTCTCTACACATTTAGTTACTTAACCACCTTAATACAAAATTATCTACCCTAGCTGAGTTAGTTAAGCCGCAGATCTATACGACATTCAGTGACTATTTCCTCATAGTCCATGTCAGCGACTGTTGTTGGTTTAATGGCGGAGGATTTTGTTCCCCTGAGACACAGCAAATCAGACCTAAGCAAGCAAAGGGATAGGCAACACCTCAGCCAACGCCACGACATAACTTCTGGGTTGCTGCTTCTGTTCAGATAATAGCGCAGCCAGTCGGTGTAAGAGCACCTTGCACTAGGTCGTATCCCACCCGATGGTATGAACACCAGGCATCAATCTCCGTCTGTCCCTCCCTCCTTTCTCCTGCCCACCAAATACAGTGATGAATGTATACCAGGAGCCTTCAATATGCACCTCACCTATCACCTTAATAAACCTCCTTGTCCTCCCCTCTATCCTCCCCACCCCCTCTCTATCGCCTCCTACCTAGTTTAACAAAAGATCACCGATATATCAGTACTGGTTTGATGGGAGGAAGTGGACTAAGGGGTAGGGGTGAGTTAGGTGGGAGGTGGGTTGGGGGAAGTGGGTTAGGAGGAGAAAGTGTGTTTGGGATAGGGAGTGGGTTAGGGCGATGTGAGTTAGGGTGAGGTGGGTTAAAGGGAGGTCGGTTAGGGGAAGTGGCATATGGGTGGCAGAGTGGGTCAGGAGGAGGAAATGGGTTAGGGGGGTGGGTTAGGGGTATGGAGTGGGTTAGGATGACGAAGTAGGTCAGGATTAGGAAGTAAGTTATGAGGAGGTAGGTTCAGGGTATGGAGCGAGTTAGGAGAAGGTGGGTTAAGGTGAGGTGATTTAGGGGAAGGTGGGTTAAAGGGTGGTGGATTAGGGAGAGAAGAGTTAGGGGTTGGATGTGGGTTAAGGGGAGGAGGTAGAGGAGGAGGTGGGTCTAGAAGAGAGAAGAAGGTACTGTAGTTTAAAGAGCAGAGCTGATATATATCTTTATGGTGTGCGATATATAATAACTTATACATCACAGTATACCACAAGGTTATACGATATAATAACAGCGTTTACTCCGACGTGATATGTGCAC
Organism: Homarus americanus; assembly: GCF_018991925.1. Lineage (NCBI taxonomy): Eukaryota > Metazoa > Arthropoda > Malacostraca > Decapoda > Nephropidae > Homarus > Homarus americanus. The sequence continues at coordinate 1,902,600 of NW_024748502.1, read as the reverse complement.
AATATGAGGCATTATATTTTACGACCTATACAAGTCTAGTAGGTTTATGACCTGTGATAAATGGGAGATTATATTTCCAAAGGAAATTTTAACGGTTTTAACTGATATACTACACGTTTGGAATGACATATATTTTCGTGATAATTGATAGGTAATTTACTCTCAGGTGCATTATTACGGTTGACGTATGGTGGTGTGTGGAGAATACAGTTTATTTTATTATTGTTATTATTATGGAGGTGATAGTGCCACGATATCGAGATGTTTACCATTTGAGGGATACCTTTTCTTATCTTATCTAACCTAACCTAATCTAACCTAACCCAACGTAATGTAACATAATTTAACGTAACCTAACCTAAGTTAACCTAACCTAACCTAACCTAACCAAACTTAATAGTTTGACCATGAAAAAATTTATTTACGAGAATATCACAAGAAAAAATGAATGAAAACAAGATAGTTGAAAAAAAAATCACAATGTATATATATATATATATATATATATATATATATATATATATATATATATATATATATATATATATATATATATATATATATATATATATATATATATATATATATATATATAGTGTATATATATATATATATATATATATATATATATATATATACTGTATATATATATATATATATATATATATATATATATATATATATATATATATATATATATATATATATGTGTACCTTGTGGTTATCAACATATACCTGGATCACTGATTCATTTGCATATATATATATATATATATATATATATATATATATATATATATATATATATATATATATATATATATATATATATATATATATATGAAAAATATAAAGAAAAAAACAAAACAAAGAGTAAACATAAGTAGACAGAAATAACAGGAAATTAAGCAACAAAACGTAAAAGAAAAAATATTGAAAGAGAAAATGTTAAAAAAATGAAAGGAAAAATATAAAAAGAACGCAGCTTAACAACTTAATTATAGCGATTTTTTTTAGAGAGAAAATATGGAAGAATATAAAGCCACACAAAACTCATAAAACGAACTTGAAGAGAAAATTAAAAACTTGAAAAATAGTTACGAGAGAGAGAGAGAGAGAGAGAGAGAGAGAGAGAGAGAGAGAGAGAGAGGGGAAATATGAAATTAACAAAAGAATTAAAACTGAAAATATTAATCAAGAATTAATTGTTTATAAAATAAATAGGGAACGAGAAGGAAATTTTAATTAGAAAAATACTTGCGAAAATAATAATATTAATAAAAAAATAATAGTAATAATAATAATAATAATAATAATAATAATAATAATAATAATAATAATAATAATAGATGGTCAAGATTCGTTTTAACGTCCCCGCTAGTTTCTATAGAAAGAGTTAGTGTTTTGCTATTTGAACTTTAGATATAGGTTACATTACCTTTCAACATTCTTCGATAGTCCTTATTTTAGAGGTAATATCGAAAATTGAATTATTTACCGTAAATATTCCTCCCGAAATCTGCCAAGTCGCCGTGTGCCGTCTGTTTGTTTACAATGTTATCTGTTTATTTACAACTGAGCCGCTAAGTCCGGGCGTACTCTCACATCCACTAAAAATGTAAAATTATTTACACTTCAACAAAGTTGCTTTCGTTGGTACTAGATATCAAAATAAATATGTTCTGTTTAATATGGTTGGGGTCCAAGGAGCTAGGAAGTTAGATAAAATTAGGTAGATTTCTTTGGTTGGTTACTTGTAAATGTTTCTTTGACATTATATTATAATTGCGGATGTTCCAAAGGAAATAAAGGTCAGATTTAAACAGAGCACAGCAAAATACAACTGAAAATTTTATTTCCCTGTAAAAAGCGAAGTGGACGTTAGAACGAATCTTTACCAAATAAATGATACTACAACGAAAAAATACAAGAATAAAATTATTAAAATACAATATTAAAAAAGAGAGAGATAAAGATCGAGACCAGTAGTTTGAAAATTACCTGTTGATTAGCGTGATTTAAATTGACGTGGGAATCCTTTTATGAATTAATACAATAAAATACAATAATTGTAATTTGTCTCATTATTATTGTAGTGTGCAATATGTTGATTATTTTATCGTAGAATTACATAATGGAGGAAGAGGAAGAAGGAGGGGAGAAGCAAGAGGGTGGAGAAAGGGAGAAGGGAGTGAAGGGGGAAGGAAGTGAAGGGGCAAGGAGAGAAGGAAGGCAAGGGAAAGGGAAGAAGTAAGAGGGGGGTGCAAGGGGAGGGGAGAATTAAGAGGAGGAGAAAAAGGAATGAGAGAAGGAAGAGAAGGGGTAAGGGGACGGGGAGAAAGAAGAGAAGGGGAAGGAGAGAAAGAAGAGAAGGAGGAAGGATAAGGAGAGAAGTAAGAGAGAGGAGAAGAGAAGGAAGAAAAAAGGGGAGGGGAGAAGGATGAGGAGAGGGAAGGGGAAGAAGTAGGAAGAAATGGGGAAGGAGAAGGAAGAGAAGGGGAAGGGACGGAGAAAGGGTGAGGGGGGAATGGGGAAAGAAAGGGGAGAGTAAAGTGGAGAAAGAAAAGGAAGTAAAGGGGGAATTGAGAAAGAGGAGAAGAGGGAAGGGAAGAAGTAAGAAATGGGAGAAGGGGCTAGTTAACATGTTTCCTTATAATATTTAAAGATATAGATTCAAGATAAGAACAACGTCATCAATGTTCAGTAAAATAAAATATTTACTATCGTGGACAAAAGTTCGCTCCCTGTGGTGGAACTGAGTCACAGGAATGAGTCTCCGAACTGACTTACCCTGACTGTGTGCGGGTTTGCTGTTTTGTCTCATTTGGGGTCGATACTGTTTCAGTTTTGGAGGGAGCGAACTTTTGTCCACGATAGTACTTGGAATATATATAGTTGTCAATGAGGTCATTTGCTTTGGGAGTTGGTGTGATGAGGGAGATTAACCATTACTGCAATACCACTAACAAATACTACTACCTCTACAACTATCGGTACCGCCACCACTTCTAGCACTAACAAACACTACTACCTCTACAACTATCGGTACCGCCACCACTACTACCATTAACAAACACTTCTACCTCTACAACTATCGGTACCGCCACCACTTCTAGCACTAACAAACACTTCTACCTCTACCACTATCAACACCTCCACCACTAATACCAATAACAAACACTACTACCTCTACCACTATCGGTACGCCACCACTACTACCACTAACAATCACTACTACCTCTACCACAATCGTTACGCCACCACTACTACTACCACAATCCCACTATTATCAGCCCCATCACTACCACCACTATCAAGCGCCACCACTTCTACCACTATCAACTCCATCACTACCCTTACCTCCACCACTACCTCTACCACCACCACTACTACCACCATTACTGCCACCACTACCACTACCCCAACCATCACCACCACCACTACTACTACTATCACCACCACTACTGACACCACCACTATCATCACCGCTACTACCACCACCTCCATCCCTATTACCTCCACTACCACTACCACCACCACCACCATCACTATTATCCCCACCACCATTACTACCACCACCGCTACCACCACTACTACCACCACCCCAACACTACCACCCCCTTCCCTCTCGTGTCGGCCGAGGCGTCGTTAAGACTAATGCAGATTGCTTAAGACATCTGAAGAAGGGAGAAGAATGACTACGATAATGGCTCCAGATTCCAAAAGCTTCTTAACTTATTTCGTATCCTTAAAGGAAGAGCAGAACACATTTAGCTGCGAATGGGTCTCAGCGCACGATTTCCACAGCTTTGAAAGGAACACACTTTGCTACGAGTAAGTTAACAGTGCAGATTCCCAGAGCTTCGTAAGTTATTTTTTACCCTTAACATATGATATATTTAGCTGGGAGCGAACGCAATTTCAGCAACCATTGAGGTCACCATCTTTGTGCCGCGGCATGAAGTGGAGCAATTAGTTCCGCTCACACATATCTAGTTAATTTTACGAGTGTTTGAGGATCCGAAAACTGATTATTGCAGGAGATAACAACCATAACCTTAACTTGCTGTTCATTAGTTAAAGATTTGAGGTAATTAGTGGGTTATATACGTCCTCTGTAGTTTGCTCATCTTCATTTGCATATCAGTCGTCTCTTGAAATTATTACATGCTACCTGGGGTACCCGGAGTTGCCCGGCCTTGTTCTTGGCGATTTAAGTTAATATAAGCATACCAAGTTTCTGCTTTTTGGGTAAAATGAGGATGAAACTAAAATTAATCCCTTGAGTATGATGACACATCCTCTAGTAGGATGATGTAACCCCTTCAGTACGATGACTTACTCCTTGATAACAATGACTTGATGATGCAAGGGTTACTTATGGGGATAAGTACAGAGAGATGGCGGTAGCAAGTCTTACATGTGACTCAGCACCAGTCACAATGCCGTCTTCCACCCCACCACATAAATTCCCTCCGTCATCGTTCAGGAACCTTTCGGCTGAATCGTTGGCGAAATGTTTTGACAATTTGGTTGAGAACATTACAAACCTTGAAAAAAATTACCACATTCTTTTGACCAATTATCACACTATCCAAAATGACCCTCGTCGGCCCTGTTGAAAAAATAATAAAAAACACAGAAAAGCTGTTATAAAGAATAAGAAACTAAACTCACGTCACAAATAGGAGAAAAAAAACAGTTGGCTAAAGAATAGAGATTAATAGAAAAAAAAACTAGTTCAGTATTCATTCTTCAAATATTGGCAGCGAATTTGTGGTTTAGAAAATTGTGTTGAAACACAGGAGCACGATGTTAAAATAACGCAAAATGACCATAATTATGCAAAGTGATGAACAATAAAAACCTTATGGCTAACCCACACACACACACATACACACAGTACTACTACTTTGCTGTCACTCCGAATCGAGTATGACGATCATCCAGCTATGATACATTAATATGAGATATTAAGGATATCACCTTTGGTGAGCACTGAAGAGACCCGGGAGGCTGATACGAGACCAGCAGGGTCGTACACAGATGTTGCATGTGTGGAGGGCTACATCTAGTGCGGGAGGGATGGCGGCAGCGTCTTTCCAGCGTTGGCGCTTGTCTGTCTCGGTATGCAGTCGGGCTAACTCGAAAGTATTTACACCTTCTCATATGGTGCGTTAGGGTGTGGACTGATCGTCTCCCAGGCGAAGGGTTCGATTTGGCACTATTTCAGGTTAAGACTATCGTTCTACCTTTTCCGTTGCCCACCAGCGTTACGTTTACTATTCGTTAAGTGACTGTATAGTAGCTGATCTGGCGATCTACTGTCGTCCATGCGGGTAACATGACCAGTCCAACGTAGTTGTTTATGGATAATGGTAGCCTCGATGCTCCTACAGTTGGTGTCTTCCCAACGAACTCGGAGGATGGAATGTACACTACGTTGGTGAAAGTTTTCAAGTGCGTTGAGGTGCCTCCTGTATGCGACCCATGTCTCGCTGCCATATAGTAGGGTGGGGAGAACCACTGCTTGATATACGTGTAACTTTGTAGATAATTTCAGCTCCCTAAAGCTGAAGACATGGGTCCGGAGGCTGCCAAAGGCTTGAGATGCATATCTGATCCGATGCTGACTCTCTTCATCGATGTCCGCAGTGGTGGACAGGTGTGGGAGCCGAGATACTGTACAGGTAAATATGTAACATTAAAGAGGGTAATACCATGAAGCTGGATGGATGGTGGAGCTGTGGCTGAACCAAGGGCAAGCTAGGCACACACACACACACACACACACACACACACACACACACACACACACATTACTATTTTGCTGTCACTCGAGATCGAGTATGACGATTATCCAGCTATGATAAAATTATCTGAGTTATTAAGGACATCACTTTCTTTGAAGAACTCTGAGGTGACTAGAGAGGCTAATACGGAACTGGCAGGGTCTTCCACAGATGTAGTACATGTGCAGGGCTGCATTTAGTGCACAAGGGACGGCGACGGCGTCTTCCCAACAGGCATTTCAGTTTGCCTGTGTAGGATGCGTTGGAGGATGGCAAAGCTAACTCCATAAATGCGGTTTATCTCTGCAGCAGGCTTACCCTTCCAGACTGGTCAGAAGTGGTCATGAAAATGGCAAATGATATTCAACACCAGCAAGTCGACTTGTGAAAGAGACTTGGGGTACTTGTAAGCCAGGACCTACGGCCTACAAAATAGTGCATTAATGTTCGAAATAAGGCAAACAGAGTATTAGGTTTTATATCTAGAAGTGTAAGTAATAAGAGTGCGGAGGTCATATTGCAACTACAGTATATCTTGCGTTAGTCAGGTCGCACCTAGAATAAACTGTTCAGTTCCGGTGCCCTTATTATAGAATGGATATCAATTCACTGGAGTCTGTGCTGCGAAGAAAGTGATTCCGGGACTTAGAAACGAATGTAAATCCGATTTTCAAGAAGGGAGATAGATCACTATCCTCTAACTACCGTCCAATCAGTCTAACATCAATTGTAGGCAAATTACTGGAAGCAATCATTTCAAACTATTCGAAATCACCTGGAGAAGCACAATTTGATCAAAGATTCCCAACATGGCTTCAAAAGCGGGCGTTCATGTCTAACTAATCTATTAACATTCTTTTCACCAGTCTTCGAATCAGTGGACCAGGGGCACAATTATGATGTGGTATATCTCGACTTTAGCAAAGCCTTCAACAGAGTCCCCCACGAAAGACTAAAAAGAAAATTGGAAGCTCATGGTATTAAAGGTGATATTCTAAAATGGATTAGGGCGTGGTTACAGGACAGAAAACAGCGAGTGAGCATTAACGGCACTAAATCCCATTGGAGCAACGTCACAAGTGGAGTTCCGCAAGGCTCAGTACTTGGACCATTATTATTTATTATATACATAACGACATAGATATCGGCGTAGACAGCAACATAAGTAAATTTGCTGATGACACTAAAATAGGACGTGTAATTAAATCTGACGAGGACTCAGCAAAACTACAGGAAGATCTAAACAAATTTTTCGAATGGTCTGAAAAATGGCAGATGAAATTCAATGTGGACAAATGTAAAGTACTCAGTATTGGAGATGTAAACAGGGAAACCAGATACCAGATGAACAACGATGTTATTGAGAAATCCGACTGCGAGAGAGATTTAGGAGTAATGATAAGTAGGAATCTTAAGCCAAGTAAACAATGTGTATTTCCTTGAAACAAAGCAAATAAAGTACTTGGATTCATACAAAGGAGTGTTAGTTACAAGACTAGCGAGGTCATCTTAAAACTAAATCTTGCGCTTGTGAGACCTCACTTGGATTATGAAGTTCAATTCTGGTCACCGTATTACAGAATGGATATAGAATCCTTAGAAGGAATTTAGAGGAGAATGACAAGACTAATCCCGGGCATTAGGAACCTTGAGTACAGAGACAGGTTAAAGCATCTTAATTTGCGCTCCCTCGAGAGACGTAGAGTGAGGGGCGATAGGATAGAGGTGTATAAATGGAAGTCAGGGCTAAACAAAGGGGAAATTACAAAGGTACTCAAACTATCCAACCAGGAGCGAACTCGTAACAATGGTTTTAAATTAGACAAATTTAGATTTAGGCGCGAAATAGGTAAACATTGGTTTGGAAATAAAGTAGTGGACGACTGGAACAAGTTACCAAATATCATCATTAACTCGAATACGCTGGATAGCTTCAAACATAGGTTGGATGGATATATGAGCAATTGGGACTGGGTGTAAATGGGGCTACCCAGTATGGGCCAATAGGCCTGCTGCAGTTTCCTCCATTCTTATGTTCTTATGTTCTATATCAAGATAGATTAAAGAAACTAAACTTGCATTCCCTAGAAAGACGAAGAGTGCTGGGAGAAATGAAAGAAGTATTTAAGTGGGTGAACGGAATCAATAAAGGCGATATAGATAAAGTTCTTATAATATCCGAGCAGGATAGGACTCATAGCAAAAGATTTAAGTTGGATAATTTTAGGTTTAGGAGGGAGATAGGAAGTAACTGGTTCACAAATAGGGTGGTGGACGAGTGGAACAAGCTTAGCAACTTTGCAGTAAGTGCTGGAACACTGGAAATTTTAAAAGGAAGCTAGATAGATTCATGGATGATAGAGAGTGATAGTAACTCTCGACAGGAACTGCCGTGCACAGGCCAACCTGCCTATTGCAGCTTCCTTATTTTCTTATGTTCTTATGTATTTAAGAAGATATAGCCAAAACCGTGATCTGTGAGTCGACCTTGGAGCCTGATGGTTACAAGTGTTCCCTGAAAAATGCAGTGACGGGTAGGGAAACACCGGGTAACACTGAAGTCCGTTTATTATGGATGAGAGAAATACAAGTGGTGACTAGCGTGTGCCATGCACGGCTCACACAGTCAGACTGAGACTGCCTTGCCATATGGCAGCCTCGGGGCAATGTTGCCACATAACGTGCAGTGTTGCCACGTAATTATATATATAAATGCTACTCAGCACAGTAGCTTACTTACAAGGTTGCTACTCGGCACAGTAGCTTAGATACATAACCTACATCTCCCTCCCCCCTCACGCTCATAGTCTTTGTCTTGAGCAGACTTCTTAGTCCTAAGTCGCTCCGAGCGTCGAGGTGCACTGTGGGGCGGATCCTCGTGAGATGTAGGGGACTCGTCCTCAATCAGGGGGCCAGCAGCAGGGGGTGGGACTGGCCGGAGGAAGCGGCGGTTCCTCCACCAGACACGGCCGCTCGGCATCCTGACCTTGTAGTCCCGCGACCGGCCGACACCCATCACTATGCCCACCTTGTCCCAACGTGTCGTCGTCGGGTCCTGGACGCGGACAAGGGCACCAATCTCCAGTGGCTGAAGAGGGCGGGCACGGTCGTCATACCGAGCCTTGGCGTCCTGGGCACGTGAAGCGGCGCGGCGGTCTCAGCTCTCGGCTCTGGTCTGCCAGTCCTTCGCAAAGGCCTTGGCGTGTGCAGGAACGCAAGAGCGGAGAGGGTGACCATACAGGATCTGGGCAGGGGAGCGTCCTGTGTGGGTGGGAGTGGACGCGGGTTTTGGGCATCTCTGTGCGGTAGTGCCAGGCGTGTCGCTCGTCGGCTCACGCACCCTGCTGGCGGTGTAACGAGCAGCTGAGATCTGCTCGGGAAAGTCTCTGGGCACCATGCATAACTCCTTGAGGTGCTCCCATGACAACAAGGGTGTAGCGAGAGTAGGCTGCACGTCGATCCATCCGTGACACGACCTGTCGCCGTAAGTGATCTCCTCTTGAAAGGAGCCCACAGCGTCCGGCATCTGGGAACCGTCCGCATTGTAGTACAGCAGCTGCGGTGGTGGTCCCAGGTCACGTTTGGTGAGGCCCAGTTTCTGGAGGTGCTTCAACCCAATCACCGTAGTATCAGCGCCGGTGTCCGGTATCACCTCGATGTGACCTGACACATCACCGTGTGTGACGGCGACGCGGATGGTGGGGGAAGGTGTAGCCCTGGGGCGTGTGGTCGATTCCACCCTCCTGATGTGACTCAGCTGCTGCTTGGGACTGCTTGGGCCATCTGGAGGGGGCTGCTTGTGAACCACCCTGAGGGAAGTGCGCTGCTTTCCTCCTTGTCTCGGGCTTTTGGGCTTCGCTTGGCGGCAGCACTTGTCGTAGTGTCCATAGCGACCGCAGGCCTGACACTTGTGGCCTCGTGCAGGGCACCTGTCTGTGTTAGACCAGTGGCCCTTACGGTCACATCCACGACACAGTGCGTCGGTGGCCGGGCAAGTCTTGGGGCCATGCTGCTTTCCACAGCTGCCGCAGGAAGCACTAGGCGGAGGCGTGGAAGAACGTGTGGCAGCCTTCGCGTTGTTGGCCGCCTTCTTACCCTTCTTGTACTGAGAGATTGCTCTCACAGCAGGAGGGGCTCGTAAGGCAGAGGTGGCGGACTTGGTGGCCTCGTATGACCGACATTCAGTCACTACCACCTGGAGTGTGGAGGAAGCGTCCAGGAAGATGAGTCGCTGCACCATTTCTTCCTGCCTGACACCTGCCAAGATCCCGTGCTTGATCCAGGCTTCCTCACATTCCCGGCTGTGCGCCTTGCAGACGTCGATCTTTTCTGACAAACTCTTCAAGCGCACAAAAAAGTCGTCAAAGGATTCGTTCTCCGCCTGCTTGCAGCTGGTGAAGGCGCGGCGACGCAAAGCCTCGTTATTCCGACATTTAACGTGCTCCTGTAAAAGGTCGAGCACATCCGTCACTGAGGATGTAGAATCGGGAGGCACTTGCAACGTGTGCTCCAAAACTCTCTGGGTCTCCAGCGACAAATACATCCACAGTTGGATGAGCTGTTTGTTTGGAGGCATGCTGTCAAGGTCCACCATCGAGGAGTAATCTGTCCAACGCCGCCTCCACTCACGAAAAGGCTGAAACGTGACGTCTGGTGAGAGGGCGGGTGGGGGTTGAACAGATGCCTTGGGAGCTGTTGGGGTAGCAAGAGTACCTGCAGGACGCTGGTGTGGTGGAGGAGGGAGGGTACTGGCGCCTATATGCGCGCTACCTGCTAGTGAGGGAGGGTGGGTTAGCGCCAGGGTCGCCAATAGTGCCTCAAAACGCGACTTTTCCTCCTCTCTTCGTGTCTCCTCCCTCTGAAGTTCCATCTCTCTGCGTCTCAGAATTGTGGCAATGTCCGTCACTGGAGGTGGAGGATGAGAGTCTGCGCCCGGTGGAGGGGAAGGTGGTGGGGAGTCGTGTCTCCCATCTTGACGTTGTCCCTTCTTACCCCCCATCATAGTGTGTGCGTGGACTGCACTGTTTAGTATATAAAGTGGCGCCTCAACAGCTCGAACCACATATATATGACATAAACAGAGCAGAAATGACGCATAGAGTCCACTGTTCTGTCCGTGAGTGAGTGCGTGCGTGTGTGTGTGTGTGTCTGAGAGAGCACTTCGTGGTGGCCTTAATGCCGGTGGCTAGAGCCGCCGGGGGTGGGGGTGAGACCGTCAGTGTCTCGTGGGATGTCACACGAGAAGGGTGTACGCCTGCGTGCTCCGTGGGTACCAAAAAAACAGGCCAATGCTCAACTTTCAGCTCTAGACACACACTAATACACTGACACTAACACTGCCACCGTCACTAAAAAGCACTGTGACGGCCCAACACTGCACATCGCGGCGGAACACAGCGCAACACAACACAACACACTATGTGTCGACGCGCATATCGCCGGCAGATGCAACCGTCGGCACTGTTCACACACTTGCAAGTCCACAGATCCCAGTCACTGCGCCATGATGGTTACAAGTGTTCCCTGAAGAATGCAGTGATGGGTAGGGAAACACCGGGTAACACTGAAGTCCGTTTATTATGGATGAGAGAAATACAAGTGGTGACTAGCGTATGCCATGCATGGCTCACACAGTCAGACTGAGACTGCCTTGCCATATGGCAGCCTCGGGGCAATGTTGCCACATAACGTGCAGTGTTGCCACATAATTATATATATAAATGCTACTCAGCACAGTAGCTTATTTACAAGGTTGCTACTCGGCACAGTAGCTTAGATGCATAACCTACAGAGCCGGGACCCACTAATGGTTGCTATGTCGATGTTATACCTAGCCAGCTCGTTTGACACAAGGGCAGTTCTTCTTTCAGGACACTAATTTGTGCCAGGATCCAGAAGGGTGCTGACATTCCATGCAGCGACCATAAGAGGCTTTATATTTTGTTTTTGTTTTAATATGTGATTATGATTGTGTTTTCAACTGCATAAGGATGACCTTACTGGGTGCGGTTGCCCAGTCATGTTGGTTCTTTAGGCAGGCTATGTTTAGGACACCATTTCTAGCCCCTTCTCCACGTGGGGTGAGCAGATTGGCTCCTCGAAAGAGCCGGATTTCACTGCTGCATAGATCCCGGTGCATAAAAAACGACCATCTTATTTGTGCCACCCATGTGCAGAGTTGTGACTAGACACTCCCGGCAGTCATCTCTGCCTGTCCTTGTCGCCATTCGTCCATTGCTAAACTACTTTTTGGGGTATAGGCGTTTTGATGATGATGAGGAGTATGATAAACTAGATGATAGCTGCGCGTGAGTTGATATATGTGGTGAGGCAGGAGCGCAGGCTGCAGCCACACATCTTGGCTCTTTCTTCTCTTGTTCCAGTGGTGCAAGTGTTGCCGCGACTGGGGAGAGGGAGAGTTGCAATGGACTGCCTTAGTAGCTTGCTCTTCAGGCATTGCCTTCGTCTGCCGGTGTAGTCGTTGAGTTCCGTTGGTGGTCACCCACTGCATATTTTTCGTTTGGGGTTTACTCCCGTAGCCTTATACATACCAAGTTTAATCCGCAAGGCAGTGGGGCAGTAGTTGGTAGGCGCCAAAACGTGTCCACATGGCAGTAGACCTATGGGCCGTCCCTCTGGAGTCCACTGCTACTCCAAAATCCCCTGCTGGACTTGCCTGGGTCCACGAGGCACCCAGTTACTGTGTGTTGCCATGAGTCGGCGCAGCAGAAGTCTTGATGATGAAGAGGCTGTGTACTGACAGGGGAAGACTTATGCAAATTGCTTCCCTGTTCGCCATGAGGACTAGAGAGCTGTAGCAGCTGAAAGCGAAAGGAAGCAAGCAGTGCTTGCACCTTAACACTAATATAATGCTGCCACACTAGACGCATTACACCACCCTGTGCGCGCGCGTGCACACACACACACACACACACACACACGCAACAATTTAATATTTATTGAAAATAATAATTTAAACTATATCTCGTCAGATCGGTCTGACTAAATTCTATCTTGAGGCTATAGTTAATATATATATATATATATATATATATATATATATATATATATATATATATATATATATATATATTATTATATATATATATATATATATATATATATATATATATATATATATATATATATATATATATATATATATATATATATATATATATATATATATATATATATATATATATATATATATATATATATATATATATATATGTATAAATCACAACTATAGTAATTGCATTTACGTAGATTTGTTCAAACTCGAAGTTTGTTACTGAAGCCATGGGTCATTCTGTTAAGGGCAGCTGATTCGCTAACGGATGGACGTATTTATATTCTGATATTTCAAGAGAAAATATATTTTTAGTGTTGATCTCTGATAATTTCTGCATTTGGGGAAGCAAAGATTAACTTGTAAAATTCTCTGGTAACATAAATATATTAAAGAGAAGAAGAACATGATGAACAAGTTCATCAATGTCAACTCCTCCATCAGGTTTTCGCTGAGGGTGTGTAACCTTTTCTTGTTCTCTTTAATATATTTATGTTATCATTTGCACTTAACAAGCTAATATTTGCTTCCACAAGAGCAGAAATTATCAGAGATCACCACAGTAAAGTTATTTACCATTAAAATATCAGAATATATATGATAGATTAAATGCTAAAGAACTGTAATGGCTCTTCGCCTGTTCGTCCGTCAGCCAACCAGCTGCCTTGTTACAAACAGACCCTAGGCATCCGTTGCAAAGTTCGAATGAACAGACTATAGTTTAGGTAGATTATTAGTGTAAAAATGTCGACATTTTGGTCATTTCTACTTTAATTCAGGTCAGTCAGCAGATAGATTTTTTCTACACTATGTTTTTTACAAGGGTTATTTAACTCACAAACCTCTGAAAATACGATCCAGCTAACGAAATTTTGAGAATACGATCCAGCTTACGAGCCTTTAAGGATACGACCCCAGCAAGCAAACCTTTGAAAATTCATCTCCAACTAACGAACCTTTGAGAATGCGACCCCAGCTAACGATACCTTTGCAAATACACTCCAGCTAATGAACCTTTGAGTATACGACCCCAGCTAACGAACCTTTGAGAATACGACCCCAGCTAACGAAACTTAAAGAATACGACACTAGCTAACGAATCTTTGGGAATAAAAGCCCAATCTCGTACGCAACCTAGAAACCTCGTCTCGGGATTTATATTGTCTAATAAGTATGCAAAGTCGACAGGGCCAAAGACAGTAAATAAGATGGAGACTTGTATTTCTGGGGTACTGTTGCGTTTTCCTGTCAAATGTATATAAAAACAAGCAAATACACTGCGTTAAACATATTGTCTTTGTTTTATTTGCTTGAAGCGATGAAAATTACAGGGAGTTATTTTGTTGTTTTGTGTATTCAGAAATTTGTAAGTGAAAAGGGCGTCAAATATCGCTCACAGGTTGAGATGGTCTACCCAGAGTGTCCGTCACGTGGGCCTGGCGTCACACATCATTCACAGGTTGAGATGGTCATCCCAGAGTGTCCGTCACGTGGGCCTGGCGTCACACATCATTCACAGGTTGAGATGGTCAACCCAGAGTGTCCGTCACGTGGGCCTGGCGTCACACATCATTCACAGGTTGAGATAGTCATCGCAAAGTGTCCGTCACGTGGGCCTGGCGTCACATATCATTCACAGGTTGAGATGGTCAACCCAGAGTGTCCGTCACGTGGGCCTGGCGTCACACATCATTCACAGGTTGAGATAGTCATCCCAGAGTGTCCGTCACGTGGGCCTGGCGTCACACATCATTCACAGGTTGAGATAGCCATCCCAGAGTGTCCGTCACGTGGGCCTGGCGTCACAGATCACTCACAGGTTGAGATAGTTAAGATTCATTACTCTTATTTCTCAGACAAGACGCCGTTTTCCTCTTTCCTTTCAATTTCACAGAAATAATTATATCCCTTGCCTCACTTATAGCGTTAACGAAATGAAGGTAACACAAAGCAATTTAACATGATAATTTGACCGCGTCAGCCGCCACAGAGCGTCGTCAAGGAGCGTCTGACTGCATTTACATAAATTCCTAGTTAGCTGAAGAACCTTAAGGGCTTTGCATATTCCAGACACTCGCACACAAGCAGTAGCGACCGAAATCTTGGAAGATGAGAGTAGATTAGTCAGGTGATCATATACAGTAGATACAGTAAAGAAGTTGGAGTGTGATAACTACGATAACTTTCCTCTGTGTGAAGAGTTGGTATATGTTATCTATCTATATAAATGAAATGTAGATGGTCTGAGGTATCTATCTCGGTATATAATATAATGTAGATTATGATATTTATCTCGGTATACAAAAGAATTTAGGTTAAGATATCGACCTCGGTATACAAAAGAATTTAGGTTAAGATATACAGTATACCTTGGTATACAAAAGAATTTATGTTAAAATATATACCTCGGTATATAAAAGAATGTAGGTTAAGATATATAACTCGGTAAATGAAAGTAGATGATTCGAGTTATTTCTTCGGTAACTAAAAAAAAAAGCTTCAGTATGCAAATTAGAAGCCCTGACAAGCAGTAATAAAAACACATGTGGGTTTAGTTATAACCTATTGACAATAAATCTTTATAAAATGATGATGAAATTCACTTCAGCAAAACTTCACGCAATAATAAAATACACTCTCAATACCAGTGAGACGCCCTTGACTGCCAACAACAACCAGGAAGGAACTTTGGAACAGTCTGTAGAAAGAAAAAAATTACAAAAGTTAATTAGATATTCACTTTACAGGCGACACACACGTGTTAAAACATGACAAATTTCTGTCTGCTATGTAATGCACTGTATAATTTCTTGCAGCAATAACAACTTCTCAGTTATGATATATATATATATATATATATATATATATATATATATATATATATATATATATATATATATATATATATATATATATATATATATATATATATATATATATATTGCGCATGGAAAAAAATCGGGGCAGGGAAGCATAAATAACATGATTTATACTTGTCACGTCACTCGTCTGTAAATGCTGGCAACAAGCAACAACTTTCATGAACCTGCTTTTAGAAATATTGAAATTCTACGTAAAATAAGGAAAGGAAATCTCACTTTACAGAAGCCGCAGATAACCATAAACAACATATTCAGTGCCTGTGTGATATTATGTTAGGGTACAAGGACCAACCAGAGACGTTCAATCAAGCAGTGTGTTAATCATGATAACTGTACCGTACACAAAAATGACAAAGATCTCAATTAAAGAAGCTTCAAGCTGTAATAAAGAGCATAATTTATATCTCTCAGACACCAGTAAGTATTAAATGATACACGGTAACGTATATTAAGATGTTTATAGTACATAAAAAAATCATAAATACTCGACTTCAGAGCCGCCTCTGGGAAAAATCACATGTTGCTTTCATCAAAGCAAATTCTGTGGGAGAGGGTGTTCATGTGATGATTGGAGGACCTCACCATTACCACTCACACCACCACCATCTTCACCATCTCCTCCATCACCATCATCATCACCATTTCCACTCTCACCCACACCACCAAGACCATTACCATCACCACCACTGCCACCACCATCACAGTATACAACTACATCATCAGAATGCCACACTGCACCACCACACCACTGCACTGCCATATCACTTCACTACCACACCACTATACTATACCACAACACTCTACCAGATTACTACTCTTACTCTACCACACCACTATACTATACCACAACACTCTACCACATTACTACACTACCACACCACTACACTACACTACCACACCACAACACTCCCACATCAATACACTACCACACCACCACACTATCAGACCACTACACTACCACACCACTGCCATAATATCCTGACCATTGAGGACTGTTTTACACATTTTTTGTGACCTCTACTCTGTATTCCTTTTTTCTATCGTTCACAGGATGAGTATAGGATGCACAAGAAGCTAGCCACTGTAAATGGCAAAATAAAAAATAAATAAATTCACTCTACCACACCAGCACCCTCACCCCCGCTTAAGACGCTGACCCAGGCTAAGACGATGACTAGAAATGGGAACAGTTCTTACACGAGGATCAACAACGGGAACCACTATATTCTGGGAGAAGGAATCACTTTATCCAACAAGAAGAAAGAACTGATTCACTATGACTAAGGACAGCAACTACGGTGATTTCTTCCTTGAATGAGCTCGAACAGGAACTTGACCCTCGAAGATTTGGGAAACCAGATATAGTGTTGGTTGGATGATGTCGGAAGTAAGGTCATCACAGGAGAATTACTGAATTGCCAAATATCGAAGAACACTGACCTAGAAGTGTAAACCTGACCTTGAAGTGTGATCCTAACCTTGAAGTGCAACCTGGACCTTAAAGTGTGACCTATACCTTGAAGGTGTGGTCGTGGAGTCTATAGGGTCGTATCCAACCTTAAGGTAGTGGTAGAAAACACACATAGCTTCACTGCAACAGCTCCACCGGTTACACAGTTAGACAAGACACATGCTAATTGACGGTACAGATTGACAGGCATGATGGCTACAGGTCTCCCTCTTCAATGATATGGGTCTCTTTAAAAATCTAAAAAACTCGATTCCAAAGACTCAGGGAAAGAAAAAAATATGTATTCATCAAAGCAAATTCCGTTAGTAGAGGTATTCATTGTGGTCGTAGAGGACCTTACCATTACTACCACTACTAACACCAACACCACCACCACACTAATACACCACTACCACATTACCAACAACACTACACCACCACACTACCACACCACAACCACAGTACACCAAGTCACCACCAAACTATCGCTCTCCCTATTCGACTCCTAAATTCTCACCTGTCTGTATAAAAAGTAATTCCAATCTCAGTAATTCACTAACTTTCTAGGAAAGTCCTTACCTGTTGTTGTCTGCACTTTCTCTCTCTCTCCTATCAAGTCATAACTATTATTTTGGGGTAAAGTTTCTGCTCCCCTTGATCCTCCGTAAATAAAAGTGAAACAGGAGAAATGGTAAGAGGGAGAGAGAGAGAGAGAGAGAGAGAGAGAGAGAGAGAGAGAGAGAGAGAGAGAGAGAGATTTCACAACAACTTCTGATATATCCCCTTTCGACACTGCCTTTCCCCTCTCACCTCTTACTAGCATCTCGCATCACAATTTCTTCCCTCTCCTCGTCTCCACTTTCTCCCTCCCTACCACTTCTCACTACCACCATTCCCCACCACCAACTCACCATCACCACCACCATCTCCCATCACCACCTCACCTTCTTCACCTCACACCACCATCCCCATCCCTCACCTCTCACTACCATCCCAACCACCTTTCACCTCCATCCTCACCCTCTCTCAACACCACCACTACCACCATCTCACACCTCTCATCCCTCACCACCATCTCTCGCCCTTCACCACCGTCTCTCACCTCTCACCACCATCTCTCACTCACCTATCCCCCAGGTCATCTAAAGCCATCCATCAGCCACTTCCAGCTCCTCTCCCTCCAGTGGATCAATTTCCACTCTGTCGGTTCTCCTCTATCTCAACCCTGCCCGAGAGATAGTGAGACGCTGATATCTCTCCGGCTACTCTATTTCCACCACTCGATCAATCTCAACTATGGCAATCGTAAGAAAAATACAAACCCCTTTTACATTATCTACTCTCTTTATCACTGGATCAATTTCAACTATGCTCTCCTCCCCTCCACTCTCCTTTTAACATAGTTTGAAAGAAGAATGACCGATCAACTCTTTCAATTTTTTTATTCCATTATCATATCAATCGTCACATTCTTTTGACTTGAGAGACAGAGTAACTTATCAAATCCTCCACTATTAAATTTTCATTCTAACGATCCATTTATGACACACACACACACACACACACACACACACACACACACACACACACACACACACACACACACTTGCGAATATGTGCGTTCCAGTGTCACGATACCGTCGCACCGACCTGTTCCGGCTGAGGTCTGGTGCTGGCTATCCTCCACCCCACACCATCACTCTACTAAAGGCGCAAAGAATCTTTCACAACCGCGGTTGCAGACGGGGTCGCCACATTCCCAGACGAATCCCTATCATCACGCCGAGCAAGCATAAGAAAGTCAAGCCGGTGCCAGAAAGACAGTGTGCTCGCTATGAAGTGGCGCGAGTTTGGAACAGCCTACCATCCCTATTGCTGTCCAATGTTACATCTTTATGCAACAAGGTGGAGGAGGTCAGTGTTACAGTGAAGTCAGTTGGTGCAGATACTGTGGCGATAACCAAGGCGTGGCAAATTGTTCATGAGATCTGTGCCATAGAAAACTATGAGTTATTTCACCACCTAAGAAAGAACAGGCGAGGTGGTGGTGTAGTGCTGTACAGTCACAGTGACCTGAAACCACCACACTTTGGTGTTAATGTACCTGAGGATGTAGAAGCTCTGTGGGTTAAGGTCACTCCCACCTCCCACCCCCGCCAGCTTGCCTCCCTCAGTGTTTGTGTGGCTTATCACCCCCCCCCCCCGCGCTCACCTACCACCAATGTACTGGTTACTCATATAATAGACTCCCTGAGATCCAGATTTCCATGTGCAAAGCTAGTGATATGAGGTGACTTTATGAGTTAGACATCAGCAACATCACCCAACACCTTCACTTTGCACAGATAGTTGACTTTCCTACACATGAGAATGCCACCCTGGACCTGATCATGACTGATCTCGGCAACCACTACCTTCCTCCCAGCCGCTGCCTCTCCCATGGGGCGGAGCACCCACCTGTCTCTACTGTGGTCACCTGCACCTACCATCTCACGACCACCAGTTGTCACCAGGACTCACCGACCTACCCTTGACTCTGCCATACGGCGTTTCGGACAATGGGTGACCCGGTATCCCTGGGCTGAAGTGATCATGGTAGACGATGTGCAGAACAAGTGGAATAATTACCTGGACACTATCACCAAAGCCTACCACCACTGAGGATTCACCCCAATGATGTCCCGTGGATTACACCCAGCATTAAAAGACTAATTGAGCAGCGCAACAAGGCATACTACACCAACAACCGCCTGTACAGAAGTCTACGTAACCAAGTTATCAGGGAAATCAAGTCAGCCAAGAAGTGTTATTATCCCAGGATAGTGTACGGCCTCAAGGAGGTCGGCATCGGTCAGTGGTACTCTAAAGTAAACGATCTCTGTGTTCTTAACAGTTAGTCTCCCACATTACCTTTTATATCTCATTTACCTAGTGAGGAGGCAGCTGAGACAATTATTAACCACTTTGCTACCATATGTCACACCATACTCAGTCTCGACCTCACTATCCTCCCGGCCTACTTACCTTCCCCCTCCTCCCCTCCCAGTGTTCAACCATTTGAAATTGCCAATAAACTCCTGAAATTTAATTCCAAATGCTCTACAACCCCAATTGACCTCCCAATAAAAATTTACAAGGAGTTAACGTATGCGTCACCAGCCTGGTCGTCTTCTCTCAACTCTACCCAACAACGTCAGCTAGAGAAGGTACAGAAGACGGCCTGCAGAAACATGCTCGTAGCAGACTAACCCGCTACAACAACGCTCTCTCCACCCTGGAAATGCCATCTCTCAATGACCTCCACCACCAATCACTAGCAGGGTTTGGCAGTGGACTACTGCACCATCCTCATCATCGCCACTTACTGCCACCAGCAGTCACCCACCCACCTCGCGCAGTCCGCCACTACAACAAAATTCAGCCCATAATAGCCAGCACTGATAGATATAATAAACAACTTCTGATTTATGCACTGTACAGCCCTGTAAATGTATTAAACGTATATTGT